>NW_011488885.1:19396-19599 GCF_000754665.1 Bison bison bison
TCATAAGGCAGTTCTATTTCCAGTTTTTTTTTTTTTAATTTTATTTTATTTTTAAACTTTACAATATTGTATTAGTTTTTCCAAATATCGAAACTAATCCGTCACAGGTATACCTGTGTTCCCCATCATGAACGCTCCTCCCTCCTCCCTCCCCATACCCTCCCTCTGGGTCATCTCAGTGCACCAGCCCCAAGCATCCAGTA
>NW_011488885.1:20732-21770 GCF_000754665.1 Bison bison bison
ATGTTCCTTCTATTCCTGCTTTCTGGAGAGTTTTTATCATAAATGGATGTTGAGTTTTGTCAAAGGCTTTCTCTGCACCTATTGAGATAATCATATGGTTTTTATTTTTCAATTTGTTAATGTGGTGTATTTCACTGATTGATTTGCGGATATTGAAGAATCCTTGCATCCTTGGGATAAAGCCCACTTGGCCATGGTGTATGATCTTTTTAATGTGTTGTTGGATTCTGATTGCTAGAATTTTGTTAAGGATTTTTGCATCTATGTTCATCAGTGATATTGGCCTGTAGTTTTCTTTTTTTGTGGCATTTTTGTCAGGTTTTAGTATTAGGGTGATGGTGGCCTCATAGAATGAGTTTGGAAGTTTACCTTCCTCTGCAATTTTCTGGAAGAGTTTGAGTAGGATAGGTGTTAGCTCTTCTCTAAATTTTTGGTAGAATTCAACTGTGAAGCTGTCTGGACCTGGGCTTTTGTTTGCTGGAAGATTTTTGATTACAGTTTCAATTTCTGTGCTTGTGATTGGTCTGTTAAGATTTTCTATTTCTTCCTGGTCCAGTTTTGGAAAGTTGTACTTTTCTAAGAATTTGTTCATTTCTTCCACGTTGTCCATTTTATTGGCATAAATTGTTGGTAGTAGTCTCTTATGATCCTTTGTATTTCTGTGCTGTCTGTTGTGATCTCTCCATTTTCATTGCTAATTTTATTGATTTGATTTTTCTCCCTTTGTTTCTTGATGAGTCTGGCTAATGGTTTGTCAATTTTATTTATCCTTTCAAAGAACAAGCTTTTGGCTTTGTTGATTTTTGCTATGGTCTCTTTTGTTTCTTTTGCATTTATTTCTGCCCTAATTTTTAAGGTTTCTTTCCTTCTACTAACCCTGGGGTTCTTCATTTCTTCCTTTTCTAGTTGCTTTAGGTGTAGAGTTAGGTTATTTATTTGACTTTTTTCTTGTTTCTTGAGGTATGCCTGTATTGCTATGAACTTTCCCCTTAGGACTGCTTTTACAGTGTCCCACAGGTTTTGGGTTGTTGCGTTTTC
>NW_011488885.1:25949-26264 GCF_000754665.1 Bison bison bison
TAATGTCTCTCTGGGGCTGCGATTGCCCCCTTCCAGCTCTGGCTGCCTGTCACCGGAGGGGGATGGTCTCTAGCCGGCTATCTCTGTTCAGTCCTCTGTTCGGTGCGCGGGCCTGGCGGTGTCTTAGGTTAGGGCTGGCTTTCGCATGGTAGACATCCCACAGTCTGGTTTGCTAGCCCAAATTATTTCGCTCAGATAGCACTCTGGGTATTCAGGCCAGATCCTTACTCTAAGCGATGCAGCCCACGCTGCGCCTCCCTGCCCAGCCCCTGCTTGCTAGTGGCGTGTGCAGGCGTCTACACTGCTTCTCTGCTG
>NW_011488886.1:0-1639 GCF_000754665.1 Bison bison bison
GATGCCACCTGGGAACCCCCGTAAAATAAGCAACAAACATTTATTTGCTCACAATTCTGTAATCTGAGGATCAGCTGAAGCAGCTCAACCAGGGCTGGAAGACCCATTTCCTAAAGAGCCGACAAGCTGATGCAGGCTGCAGTCTCACAGAAATTCACTCTATCACAGCTCTGAAGACCTCAAGTCCAAATCAATGTGTCGTCAGAGTTGGTTCCTTCTTGGAGGCGCACAGGGAAAGCCTGTTCTGGGCCTCTCTCCCAGCTTCTGCGTGGTGTTGTTGTCTGTGTCATCCCCTGATCTCTACCTCTGCTGTGACATGTCATGTCTATGTGTGGTCTGTGTCTTCACTCCTTCTTCTTCAAAGGACACTTGGCATTGGATTTGGGGCCCACCTTCATCCAGTATGGCCTCAGCTTGATTAATCTGCAACCACTCTGCTTCCAAAGAAGGTCAATAATTCATAGGTGCTGGGGGTTGGGACTTCAACAGATGTTTCCTGGGTAGGAGAGAGGTGATGTGAAATGCAAAGGAGGCTTTTCAGGTGACTCAGTGGGAAAGAATCCGCCTGCAATGCAGAAGACCTGAGTTCAATCTCTGGGTCAGGAAGATCCCCTAGAGGAGGGCATGGCAACCCACTCCAGTATTCTTGCCTGAAGAATTCCACGGACAGAGGCTACAGTCCCTGGGGGTCGCAAAGAGTCGGACACGACTTCAAACAGATCTTTGCTGGGGGGAGGAGGAGGGGAATCATTCAATACTTCTTGGCAGGAGGAATGATAAGGACTTCACAGCCATCTTTAACCACCCTCCTCCCCAGCAATCTGAGTGATGACAACAGGAAGGAAAATGAGGCAGCGAGCTGGAAGGGAACGAAGTCATAACGTTTATGTTATCACAGCAGCTGTTCCTGTGGGCAATGGGGAAGGGATACAATCCCACTGAGGACCTCAGGGGACAGCGTAGGAGAAACCTCAAAGTTTCCCCAACTGAGGGATGGGTGTCTGAGTATTAAATAGCTGATCCCCTGCATCGGTGCCCTAAGGGTGCTGCCTGAAAAACTCCCTCAGGGACTTTCCTGGCTGTCCAGTGGTTAAGACTCTGCGTACACTGCAGCCACTGTCAGTGCCCCAACCAGCTGCCTGCAGCCTTGCCTCGAAGCTCCGAAGACTGCTTACTGCCAACACCTGCAGAGTCAGTGCCACAGAACACACCAAGGCAAGCCAGCGAGAGAAGCCAAGCTGCCCCATAGCAAAATTCTAACTCCCCAGGCTTAGCCACAAGTAAAGGGCTGTGAGGCACGTGGACTACATAGGTGAACCCCAGGGGCCACTCCTCACCATTGAAAACAGACCACAGGGAGCCAGCGAGGCACAACACAAAGACATAACATGGGCTCCCCATGGAGGGGTCGATGCGATGGAGGTCGGGTTGGGGACACATCTATTCTGGCCCCAGGGCAGACGAGGAGCCCAGACTATGGCCTCAGCCAGGAAAGGGGGCAGGCCTCAGGCTCCAGGTTGAGTCTCGGGGGAGCAGCCTTGGGGCCTTGGAAGCACACCACAAGCATGCCCACTGCTGAGCCAGCCAAGGGGCAGCACATTTGCCATCTAAGCATGGCAGGACCTCAACCTTCACCCAA
>NW_011488886.1:4479-6198 GCF_000754665.1 Bison bison bison
AAAAAATGTTAAAAATGTTAAAATACGAAATCTCACACTTCTCACCTTCCCAGACTATCGACCACCATTAACCCTAAGTGCACATCTGTCTGGTTTTCTACTGCTATGCAGCAATTACCCAAACTTAGCAGCTTAAAACCCATCCATTTATTACCCACCACTTCTACAGCTTAGAAGTCCAGGTGGACTTTGTTCTCTGCTCTGGGTATTCTAAAGCCAAAGTCAAAATGTCAGCCAGGCTGGGCTTTCATCTGGAAGGTCTGGGGGAGAATCCACTTCCAAGCTCATTCGGGTTATTACAAGAATCTGAGTCCTTGTGGTTGTGGGACTGAGGTCACCATTTCCTTGAGGTCTGTCTCTGGTTCCTGTACATCTTCAAGCCAGGAATAGCACATCTAACCCTTCTCATGCTTCACATCTCTCTGACTTCTCCTACCTACCTCTTTTGCCACCAGTCAGGCAAAAGAGGTGGGCAGCAGAGAATGAGATGGTTGGATGACATCACTGACTCAGTGGATACGAATCTGAGCAAACTCCAGGAGATAGTGAAGGACAGGAAAGCCTGGTGCACTGCAGTTCATGAAGTCACAAATCATCAGACACAAATCAGCGACTGAACAACAAACAAGGGAGAACACTCTGCTTTTAAAGAGCTCATGTGATTAGATTAGGCCCACCCAGATAATCTCCTTACTTTATGGTCAACTGTGCAGTGGCGCTAGTGGTAAAGAACCCGCCTGCCGTTGCAGGAGACATAAGAGACGCAGGTTCAACCCCTGGGTCGGGAAGATCCCCTGGAGAAGGGCATGGCAACCCACTCCAGTATCCTTGCCTGAAGAATGTCATGGACAAAGGAACCTGGCAGGCTATAGTGCATGCGGTCGTGAAGAGTCAAACGTGACTGAAGCAACTTACCATACACGCACATGCCATGCATGCGACACAATCACATGAGTGAAATTTCATCACAGATGATGTGATTCACAGATTCCAAGATGAAGGCATGAAATCTTGAGGGACTGTATGTTTAGAACTCTGCCTCCCACAATATCGTTCTGGATCATTCTCTGTATAAATATTTATAAAGATAGATTTTGGTCTTTTTACTTTTTTATTTTGTAATGGGGTATGGCCTATTAACAATGCTATGATAGTTTCCAGTAACAGTGGAAGGATATATTTGTATTGTAGATACAATAAGCCAATTAGTTTTTTCCAGTCAAAGATCTCCACCTTTCCATTTCAGTAAATACTCATCTCAACCAATACTCAGAATATATTCAGATTCCCTTAATAGACTCAAAATGTCTTTACAAACCAATAGCCAGTCCAGGCCCAACATTGCAATGCTGTTCTGAAAAAATGTCCCACTTTCTAGATCTATCAAGTGACCTCCTTGTGATGTCATTAGCTTGTTTCTCTATGCCCTGTATTTCCTCTCAATAGGAAGTTACACACAAGTGTGGTGGCAAATGTTTAACGCCTGGCTCTCTGAGAGCAAAGCTGGGGTCTAGGGTGTTGGTCAATATCCATGGTATAAATACTTCCACAGTGGCTGATTTCAAGCCACCAATGCAATATCCCTGAATACACAGGGACTTCCCTGGTGGTCCACTGGTTAAGACTACACTCCCAATGCAGAGGGCCTGGGTATGATCCCTGGCCAGGAACTTGATTCCACATGCTGCAACTAAAGATCCCACATGCAGGAACTAAGAC
>NW_011488886.1:9628-10164 GCF_000754665.1 Bison bison bison
TATTTGGTAATAAAAAGAAATGAATTACTGACACCTGCTACAATGTGGATGAACCCAGAAAACATGATGCTGAGTGAAGAAGACTGTCACAAAAGACCATATATTGTACGATTCCATTTACATGAACTATCCACAGTGAGAAAATCTATAGAAATAGAAAGTAGAGTATTGGTTGCTAAGGCTGGACGTTGGGGTTGAAGGGCAATGGGGAGTGACTGCTAATGGATATGGCGTTTCTTTGGGGGATGATAAGAAGTGGTGAGACTAGGGTTTGATTGATGCAGGGTCAGGAAGATCCCCTGGAGAAGGAAATGGCAACCCACTCCAGTATTCTTGCCTGGAGAAGTCCATGGACAGAGGAGTCTAGCGGGCTACAGTCTATGGGGTTGAAAAGAGTCGGACAAGATTGAGTGACTAAGCACACACACGTAGAAAAAGTGGTGATGGTTGCATTTCTCTCTGTGAATGTGATTTAAAAAAACCATTGAATTATACACTTTAAATGGGTGAATTGTATGTATGTAAATTGTATCTCA
>NW_011488887.1:0-317 GCF_000754665.1 Bison bison bison
GGTCAGATACAACTTAGCAACTGAACAACATGCCCATCTCTAATAAATAATTCAAAACATCTTCACAAAGTGTTTATATCAATTTATATTTCCACCAGCAGTATGTGAGAGTTACCTTTATATTCTTACCATCACTTGTTATCCTGAGAAGCAATGGCACCCCATTCCAGTATTCTTGCCTGGAAAAATCCCATGGATGGAGGAGCCTGGTAGGCTATAGTCCATGGTGTAGCTAAGAGTCGGACACGACTGAGAGACTTCACTTTCACTTTTCACTTTCATGCATTGGAGAAGGAAATGGCAACCCACTCCAGTAT
>NW_011488887.1:417-1004 GCF_000754665.1 Bison bison bison
ACAAGGAAGCCTGGTGTGCTGCACTCCATCAGGTTGCAAAGAGTCAAACACGAGTTAGCAGCTGAACAACAAAAACAGTGTCAGGACCACATAACATAAGGAAGAAAATTATAGGTGAAGAAGGCCCCATAAGCTTTGTTGAGGAGTTTGGATTTCGTCTTATGTACAAAGGAAATCAATGGAGAAATTTAAGCAAGTGAATACAAATGATGCAATGTATATTTCAAGTAATTTTTTCATTATGATACATAGCATGTATGTAGAAAGCTGCATAAAAATGATTTGTGTAATCCATGAACATTTTTAGAATGAAATGCATATAACTGTCAGGACTGCTTTCTAGTTGCAGTGCGCAGGCTTCTCATTGCAGTGGCTTCTCTTGTTGCAGAGCACAGGCTCTAGGAACATGGGCTTCAGTAGTTGCAGCCCGTGGGCTCAGAAGTTGCAGTTCGCTGGCTCACTCCAGAGCATGTGGCTTCAGTAGTTGTGGCCCACAGACTTAGTTGCTCCACAGCATATGGGATCTTTCCAAACCAGGGATTGAACCTCTGTCCCCTATATTGGAAGGCAGATTCCTATCCACTGTA
>NW_011488887.1:3960-5940 GCF_000754665.1 Bison bison bison
AGGTAGGTAAGTAGATAAATAGATAGAAAGATAGATAGAGATGGAGGTTCTATAAATATATAAATTCATAATTATGCACAGAGGAAAATATTAAACTATTAAATATTCTCATTAAGAAGGGCAAGAAAGAAAATTCAGAGGCTAAATAATAATAGACTGTTAAAGTAGTAGAGTACCTAGATACCTTCTGTCCACATTACAGATGAGATCAGCAAAGATTTAAGCAGATTCTAATGGGGTAGTGGGGCATAGAAGCAGGGCCTAAGTCCTTGTTTGCTAAGGGAGCAAGCATATAAAAAACTTCTAGAATTGCCTTTCTTTTGTCATATGGCCTTACTTTACATTGCCATTTCAGAAGTCTTTTCATCAAAGTCTTAGCAAGCAAAATATCAACACATTAATCTATTTTTAAAAAATTAGAAAGTTTCTACTTCAAGAGAATATGATCAAAGGAAGTTGCTATGTTTCTGGGAGATTCTGAGACCAAGGAGGGCAAAGAATGTTTTAAGTATACATACTCAGGACTAGAGCACATGGATCTACTAACAGGCCCAAGCTCTGTCCTGCCTATACCTCCTAGCAGCAGGGGTCAGGAAAGCCATAATATGAACTTGTTTTCTGAATTTCTTTAGGCTGAGGAACTCCTTCAACACAGGCAGCTTGGCTTCTGCATCTGATTTCAGGCCTGGTGCCAAGCTTGCAGGGATGGGAAACTTCCCAGACCTGTCTGCAGCTCTTGGCTTCACTAACTAAGAGTTCAAGGGAAGGGACTGCTGAATCCCTTGGTGTGGCTGGGATTTGAAGCCCATCTGGGAGGCCTGCTAGAATGCTAGTTCCTAGCTGGCCCTGGAAGGAAATAGGAGAAAGGAAGAAAAGCAGTGAGTAAGGCAAGGAGGCAAACAGGCAGGGGGTTGATTTCTCCAACTGTCCCTCCCAGCAGGCACTGGCCAGGACCATTAGGCCCAGCACTCATGGCCTCAGGAAGGCTAGAATCTGAGGATTGCTTGCTGGCTGGGTTTTCTCCCCCCTCCCTTTCCCTCCTTCTGCTCTTTGGGTTATGGTGACCCGAAACCGTCTCTCACAGTGCGTTCTGAGGCGGCAGTGTCTGAGAATAGCTCACAGAACAGCAGCAGTCTTCTCCACCCTCTGAAAAGACAGGCAAGGGGAAAACTGTGGTGCATTCTGCCCACCCTGCCTCTAAGTGACTTGGGGGGCTGAGCACTAAGGGTTTGAGAAATCATGAACTTGTGTTCCTTGAAGTTATTTGATGTTGGTTTTGGCTGCATTCAGGAAGTTAAAAAGCACATAAAAAAATGAAGCTAATAAAACTGCAGGGATAGGGAATGGGCCAGAAACAAGCTGTGGGCTCCCAGAGCAGCTGTGACTGAGCTTTCAGGCATGGCTGGTTCACCATTCTTCCAGGGTACTAGTTTGGGCCAGGCCAGAGTCAAATGGCAGAAATTAGTCAACTTTGGTGGCCTACCTTATTAGAAACTCTAACTTCATACACGGAAAACAATGAAAGGCACAGGAGGTGGACCTTTAGGCTTCATTGGGTATAAGACTAAGGTTTCTTTCTTTCCAGGCAGCATTTACTCCATCCAGACTGGAGCAATGAGGAACTGCTTCTGCCTGTCTGCCTACCAGGGGTCTCTAGATGAAGCATAAGAGCGACAGCTGGTCTTACCAGGGATAGTGGCATCCAGATGGGAATAAGAAAGAGAGGATTCTGGACCGCAGCGTCTGGTCTAGGTCAGAGAAGGCAGCTTATTCAAGTAGATACTGAGAAGCTGAGAGATCTATGGAATAACAGTGAAAATAGGAGTTATCAGTACCTGCTCCCTGATTATCTAAGCTGAGGCATGAAAACTAAAAGAATGCTTAGTGTGAGTGAAAGTTATCTGTAATTGTCTCCTCATCTCCACCGTAAGTGATGGCCTGTGAATATATGAAATAAGAAGGAGACTTTTTGCTACATAG
>NW_011488887.1:6854-9430 GCF_000754665.1 Bison bison bison
ATGGGATTAACTCTGGTAATTTTTCCATTACCCTAACATCTATCTTATCTTCAATGTGGCAGGGGTTACCAGACCCTTGTTCCACTTGTCCAATAGAAGAACAATTTGACCCAAAGCCCAGACCACCCAGCAGCAAAGGATAAGAGGTGTTATAATCTTGGGATTTACTGTACTGCCCTCTCCTGTTCAGCAGGAGAGAGGGTTGCATTAAATTCACTTAACGCTGAGAAACCTCAATGATAACATTGTGATATTATTTTTAGTTTCCAGAAAGGGAAACTAAGGCTTATAAAGTGACTCATCCACTGTCATCTGGTGATGGAAACGGGACTGGAAGATGGGTATGTCTGACTATAATGAAGACTTCTTGGGGTGAAGAAGAGAAGGGGTGCCAAAGAGAAGACTCCATATGGAATTAAAAGGTAGGAAAGGCATCTTCAACCCTTTTCTCTTCAACAGTTGGTTTCTTAAGTCATTATTTACAACCTTCCCTTTGGCCAAAGTTTAGTTTTAGTGGACAAATCCAGGGCCTCTTGCACTGACAAGGATAAATTCTGCCACTGTAGTGACACATGTGTATACACTCTGATAGGAAGTTCAAGCCAAACTTCTGACTATTAAAAACTAACCTCTAGTTGAGTGGTTCAGTCTTCCCTTGTCATCTTCCAAGAAATATGGCTACTCATTGTAGGTTTGAATGCCACCACTAGAATTTTGGCTAGAACTACTCCTCAGGCAGCTCTTCCAACTGTGATTTCTATTCTATCATTTCCAGTTTGCTTGTTCCAGCCTTTTCTCTTGAATCATGTTTTACCCAGACATCTGCTCCACTACTTCCTATTCCATTCTCATATCATTCTTGCTTTAACCAGCATAGTCTTTGCCTCTAATCTCACTTTTCAGCCTTTCTCACTGGAGTTTTCTGTCCAGTGGCCCTCTTAGAATTCCAAGCTCTCTCCCTTCAGCTGTCTTAGTTCCAAACTCTCTGTGCCCTTCTGCTTGTTGATTTCTCTTTCTTCTTTTCCTTCTAAGCAACATTTACTTCATCTAGGCTGGAATGATCAAAGCACTTCTGCCAGCTAGCCTGCCAGGGAACTCTATCCCAGGAATAAGTTTCAATGGCTATAGTATATTTGGAAGGATACTCCAGTTTACACTTAATATACTGAAATGCTAAACTTGCATCAAAAAGAATTCCCTCACCCCCAATCCATGTGTATACAGGGAAGCTAATATTCTGAAAACTATCATGGGGTAGAGGAAGCCTACTTCTGTTGCTTTAAGACACCAAAAACAGACATAATGGAGAGTTGGGCCCTTCTATAACTGACTACCAAATTATGATGCAAATGGGTGGGTGGCAATTACTTCAGTAAGAGGTGTGTGTTGAAATCATCATGCTTCAAAATGAAATATTTGTATGACATTTTTTCTCCCATTTCCAATAAAATTAAGAGCTTTAGGATCTAAATGCTATAACCTTCAAAAGATACAGTCTGAGCATGGCAGTGTTTGCCTATGCACCGGAATAAAGCTTATAAATTAGAATCTGTCAGTCAGAGTTCCCCATGGAAAGGTTATGCTGTACTTGAAAAACATGTACTACCTAATTAATTCCAGCCTGGATTGTGGCTATAGAAGCAAGATAATGTGGTGGGGGAGGAGATCAGGCTCAAACCTTCATTTAAGGCTGATTTCTTCATGACTTAGTCGCAAGAGTTCCAGGGTCCCCAAGACCTTGGTGATGTGGGCCTGGTAGGAAGAAGATAAGCTAGGGGAAGACTATCTTGACTGCAATTTTAGGGCCCAGTAGATACAGGTAGCCTGGTCTTGACAAGACAATGCAGGGAAGTATTGTAGGCTACTACACATCTTGCATGATAAGTGATGAAAGATCTGGCTGTGGGTAACAGATGGGAAGAATGGAAGGCACAGGAGTGAAAACTACTCTAAGAGGAGGAAGGCTGGATTGGGAGGTAGCTATGACCATGTGTTCAGAGTTCCAGGCCTATAGATACATGAAGCAAGATAACCAGGCAAGAGGCCAAGATTATGCATTGGACAAGCATGAGGTAAGGGGACAGAATACTGAATCTTAAGCGTTACACAGATGCTTCTGTCTTACTCCTCACCCACCACGTGTCAAATTCAATTAGCAGCAACAGACTAGTGGAAGTAGCAGATATAACATAGTAACCCAATGTCAGGTCTCAGTTTGAGGAGTGTAACTTCTTTCCAGGCTGCATTCACTGAAGGGAATAAAAATTCTAAGACTCTTTCTCCCTTGATCAAGACTGGCTAAGGACGTGTGGCAGTAAGAGGTCTGAGAATGAAGTCAAGGATGTGGCAAAATTTGGTTGGAAAATTGGGCAGGATGGGAGCTAGGGCTTATACAACACCTGGCTATTCCTCTCCCTTCCAACCTATCTTTACACTTATGCTATACTGCTACTCTCGGTTTAGCTCTTGGGGATAGATAGTGATCATTCCCAGCCCAGCACAGTGAAAATAGCATGGATTATGGAACCAGACACGAATCTTCATTCTCATATGCAATTCTTGTCACTCCTCTTTTC
>NW_011488887.1:9530-11936 GCF_000754665.1 Bison bison bison
TCCTCTTTTCTTCAATGAACTTCAACTCTCATTTTGGATTCCTTGTCTGTAATGTAGGGATAATAGCTCCTTATTTCTTTGCAAATTTGATGTGAAGAGTCAATGAAATTATGCATAATGGAACAGCATAATGTCTGATATATGTGGTTTCTATATAAATATTTGCTAAATTGAAATATTTGGAGCAATGTTTGAAATCTCTTTGATGTAGAGATTGGCCCTAGTACAATTCAAAGCTAACTACATTCTTTGGATGGTTTTTCACAGGCACCTAGCAGGAATTGGCAAAATTCTAAAGGGCAGGACCTAGGAGAGCTCACAGCTGAAGACTAGGGGAAGAGAGAGATTGAGATTGTAGAGAGAGTAAGACTGAACAGGGAGAGCAGAATGGGGCAGTAAAATGATAAAGAAAAAAACATCAAGAGAAGGGAAAACAATAGAGAGAGAAAAAAGATAGATAGGAAAAAAAAAGGGAAAGGGAGAAAAAAGAGGGAAGGAGATAGGTGGGGCAACTGAGAGGGAAGGGGACAGATAGGAAAAAGAGACAAAAACAGAATGAAAGATAAAATTAGAGAGGAAGGAAGGATAATGAAAATGAATGAGGACCTGGAACCAACTAAATTAATTTGCCATGTGGGCATATCTTATCCTGAGCCCTAGAGAAGAAATGGGTGGAAAGTGAGTCATTAAGGGGATTTTGACAGAAGGCATGTTGTAGGATTTTCATTCATATGGTGATGTAATGGGGTGGCAGTAATCAAGATAATATAGTACTTGTTTAAGGGCAGACATATAGAGTTATGGGATAGAATTGAGAGTCAAGAAATAAACCTTTAAATATATTTTCAATTGATTTTTGACAAGGGTGCTAAATAAATTCAATGGGGAAAAGTAATCTTTTCAGGAAACAGTGCTGGGACACCCAGATATCCACATACAAAATAATGAAATTGTACTTCCACCTCACACTATGTATAAAAACTAACTCAAAGACTTAAATTTAACCATTCAAACTAAAATTCTTAAAAGAAATGATAAGCATAAATCTTTGTGACCATGAATTAGGGTAATGATACCTTAGATTTGATGCCAAAGGCAAAAGCAACAAAATAAGTAATAAAGTGGACATTATCACAGTGAACTTTTCCATTTCAGGGACACTATCAAGAAAGTGAAAAGACATTCTACAGGATAAGGGGAAATTTTTGCAAATGATATATTTGATAAGGGCCTTATATCTAGAATATATAAAGGATGTTACAATTCAATAATAAAAAGACATGTCAGTTTGAAATGGGCAGATGATCTGAATGAATGTTTCTCAAAAGAATATGTACAAATGGACAACAAGCACACGAAAAGATGGCCAATACCATTAACCATCAAGGAAGTTCAAATCAAACCCACAATGAAACTACTACTCCATACCCACCAAAACGGCAATGATAAAAAAAAATAATAATAATGGATGCTGGTGAGGATATGGAGAATTTGGAACCCTTATACACTGTTGGTGGAAATGTGAACTGCTGCAGCAACTATGGAAAATAGGCTGGCAGTTCCTCAAAATTTTAAACAAAGAGTTGTCATGTGATTTAGCTATTTCACATATAGGTATATACTCAAGAGAAATGAAAACAGATGTCCACAAAAAATCTTATACATAAGTGTTGTTGGCATTCATCATAGCTGCCAAAAAGTATACACAGACCAATTATCCATCAACTGATGAATGGATAAACAAACTGCAGTTTGTCCATGTAATGAAATCCTATTAACAATAAAACTAATGACATATTAATACCTTCTTCAATATGGATGAACTTTAAAAACATTAAGCTAAGTGAAAGAAGTCAGTCATAAAGGACAAACACTTTATGATTCCATTTATATAGACTGTACAGAGTAGGTGAATCTACAAAGAGAAAAGTAGATTATTGGTTGCCTAGGTTGGAGGGACAGGGTATGGGGAGATCAGATGGTGATAGCTAAGAGGTATGGGCCTTCCTTTGGTGAAATGAAATTGTTTCATAATTGTGTCAATGGACACACAACTCAGTATTCACTGAGTTATTAGTTATTAGTTATATTAAATCTACTGAATTTTATGAGAGAAATGTGTGGTATGTAAGTTGTATCTCAATAAAGCTATTAAACAAGAAAAAAAGCAATCATACAGCAGGCTGATTTTCACCAAACGGCTATGGTTTCCTGACCCTTGGCTTAGCCCATGGACTATTTTCAAACATGTTTTACATGTGCTTGAAAAGAATATACAGTCCCCAATGTTGAGTCTAAAGCTCTACATATGACAAAAAAATCTTTTTGTTTAATTTTGTGGCTCAAAACTTATCCTTATTATTATCCTTATTATGTTTTAGTCTCTTTAATCTGTCAATTTATGAC
>NW_011488887.1:12428-12711 GCF_000754665.1 Bison bison bison
AAAGAAAGAAAAGGCATCTGAATTGGAAATGAAGAAGTAAAATTGTCTCTATTTGTAAATGACCTGATTTTCTATTAAAAAAACCCTAAAGACTGCAACAGAAAGCCATTGTATTTGATCAAATTCAATAAAGCTGCAGGATATAAAATTAGCATATAAAAATCAGAATTTCCATACACTAACAACAAATCTAGAAAAGAAATAAAGAAAACAGTCCCATATACAAAGCATTAAAAATAGTATGGTAGCAAAAAATTAAAGGTAGCATTATCAGATAGTCCAG
>NW_011488887.1:14817-15586 GCF_000754665.1 Bison bison bison
ATATAAGTTAAATAAGCAGGGTGACAATATACAGCCTTGAAATACTCCTTTTCCTATTTGGAACCAGTCGGTTGTTCCATGTTCAGTTCTAACTGATATGTTAATATAATTTATTTTTAATGTTTTGTTCAAGTTTTCCCTTCCTCACTGACTGATTTTGTAATATTATTTTTCTTTAGCATTCTATGGTAACATCACTGTGATGTATCTGGTGTGAATTTCTTTTATTTGTCTAGCTTGGGATTTGTCAGGATTGTAAGTCTTAAAGATGAATGTCTTTCAACAATGTTGACAAATTCTCAGTTATTTTGTCTTTGAATGTTGCCTTTTTCCTGCTCCATGATTGTGCTCTGGAAGTCTAGTTAGATATGTATATTAGATCTAGTTAGATATATATTAGGTTTATCTGCACTACCTTCTTATCTCCTAACTTCTGCTATTTTCCATTTTTTATGCTGTATATTATGGATACTTTGTTTGCATCCATCTTCCATTTCCCTAATTCTCTCTTTAGCTGTATATATATATATGTTTTCTAATTTATCAGTATATATTTAATTCTACTGTTCTATTTTTTAGTTTCAGAGATTCTATTTTATTCTTTTTCTAATATGCTTGTTTTTTCTTTATACTCTGTTCTTCCTTGTTTCTATTTTAACTATTTTATAAAGACATTTAATCACTTTAAGTAAAGTAAATTTTGTATTCTAAATGTGATTGTTTTATATTTATGGTCTGTAGGTCTGATTATGATGTTTGTTGTTTCTGA
>NW_011488887.1:15686-16567 GCF_000754665.1 Bison bison bison
TCTTGAATTAGGATTAAAAACTACAGTCATCAATGTAGAAATTCAAATTTGGCTTTGGTACTCAATTACTTCCAGAGTTCCTGCTTTAACTTCCTTTTTGACCATGGATTTTTTCTATTATCATACTAATTAAAAAGTGAATTTTAAAATATTATTTTAAAATATTCATTTTATATTTTAACTTATATTTTAATTGCTTTCATTGGGAGAGTCATTCAGGGTATCTAGTAAAACACACTGCTAGAAACAAAAAGTCTCTAGCCAGCTTCTAAAATAACAATGCTTTATTCCTGTCACATATTTAATTGGAATATTAATAATTCCTGCTGCACTTTCCTTATAGAGTTCATGTGAGTCTCCAATGAGATAGCTGATATCAAAGTTCTATTATGTATAAAGCACTGTTTAAATGACAATGGATTCCTATCGTTACAACTAAGTGCAAGCCCAAGCAATAGTGTGGGCTTAGGGGAAGGAGGTTGAAAGTTAAAAGGAGAGAGAACTGATTTCCCATTGAGGAAATCAGGAAAACATACTGGATTTGGCTTTTGAGCCAAGCCCTTAATGGGTAAGAAAGATTAACTTAGGCAGAAAAGAAAGCTATCATTTCACATGAAGGGAACCACAAAAATGAAGACTAATAGTATATTGCTCTATTCCCAAAAGGAAGACATTGGTCTGGTCTCTTGTCCATTAGTGCTTATATAATGGCATTGCCTAGGGTCTCCCAGGTGGCTCAGTGGTAAAGAATCTGCCTGCCAATGAAGGAGACACAGATTCGATCCCTGGGTTGGGAAGATCTGTGAGAGAGGGAAATGGAAACCCACTCCAGTATTCTTGCCTGGGAAATCCCATGGATGGATGAGCCTGGTAGGCTATAG
>NW_011488888.1:0-2218 GCF_000754665.1 Bison bison bison
TGGCAATTTGATCTCTGATTCCTCTGCCTTTTCGAAATCCAGCTTGTACATCTGAAAATTTTTGGTTTACATACTGCTGAAGCCTAGCTTGAAGGGTTTTGAGCGTTACCTTGCTAGCGTGTGAAATGAGTGCAATTGTGTGGTAGTTTGAACATTCTTTGGCATTGCCCTTCTTTGGGATTGAAATGAAAAGTGACCTTTTCCAGCCCTGTGGCCACTGCTGAGTTTCCCAATTTGCTGACATATTGAGTGCAGCACTTTAACAGCATCATCTTTCAGGATTTGAAATAGCTCAACTAGAATTCCATCACCTCCACTAGCTTTGTTTGTAGTAATGCTTCCTAAGATCCGCTTGACTTCATATTCTAGGATGTCTGGCTCTAAGTGAGTGACCACACCATTGTGGTTAACTGAGCCATTAAGGCCTTTTTTGTACAGTTCTTCTGTGTATTCTTGCTACCTCTTCTTAATCTCTTTTGCTTCTGTTAGGTCCTTGCTGTTTCTGTCCTTTAATTGTACCTATCCTTGCATGAAATGTGCCCTTGGTATCTCTGATTTTCTTGAAGAGATCTCTAATCTTTCCCATTCTATTGTTTTCCTCTGTTTCTTGGCATCATTCACTTAAGGCTTTCTTATCTCTCCTTGCTATTCTCTGGAACTCTGCCTTCAGTTGGGTATATCTTTCTGTTTCTCCTTTGCCTTTCACTTCTTTTCTTTTCTCAGCTATTTATAAGGCCTCCTCAGACAACTACTTTGCCTTCTTGCTTTATTTTTCTTTGGGATGGTTTTGGTCACCGCCTCCTGTACAGTGTACAAACCTCCATCCACAATTGTTCAGGCACTCTATCAGGTCTAATCCCTTGAATCTATGTTTCACTTCCACTGTATAATCATAAGGGATTTGATTCAGGTCATACCTGAATAGCCTAGTGGTTTTCCCTACTTTCTTCAATTTATGCCTCAATTTTGCCATAAGGAGCTCATGATCTGGGCCACAGTCAGCTCCAGATCTTGTTTTTGCTGACTGTATGGAACTTCTTCATCTTTGATTGTAAAGAATACAATCAGTTTCATTTCAATATTGACCATCTGGTGATGTCCATATATAGAGTTGTTTCTTGTGTTGTTGGAAGAGATTTTTTGCTATGACTAATGTGTTGTCTTGACAAAACTTTGTTAACCTTTGACCTACTTCATTTTGTACTCCAAGGCCAAACTTGTGTGTTGCTCCAGGTATCTCTTGACTTCCTGCTTTTGCATTCTAATCCCCTAAGATGTAAAGGACATCTTTTTTAGTGTAAGTTCTAGAAGATATTGTAAGTCATCATAGAATACTTCAGCTTCTTCATCAGTGGTTGGGACATAGACTTGGATTACTGTAATATTGAATCGTTTGCCTTGGAAATGAACTGAGATCATTCTGTCATTTTTGAGATTGCACCCAAGTACTGCATTTTGGATGCTTTTGTTGAGTATGAGGGCTACATTTCTTCTAAGGGATTCTTGCCCACAGTAGTAGATACAATGGTCATCTGAGTTAAATTTGCCCATTTCCATTCATTTTAGTTCACTGATTCCTAAAATGTTGATGTTCACTCTTGCCATCTCCTGCTTGACCATGTCCGATTTACCTTGATTCATGGAACTCACATTCCAGGTTCTTATGCAACATTGTTCTTTATAGCATTGGACTTGACTTTCACTACCAGGCACATCTACAACTGGGTGTTGTTTCCACTTTGCCCAAAGCCTCTTCATTCTTTCTGGAGCTATTTCTCTGCTCTTCTTTGGTAGCATATTGGACACATACTGACCTGGGGGCGTTCATCTTCTGGTGTCATATCTTTTTGCCTTTTCATACTATACATGGGTTCTCAAGGCAAGAATACTGAGTGGCTTGCCATTCCCTTCTCCAGTGAACCATGTTTTGTCAGAACTCTCCACCTCATGACCCTTCTGTTTTGGGTGGCCCTACACGGCATGGCACATAGCTTCATTGAATCATGCAAGCCCCTTTGCCATGACAAGGCTGTGATCCATGTGATCATTTTAGTTAGCTTTCTGTGGTTATGGTTTTTGTTTTGAAGGCTGTGGAATTGTAGTTCTTGCTTCTTCTGTCTGCCCTCTGATGGGTGAGAATAAGAGATTTGTGCAAGCTTCCTGATCGGAGGGATTGGCTGTGGGGAAAACTGGGTCTTGCTCTGGTGGGCAGGACCAT
>NW_011488888.1:4624-9240 GCF_000754665.1 Bison bison bison
GAACCTGGGCCCCTGCATTGGGAGTGCAGAGTCTTAGCCACTGGACCACCAGGGAAGTCCCTTGGTTATTCTTTATTTTTTTCTCTTATTCTACCAATATAGAGTGCTGTTTATCTGTAAATATTAGATTAAACCATCTGAATAGATTTAATCTGATAGGTCAAAGCTGTTTAACAATTGGCAGTTTCATATGTTCCAGCCTAGCAAGTATACATTTATAAACACATGCATATATTCATATTTGAGAGTAGGAGGTGGAGAGAGGAAGGGAAACAGACAGTGGGCCAAAGACAGAAATCAAGGAAATACTTACTACTTAATTCGCACTGAAAAGGAGAGTCTATAAAGGAACATTTTCAAGAAGTATGAAAAGAACCAGGAGAATAGTAGTTCCAAAGGAACAGAGAGACACAGGCTATCAAGAAGGAGTGAAGGGCTAATGTTGCCACATATCCCAAGAGGGTCCAGAAAGATAAGGACCAAAAAAGTTTCTTTTAGAATTGATAATACAGAGGTCTTGGCTACCTTTGTGAACAGGTTCAGTGGAGTGTGGAATAAAAACCACATTGTGGAGCTTGAGGAGTTGATGAGAAATGAAGACAAGACAATGAGTATTGACTGTGTTTCCAAAACTTTGGCTAAGGGAGGGATAGAGAAAGAGAGCTATAGTGGGACTTTGAATCAAGGGAAGGTTGTAATTTTTTTTTTGTCCCCAGAGTGAGAAAAACCTGAACATGTTTATAGATAGGATAGAAGGAGCCAGATGAGAAGAGAGAGAGGTTGAAAATGGGGGAAAGATGGGGGATAATTGACAGTGCAGGGTTTCAGAAAAAGCATGATAGTATTGATTTAAGACTAGGTAGAGTGATTTTCCTGAATGGTGGTAAGGGGTTGGGAGGTACTACTGTTTTCTAAGGTTGAGGACAAGGATGTAGAGATAGGTGGACATAGAGATATATTTGTATAATTTGAACAAAGAGCAAGAAATTGAAATACTTTTTCCTAAAAATGTTAAATTTCTCAAAATAAGTGCATTATAGAGGACAGAATTGAGCAGGGAGCTTAAAGAGGGTGTTATGTGAAGAGAACAGCCATTAAAAAAATGGGAGAGAGAGACAGCTGATTGAAGAGAAGTATGGTAAAAGGATCACTGGGCTTCATTAAGGACCCAGATGAAGTTGGAGACCGTAACTTAGGAGTGGTGTAGAGCTGTGCTTCTCAATCTTTTTTTTTAAACCCATGCCCCCTTCTCATAAAGATAAAAACCTCATGCCTTCCATTAATATGGAGGCTGGATGCGATAGAGTAGGTAAGTGGAGATTTTCTGAATATGACATAGTAATATTGAAAATCTTTCCATATTAAATTAGCACCAAAATAGATTATTTTAGATGATTCCAAGTTTGATTTCAACTCAAACATATTTATAATCTGAATGTGAGGAATGTCAGTTTCTAAAAAAAAATTAATTGAACTCTTCAATGAAGTAGCAATGCACACTGTATTACTGCACATATTCAAGTAGTATCTAGACCGTTAATTATTAAGGATGTTTGAGAAAGATTTCATGTATTAGGTTTTGGGATGGTGTGGATTGCTTTCAAATTTGTAGATATTACAATTTATCCTTACAAGTGTTCCAGGCACACTTGTTTCAAGACTATATTGTTTATATGTGAGTAAGTTCCTGGGATATCAAGGCAAAGCCTGAGAAAGGAAAACTATAGAGTTGTTTTCCACAGTCATAGAAGATAAATTTTATGACCAACAAAAGAATAAATTGCAGTTGTAGACCCAAGGTGAAAAGAGTAGGAAACACATATCTGAAACAACATAAGAGGATCTTTGAGGGGAGATGATAAGAGGTGGGTGATGCTATATTTGATGATGTAATATATTATGAATGAATATAATTTGGAAAAACAAGAGTCTATTCCTCGCTGATAAGCTGGGGGCCAGCTTGTAGAGAAAATGGCAAAATAAACTTGTACTTGCATTAATCTGTTTCTTGGAGACCGGTCAGGTTGGAGCAGCAGCTACAGGGTTCTGAATTGGATGTGGTTGTCTCCATAGTCCCTTCTGTCTCTAAGTCTCTGGTTTAGTCTGTTAGTTCTCAACACTATGGTGTAACTGAATGATTTTTTGTTTTGCCTCTGCAGTGTAGTATTCTTCAGTGTCTGAAAGAACTACTGCAGAATTGGCTGCTGTGGCTTTCTATGGACATCCATGTGAAATCTGTTAGGAACAGTCCTCTGTGAGTTATCTTATAACCCTCCACAAGAGTTGATCTGTGCAAAACTGCATATGGAGTTTAACGGTGTGACATGAAACCTAATTGCTCTATGTAAATACTGAATCGTACTTTTCTAAGGTTTTTTTTTCTACTTTTCACCCTTCCCCACAATCCTGTGAGAAAGATTAATTCTTCAAGTTTTATTATATAAATCAGAAAGCAACCCCTAAGCCTCTAACGTTAGAACTTGCAACTTTGGCTTTCATTCAGTTTAGCTTACTTTATAAAATGTATTCTTGCTTATATGTGAAGTCAATTTTGATGATGGCTAGGAAAATCTGTTATTTTGCTGTAAAGATTTTTTTTTGTTTCCCTGATATATTTTGCTTGTATACATTAATTTAATTTCACGTTATAATTTAAAAAGAGCCCTGAATTTCCATTATGTTCATTATTGTTAAATATAAAACCTTAAAGTGGAAGTCAAAGACTTAATTGAATTTCAAGGAACTGCCTAAACCAGGTTGCTTTGATTCTTTCTACCTAGAGTCTTGGGTTCTCCTATATTCTTTTTTAACATTATTTTTTTTAACTTTATATTATAGAGAATTCCAAACAAATTCAAAAGTAGAGAAAATAGTACAATTATTACCCTTATGTATGCATCATCCAGCTTCAACAGTTACCAGCTCGTGATTAACTTTTTCTCATCTTTAACACCCTTCATGTCTCTCCTCCTTTGTACTAGATATTTTTTAAGCAAAACCCAGATATCATTTCAGCAGTTGAAAAATGATATCAGTATAACATGTAAAAATTAATAGTTTATAATATGTTCAAATATCTAATCAGTGTTCAGATTCCCTATATTATCAGTCACATTCTTACTTTATAACATAAGGATCCCTTAGCTTCAATCACAAATACTTGGTGGTTATTTTGGTGAGATTAGTCTAGATCTATTTTTCTCTGTGTTCTTTTCCCTATAGTTATCTCCAAATTTGTTATGAGAATGGAGAAAACAAGATTCTTATAAGTTGCCTGGAAAATTTTTGTTTCTTCATATTCATTATTATAGTGCTTCCATGTATCATGTATGTCTGATCACTTTTAGAAGAAAATGAAGCATTAGTGAGTAGTGAAAGTATCTTGTAAAGCAGTGCTTCTCAAAATGTGGTTTCTGGACCCGCAACATCAGCATAACCTGGGAACTTGTTGCTATTTAGTTGCCCAGTTGTGTCCGACTTTTTGTGATCCCATGGACTGCAGCACTCCAGGCTTCCCTGTCCTTCACCATCTCCCAGAGCTTGCTCAAATTCATGTCCATTGAGTCATTGATGCCATCCAACCATCTCATCCTCTGCCACCTCCTTCTCCTCCTGCCTTTAGTCTTTCCCAGCATCAGGGTCTTTTATAGTGAGTCAGCTCTTCGCATCAGGTGGCCAAAGTATTGGAGCTTCAGTTTCAGCATCAATTCTTCCAATGAATATTCAGGATTGATTTCCTTTAGAATTGACTGGTTTGATCTCCTTACTGTCCAAGGGACTCTCAAGAGTCTTCTCCAGTACTGCAGTTTGAAAGCATCAATTTTTTGGTGCTCAGCCTTTGTTATGGTCCAGCTCTCACATCCGTACATGACTACTGGAGGTAGAGCTCAGAAATATGTGTTTTAACAAATGCCTCCAGAATTTTGGTACAAGCTAAAGTTTGAGAACCCCTATCATAAGAAATTCCATTTGAATGCTTAATCTCTTCAAATACCTCAATTCTATTAAGAATAGTATATTTACATTTATAATCTTTAGCCAATTTGCAGTGTAAGTCTTAGGTACCCTAATACAGGTGATTTACAATTTCTGTACTTTCTTTCTAAAATTCCTAGGATCCTTTTTAATTAGTGTCATAAATTTTGAGAGGGCATTTAAAAAGGGGCTCTGCTTTCTAAAATTCTTAAAACAAATAAATGAACATAATTGTAGGTAACTTTGCTTATCTTAATACTACTTGGCATTATAAAATATAGCTCTTAAGTTCTCTATAATTCCTTCCATTTTGGAGACAGGAGTGTAATGCTATGTCTCCATCATATGACCATGTACCATAGAGGGAGTAAATTGTAGTTGTAGATAACAAGGAGAGGAGGGTGGGAAACTGTTCTCAGCAGTGGTTCTCCAGGGGGAATTTTTGGTTGGCACAGTGACTGGAAAGAGGATGCTAACATCTTTTAGTAGGTAGGAGCCAGAAGTGCTAAACGTGCTGTAGTCAGTAGGGAGTAGAAGGCAATGCTGAATGGTGAATTGTGTCATCTAAAATGCCCGTGGTAATGTCCTGTAGAGAAACACTTTCAAAGGATGCTGTTTGAGCAGTCATTATTGTGCAGATT
>NW_011488888.1:9340-12528 GCF_000754665.1 Bison bison bison
TATTTCAGACATATTTGTCAAGTGCTGCCAGAAATCATAAAGTACAGTTTTGCAAGTGACCGTCTGATTGTATGTATCCCCACCTATTTGAATGGTCTCTTAATCTTTTCCTGCTTGCTCTGCCACTGAATTATGTCATGGTGGTGGGTAATGGTAGAGTTGTCATCATTTCAAACTCTAAGACTGTATATGATTCATTTTTCCTTGTGCGTAGTCATTGTTGGCTATCTAGGTCTGAGGATAAAGCTATGAAATCACATTTCCCAGTCTTTTCCTAATCCAGTCAACAGTGGATTGTAGGACAAGGGTGAATGGATAGATAGATTGAACCAATTATATCCGTGTGTCATTTAAAGAGACATGATTCATTGATTTGGCTAGAGTATAAAATATCTAGATCTGGTTTTTACTAGAAGAATGAAAGATGCCAGAATTTTTACTCATTCAATTTAAAAATTGAATTCCAGTTAAAGTGAATATACTTCGATAGCATTTTTAGTTCAGAAATTCTGGCAAAACTGGTTTTGGATTTGTGTACTTAGAAACTAATTTGCTGACTGCTGTGGTCCCTGGACATTGGTAATATTATCTAAAGTCTGGAGTTTAATCCTTTCTTTCTCTGTTATTTACTAATATTAGAGTGGTTGCTCAGGATATTCTATGAATTGGTCTTAGTGGTTCCCTAGATGGCTGTATAGTTGTAATCACTGTGGTTTTAAAAAAAAGTGAGTTATACTTTGGAGCGCCGATCATTTTCTGAAATTCCCAACAACTTTTTACTGTATATTTAATCCAGCTTTAGCTGGGAAATTGTGAGGACTTTTGCTAATGGATCTGCATGTCATGGTTTCTTGTTGCAGAGAGACAACTTTAGGTGGATCCATGAACTCTGTGTCTGAACTGATTCACTACGTAGGATGGCTGTCCACTACTGCAGTGCGCTTGGAAAGCAACCGTACTTTCTTGCTGCACTTTATTTTGGATTTCTATGAGAAGGTAGTACACATCCCATTTCCCCTACTTAGATTTTTGTGATAGCTGTCTGCTTTACTACGCTGTTGTTTAAATTTTATGTACAACTATTAAGTTGGGCTATGATCTTATTATCATAGTTAATTTTAGCTAATAAACTAAAGTTAAACATAGTTAATTTTGAAGTTAATGATTATATTCTGGCCTGAATAATTGACAAGGAGAAAAAGCAAATGCTTTTTCCTGAATTGCAGGTACCACTTTAATAGACATTCCCCTGAGTAATGCTAACCCTAGACAGAAGTCTGTCTTTTTGCTCATCCATTATAGATCTTTAACCCCTGGTAAAAAAAAAAATAAAAAAAAAAAAATGCCGTTTCCTTAGCTCTCTACCCCCAGCTTTCAGCTGCCTTATTTCTGCCAGTACCTATGATTCTGGTCCTCTTCTGTTGTTTTGTAGTATTCAGCCTAGGCAGAACTGTTTCTAGGAAGTACCCACTAATCTTGGTTTTCCTGGCTTCTTCCCTTCACTGATACCTAGTTGTATTATATTTGGTTAGAAGATTGCTTGCTTGTTTTCCAGGTTGACAGCTAACTAATGTGATAAATCAGTATTTATGGGACTTAAGCCCACCTAGGGCTTCCCAGGTGGCACTAGTGGTAAAGAACCTGCCTGTCAATGCAGGAGACATACTAGATGGTGGATTCAGTCCCTGGTTGGGAAGATCCCCTGGAGGAGGGCATAGCAACCCACTCCAGTATTCTTGCCTGGAGAATACCATGGACAGAGGAAACTGGTGGGCTACAGTCCATTGGGTCACAAAGAGTCAGACATGACTGAAGTGACTTAGCATGCATAGGACTTAAGAAAGAAGTGTTCCTTTCCCCTTTCTCCCTAACTCTAAGATTTCTCCCCAGAAAAAAAGAGATTTTAATAATAAAACCTCCAAGAAATAATCCTCTATCATAAGGTTACTGTTTGGTGAGGTACATTTTTAAGCAAAAGTTGTGGCTACCTATTCTGTTTATGAATCAGGCAGGACCATCCCTAATGTTATTGTTTATTCTCTAGTAATGATTCTTTGGGTGAAGTTTGTTGAGGGGTTCTGAGGAATAATTTATATACTGATGTTATCATTCTTCCCAAAAGGTGTGTGACATATATATAAATTATAACCTTCCATTAGTGGTGTTGTTTCCTCCTGGGGTCTTCTATCCTGTACTCCTCAGCCTGGATTCCAGTATCCTGAATCAACTCTGTTACATTATGGACAGGTATGAAGCCTTTTCCCCATTTTTATATCATAATTCCATCCTCATTTTCCAGCTATAAAATAAAGTATATAAATATACTACAGTAAGATTATATGGGCGTCCCGGGTGGCGCAGCCCACCTGCAATGCAGGAGCTGCAGGAGATGCAGGTTCAGTCTCCGGATGAGGAAGATCCCCTGGAGAAGGAAATGGCAACCCACTCCAGTATTCTTGCCTGGAGAATCCCATGGACAGAGAAGCCTGGCAGCTACAGCCCACGGGGTCTCAAAGAGTCGGACACGACTGCACACACCCATACAAGCTTATTATATATAATGCAGTAAAATATTCAGAACAATAAGATTGTTATCTATTTTTTGCCAGGGCCTTTGGAAATAGGAAACCTGGCTTTCTTTTGGGAATGACCTTCCAATGTGGAACTATTTTAACTGTGTTCTTAAAATGTCAACATGAGGGACGTGTAATAAAAGAATTTATAGTTAAGGATCTTTTTGTGCAGTGGTAATGTTGCACTCAGCATTGCTAATTCTTGTTGCTGTGTTGCAAAGAAAAATTAGTCATTTACTGACAACTAACAACTGGTTTAAGTCTACATAGCTTCTTTGGTAAAAAGAACATTTTCTGGGAGATAAAGGGGAGCTATTACCAATTATATGAAACTGTAAGTATTAAATTTCTGATACCTTCTAATTTTTCCACTTATGGACTGAAATTGCTCTTTTTAGGCCATAAGTGTAGACTCTTTTGGCATAACTTGTAAGATTATGCTAAGGTTTAAATAGGACTGATTTTGAAGCTGAAACTCCAATACTTTGGCCACCTGATGCAAAGAGCTGACTCATTTGAAAAGACCCTGATGTTGGGAAAGATTGAGAGCAGGAGGAGAAGGTGATGACAGAGGATGAGATGGTTGGATGGCATCACCGACTCAAGGGACATGGG
>NW_011488888.1:12628-16370 GCF_000754665.1 Bison bison bison
TCACCGACTCAAGGGACATGGGTTTGGGTGGACTCTGGGAGTTGGTGATGGACAGGGAGGCCTGGTGTGCTACGGTTCATGGGGTCGCAGAGTTGGACATGACTGAACAACTGAACTGAACTGAACTGAAATGTTCAAAAGCTAATTAGAATAGTTCTCAGTCAAGAAAAAATTATATTTCTAAGTTTTCCCTTTAGCCTGTCTACTGCACCTTTTTTTCCACATTAAGAAAATGTTTATGTATCAGTAGCTGCTTTTGAGACTCTTATTAATTTTTAATACTGAAACATTAAAAACATTGCCTTTTGTTTTTTACTAAAATATGATTTACAGAGTCAAGTGCATATCTTAAGTGTACAATTCAATATTTGAGCCTCTGTCAATTTTTATTCTTTGAGGAAAATGTACCACAAAAGGAAAAAAATATTTAACTAGACAGCTGGATATTTGTGTATGTACATATATTTACATTTAAAATGTAAACTTTTGTTTATATTTACATAGGAAAGGCATTTAATGGTAAAAGTTTTATTCTGTTTGTTCTGTCTTTTAGGTATCATAAAAATTTGACTGCTGCAAAGAAAAATGAGTTTGTACACAAGGTATGGATGATGAATCTCTGTATTAAGTCACCAATGTAGAGATATAAGATCTATTGGGAATAAAAACGAAGGGAGAATAGGTGATAATGACAATTTTTTTTTTCCTTTCCCAATAGACAAAATCAGAGTTCAGCTTCAGCAGCAAGACCTATCAAGAATTTAATCAGTATTTGACAGCGATGGTTGGTTGCCTGTGGACATCCAGACCCTTCCAGAAAGGATTATATATTGACCCTGAAGTCTTAGGAAATGCTTCAGTAGCAGAGTATAAAAAAAGTTTAAATTTAGTCCATCATCCTGCTTTTTTGAGTTATACTGTTTCCTTTCTGCTACAGGTAAGAATATTTAAACAGTTTTTAGATTTTCTGTGGGAGTACCATGATGGCACAAATAGGACATTTCATAAATTTAGTGTGTCTGAATTGCAAGACATGTGTTCAGTCATACTTTTTGAGTATCAGCTATCTTTTAGTTATTGTGCTAGGCTCTGGGGATTCAAAGTTAGTTTCTACCCACAAAGAGCTTGGGTTTGTGGCAGAGACAGATTTGTGAACATTACTGCAATATAGTTAGGTGAAATGAGAAGTACAATTGTGAGAAATAGGGGGAGGGAATATTAGTTCAATTCTATTTGGGTAGAGGTGGTGCCAGGTAAGAAAAGGGTACAGAGAAGTTGAAGCTTTGGTAAAATCCTTCTAGACAAGATGGAAAATGTAAGCTAGACAATATTATAATTAGAGTTGAAGTCTTAGCCAAAGACTGCTGATCTAATGGGTTGATATCAGTATGTAGGCAAAGGGGTCTTCTTAGGACTTTATCACCAGCCCTGTAATTTTCAACATTGTGAGTGACTTACCTCAAATGGTATGCATATCATATGTGTGTGGATGACACAACAGGATGGAATTACAAATACACTGATAGACTCTGGATTCACAATTCCCTGAACAGACTAGAGCATTAAGAAATCTAACAAAATGAAAAAAATGTATAGAATGGGAAAGATAGTCATTGAATAATTGTTTAATATATTCATGCAAGAACCAGGCACTGTGGTGAACAAGACACATCTAAGTATTGCCCTTATAGAGCTTAGAATCCAGTCGAGGAGGCAGTCATTAAACAGACATCTTACAATAAAGAATGATGAATAATATAGGGAAAGTACAGAGAACAATGAAAAAATACACGGGTGTTTGACCCAGCTCAGGCTTTACAGAAATGATGCTGATTGGAGTTTTGAAGGATGAGCATGAGCTTGTCAAGACAGGAGTGATATTTGAGGAAAAGTGCAAAAATAGAACAGGGGGCAGTAAACTCTTCCTGTGGAAGACCAGACTGTAAATATTTCAAGCTTTGCAGGCCACATGGTCTCTGTCAAGATTACTCAACCTTGCTGTTGCAGCATGAAAGTGGCCATAGACAGTGAGTAAACAAATGGGCATAATTGCATTCCAATAAAAGTTTAGTTACAGAAACAGGCATTGGACTGGATGTGGTTTGCCCTTTGTCAGAGCATGCTGTATTTGAGGAATTTAAGCAGAATTGTAGGGCTTGAGCAGGTATTCTAACCTGACTCAGCAGCAGAAGTACCCAGGGTACTTTTCCAAAGTATATGTGCTTGATTACTTGCACCCTGACATTTTGATTTACTAACTGTGGTGATATCCAGAATCTACTTTTTTGATATAAATATTTTGATATACAACACGAGTTGAGAGTCACTGCTATGCTTAGTTGAGACTCTTTGGGACCCTGTGGACTGCTGCCTGCCAGTCTCCTGTCCATGGTGATTCTCCAGGCAAGAAAGTGGGGTGCCATGCCCTCCTCCAGGGGATCTTCACCCAGGGATCAAACCCAGGTCTCCTGCATTGCAGGCACATTCTTTACTGTCTGAGCCATTAGGGAAGCCCAAGAATACTGGAGTGGGTAGCTTATCCCTTTCTCAGGGGATCTTCCCGACCCAGGAATTGAACCAGAGTCTCCTTCATTGCAGGAGGATTCTTTACCAGCTGAGATACGAGGGAAGCCCTCAAAAGTCACTAGAGTATGCTATAGCATGGTAGGAGATGATGTTTTAAAATGTAGTCAAGGACCAGATGGTGAAAAAAGTAATAGGTAGACCTTCAAAAACATATTGATTTCAATAATTGAATAAAAATTCGTTTTCAAGTAGACAGAGGCAGTATAGTTTTGTGATTTTCTGATATTCTTTCCTTTTTCTCTTTTCCTTTCATAATAACTTGCCTGATTTATCATACAGTACATAAAAACTTGTTTCAATTAATGATATATTACTATTAATAATGAGACTGGATGAAATTTGAAATATTTTTAGTTTTTGCTCCTGGACTAAATCCTATGGAAAATGTACATTGCATATACTGTGTTTTATATGCAATTAGGTACATTTGTTTCAGTTTGTTTTCATGTTTTAGAGATTGCTTTTTTCTTTTTATTTGATCATTAGAAATCTTTTTTATTGAAGTATAATTGATTTATAATGTGCTAATTTCTACTGTACAGCAAACTGACTCAGTTATCCACATACATGCATTCTTATTTTATTTTTCATTATGGTTTATCCCAGGAGATTGAATATAGTTCCATGTGCTATACAGTAGGAACTTATTGATTATCTGATTTTTTATTTAATTTGATTCTTGGAATATATAAAACATTTAAATGATTCCAAATTCTTTTTTTTTTCCAGTTGATCCAGCTTTTATTATTTTTCTTCTTAACAATCTCTCTCTCTCCAGACATAATTACAAACCCAAAGATACATGAGATTGTGGTTGCATATTATAGTACATTAAGTATTATAATATATAATATATTTAATATAGTATATGTGTCCAAAAGCTATAAAATTCCAAGCAAACATTTATATTTTTATTTCAAGAGTAACTAATATTACCCATTCTGTCTTAGATACATTCTAATTATTCAATTCTTTTTTTTTCAATTTTATTTTATTTTTCTCCATAGTGGCTGTACTAGTTTGCATTCCCACCAACAGTGTAAGAGGGTTCCCTTTTCTCCACACCCTCTCCAGCATTTATTGCTTGTAGACTTTTGGATGGCAGCCATTCTGACTGGCGTGAAATGGTACCTCATAGTGGTTTTGATTTGCATTT
>NW_011488888.1:16929-17523 GCF_000754665.1 Bison bison bison
GCTTTGGGTAGTATACTCATTTTCACTATATTGATTCTTCCAATCCATGAACATGGTGTATTTCTCCATCTGTTAGTGTCCTCTTTGATTTCTTTCACCCGTGTTTTATAGTTTTCTATGTATAGGTCTTTGGTTTCTCTAGGTAGATATATTCCTAAGTATTTTATTCTTTCTGTTGCAATGGTGAATGGAATTGTTTCCTTAATTTCTCTTTCTGTTTTCTCATTATTAGTGTATAGGAATGCAAGGGATTTCTGTGTGTTGATTTTATATCCTGCAACTTTACTATAATCATTGATTAGTTCTAGTAATTTTCTGGTGGAGTATTAGTTCTAGTAATTTTCTGGTGGAATCTTTAGGGTTTTCTATTTAGAGGATCATGTCATCTGCAAATAGTGAGAGTTTTACTTCTTCTTTTCCAATTTGGATTCCTTTTATTTCTTTTTCTGTTCTGATTGCTGTGGCCAAAACTTCCAAAACTATGTTGAATAGTAATGGTGAAAGTGGGCACCCTTGTCTTGTTCCTGACTTTAGAGGGAATGCTTTCAATTTTTTCACCATTGAGGATAATGTTTGCTGTGGGTTTGTCATATA
>NW_011488888.1:19051-19627 GCF_000754665.1 Bison bison bison
TCTTTTGTTTCTTTTGCATTTATTTCTGCTCTATTTTTTAAGATTTCTTTCCTTCTACTAACCCTGGGGTTCTTCATTTCTTCCTTTTCTAGTTGCTTTAGGTGTAGAGTTAGGTTATTTATTTGACTTTTTTCTTGTTTCTTGAGGTATGCCTGTATTGCTATCAACTTTCCCCTTAGGACTGCTTTTACAGTGTCCCACAGGTTTGTGTTTTCATTTTCATTCGTTTCTATGCAAATTTTGATTTCTTTTTTGATTTCTTCTGTGATTTGTTGGTTATCCAGCAGCGTGTTGTTCAGCCTCCATATGTTGGAATTTTTAATAGTTTTTCTCCTGTAATTGAGATCTAATCTTACTGCATTGTGGTCAGAAAAGATGCTTCGAATGATTTCTGTTTTTTTTAATTTACCAAGGCTAGATTTATGGCCCAGGATGTGATCTATCCTGGAGAAGGTTCCATGTGCACCTGAGAAAAAGGTGAAATTCATTGTTTTGGGATGAAATGTCCTATAGATATCAATTAGGTCTAACTGTTCTATTGTATCGTTTAAAGTTTGTGTTTCCTTGCTAATTTTC
>NW_011488888.1:19727-20727 GCF_000754665.1 Bison bison bison
GGGTTCGAATTTATACACGGTTTTTGTGTTTCCTGTCTAGAGAATATCCTTTAGTATTTGTTGGAGAGCCGGTTTGGTGGTGCAGAATTCTCTCAGCTTTTGCTTGTCTGAAAAGCTTTTGATTTCTCCTTCATACTTGAATGAGATCCTTGCTGGGTACAATAATCTGGGCTGTAGGTTATTTTCTTTCATCATTTTAAGTATGTCTTGCCATTCCCTCCTGGCTTGAAGAGTTTCTATTGAAAGATCAGCTGTTATCCTTATGGAAATTCCCTTGTGTGTTATTTGTTGTTTTTCCCTTGCTGCTTTTAATATTTGTTCTTTGTGTTTGATCTTTGTTAATTTGATTAATATGTGTCTTGGGGTGTTTCGCCTTGGGTTTATCCTGTTTGGGACTCTGGGTTTCTTGGACTTGGATGATTATTTCCTTCCCCATTTTAGAGAAGTTTTCAACTATTATCTCCTCAAGTATTTTCTCATGGTCTTTCTTTTTGTCTTCTTCTTCCGGGACCCCTATGATTTGAATGTTGTAGCGTTTAATATTGTCCTGGAGGTCTCTGAGATTGTCCTCATTTCTTTTAATTTGTTTTTCTTTTATCCTCTCTGATTCATTTATTTCTGCCATTCTATCTTCTAATTCACTAATCCTATCTTCTGCCTCTGTTATTCTACTATTTGTTGGCTCCAGAGTGTTTCTAATTTCATTTATTGCATTATTCATTATATATTGATTCTTTTTTATTTCTTCTAGGTCCTTGTTAAACCTTTCTTGCATCTTCTCAATCCTTGTCTCCAGGCTATTTATCTGTGATTCCATTTTGATTTCAAGATTTTGGATCAATTTCACTATCATTATTTGGAATTCTTTATCAGGTAGATTCCCTCTCACTTCCTCTTTTGTTTGGTTTGGTGGGCATCTATCCTGTTCCTTTATCTGCTGGGTATTCCTCTGTCTCTGTCATTTTGTTTATTTTTTTTTTTTTTTTTTTTTTTTTTTTTT
>NW_011488888.1:20827-21549 GCF_000754665.1 Bison bison bison
TGACTTTGGGCAGCCTGTATCTTGAAGCTCAGGGCTGTGTTCCTTTGTTGCTGGAGAATTTGCTTGGTATGTCTTGCCCTGGAACTTGTTGGCCCTTGTGTGGTGCTTGGTTTCTGTGTCGGTATGGAGGCGTTTGATGAGCTCCTGTCAATTAATGTTCCTTGGAGTCAGGAGTTCCCTGGAGTCAGGGTTTGGATTTAAGCCTCCTGCTTCCAGTTATTGGTCTTATTTTCACAGTAGTTTCAAAACTTCTCCTTCTGTACAGCACCACTGATAAAGCATCTACGTTAAAGATGAAAAGTTTCTCTACTGTGAGGGTCACCCAGAGAGGTTCACAGTGTTACATGGAGAAGAGAAGAGGGAGGAGGGAGTTAAAGGTGACCCGAATGAGATGAGGTGGAATCAATAGTGGAGAGAGTGGGCTAGCCAATAATCACTTCCTTATGTGCACTCCACAACTGGACCGCTCAGCGATGTTCACGGAGTTATACAGAGAAGAGAAGAAGGAGGAAGGAGACAGAGGTGGCCAGAAGGATAAAAGGGGGGAATGAAAAGGAGGGAGACAGATCCAGCCAATAATCAGTTCCCTAAGTGTTCTCCACCATCTGGAACACACAGAAATTCACAGAGTTGGGTGGAGTAGAGAGGGGTTAGGGAGGAGACACAGGCGACCTGGTGGAGAAAAAGGAGAGTCCAAAGGGAGAGAGAGCAGTTAAGCCAGT
>NW_011488888.1:24400-25151 GCF_000754665.1 Bison bison bison
CCCCCACCAAATGTTTAACTATAGGAATTTCATCCTTATTTCCTCCATCCTATCTTTATCTTTAGGGAGCCTTTTTTTTTAGGTAGCCATTTTATTGCTTCTTGATTTGTTCATCCAGTGTTTTGTTTCTTTAAACTTAGTAAAAAGTGTTTTGGTTTACCCTTTTAATAATTTGTTTGTTTTTGGTTGCACTGGGTCTTTATTACTGTGTACAGGCATTCTCTAAGACAAGCTGGGTCTCCTCTCTAGCTGTGGTACGTGGGCTTCTCATTATGGTGGCTTCTCTTGTTGCAGAGCACAGGCTGTAGGCGTGCAGGCATTAGTAGTTGCAGCACACAGGCTCAGTAGTTGTGGCATTCAGGCTTTGTTTCTCAGGGCATGTTGGATCTTCCCAGACCAGGGATTGAACCTGCATTGGTAGGTGGATTTCTATCCACTGTACCACCAGGGAAGTCCAAGATTGTTTTGTAATCTGTGTCTTACAATTCCATTATCAGGAGTTTTGTGTGTCTGTCTCTGCGGCCTCCTTCTTTTACTGTTTCTTCCTCATATTGCTTAATTTCTTTGTGTGTCCTGTTTACTTTCAACTTTGTGATAGGCACCTGGACTATCATTTGTAGAAAGAATTGGAAAACTAGAATGATATCTTCCTGCAGAGAGAACTTTCATTTGCTTCTTGCATGTACCTAGGGATACTCTTAGAGAAGGGAATGGCAGCCCACTCCAGTATTCTTGCCTGGAGAATACCATG
>NW_011488888.1:25251-26089 GCF_000754665.1 Bison bison bison
TCTGACTCTGTGCAACCCCATAGATGGCAGCCCACCAGGCTCCCCCGTCCCTGGGATTCTCCAGGAAGAGCACTGGAGTGGGTTGCCATTTCCTTCTGCAGTGCATGAAAGTGAAAAGTGAAAGTGAAGTCGCTTAGTCATGTCATGGACTGCAGCCTACCAGGCTCCGCTGTCCATGGGATTCTCCAGGCAAGAGTACTGGAGTGGGTTGCCATTTCCTTCTCCGTCTTTGGCACTAACCTGATGCAAATTGAGATTCCTTACATGATTGGTGGACAGACTGCAAGCCTGTGAGAAGGCTAATTTATTTCTGGTGAACTGTTACCTTGAAGGGTAACCCTTTGGGTTTCTAGTTTAAAGTGAATGTTAGTTTATGAGAGTTCCCACTTTCGGCAAACCCTTTGCTTTGACTTTAGTTACCTTAGCCCTTGGAGGTTGTGGAAGTGCAGCTCAGGTTTTTGTTTGTTTGTTTGTTTGCCACTGTGTATAACATACTCTGATTTATTCCATTCCATTCTATTCTAATTTTTTTTTTAAAAATACTTGTTGATGTCCATTGAGTTGATTTCATGACCCCTTAGTGGAGATGCAGCTCAGTTTTGCAGGTGACTCCTTTGGATTGGCAAATTCCCTTAGGCCAGGAGTGACTTTGAATATTAGGTTTACCCCTCTGGGCTCTCATCTTCTAGATTTTGGCTTAACCTTGCCATCGACTTTGGCATTCCCTTTATTAAAATACCCCTGTATTACTTTTTTTAAACATAACTTTTTTTATTTTGTAAATTGTATTTATTTATTTTCTGTTTTGGCTGCACTGTGTGGCATATTGGATTAGTTT
>NW_011488888.1:26189-26741 GCF_000754665.1 Bison bison bison
ATTCCCATCCAGTTTCATACTTTCCCCTGACCCAGTTAGTTTGAAACAAATACCAAATGTTACACAATTTTACATAAATGTTTGATTCTATGTCCCTAAAAGATATGGGCACTTAAATTTTTTTTTCTGTTTCTTCTTATTTTTCACAACTTTATTAAGATATAATTCAAATACAGTACAGTTCACCAATTTAAAAGTATACACTTCAGTGGCTTTTAGTATATTCACTGAGCTTTGCATCCATTACCATAATCTGTTTTAGAATATTTTTATTATTCCCAAAAGAAACCCCTTGTCCCTTAGCTATCACACTCCAGTTTCCCTATTCCCTAGACCTAGGCAAACACTCATCTACTTTATATCTATATAGATTTGCTTATTCTGGAAATTCATAAAGATGAACTCATACAATAATATATGGGTTTTTGTGACTAGCTTCTTTCTAATGTTTTCAAGGTTCATCTATGGGTATGCAGTGTGTAAAGATTCCATTTTCTTCATACCTTCCTCAAGATTTGTTATTGTCTGGGTTTTTTTTTTTTTTTTTTTTTA
>NW_011488888.1:28912-30574 GCF_000754665.1 Bison bison bison
ATAACCATCTTTTTTAAAATTTAAACTTATTTTCTGTTGGGGTAACAATATTGTGATAGTTTCAGGTGAACAGTGAAGGGATTAAGCTATACATATACATGTATTCTGGAGAAGGCAATGGCACCCCACTCCAGTACTCTTGCCTGGAAAATCCCATGGACAGAGGAGCCTGGTAGGCTGCAGTCCATGGGGTCGCTAAGAGTCGGACACGACTGAGCAACTTCACTTTCCCTTTTCACTTTTGTGCATTGGAGAAGGAAATGGCAACCCACTCCAATGTTCTTGCCTGGAGAATCCCAGGGATGGGGAAGCCTGGTGGGCTGCCGTCTATGGGGTCGCACAGAGTCAGACACGACTGAAGTGACTTAGCAGCAGCATACATGTATCCATTCTCCCCCAAACTCCCCTCCCATCCAGGCTGCCACATAATATTGAGAAAAGTTCCATGTGCTATATAGTAGGTCCTTGTCAGTTATCCATTTTAAATATAGCAATCATAATATCCATCTTAATGTGTATGAAGTGACATCTTATTGTGGCTTTGGTTCACGTCTCCATAATGATTAGTGTTGCAGAGCATCTCTTTATATGTTCATTGGTCATTTGTTTATCTTCTTTGGAGAAATATCTACAAGTCCTTTGCTGTTATTTTAATTGGGTTATTTGATTTTTTGTTTTTGAGTTATAGGAATTCTTTATATAAGAAGTCTGGATATTAATTATTTACAGATATATGATTTGCAAATATTTCCTCCCATTTTGTAGGTTGCCTTTTCATTTTGCTTGATTGCATCCTTTGATGCATAGATGTTTTAAGCATGATATAATGCCATTTGGATATGTATATATGGATATAGATGTAGTCTGTTTTGGCTTGTGCTTTTGGTGTCATACCTAAGAAATCATAAAATCCAGTGTCATAAATCTTTCCCCCTATGGATTTTTCTAATCCATTGAAAAATATAGTTTTCTACGGATATAGAAATCCATATAGTTTTTAGTCTTATGTTTAGATGTTTAGTCCATTTTCTTCCCTTCCTTCAGTTAATTTTTGTATATGGTATAAGGGATCCAACTTCATTCCTTTGCATGTGGAGATGCAGTTTTCCCAGTACCATTTGTTAAAGAGACTGTTCTTTCCCCCAGTGAATGGCCATGACACCTTTGTCAAAGATCATTTGACTATATCCATGATGGTTTATTTCTGAGCTCTCTGTTCATTTACACTTGTCTATATGTCTGTCTTCATGCCAATAACACATTATTTTATTTTGAAACTTTGTAGTAAGTTTTGAAATCAGGAAGTGTGATATTCTCTCTCTTTATATACTTTTTATTTCTATTATTTCTGCTCTGATCTTTATTATTTCTTTCTTTATTTCTCTGGGTTTAGTTTGCTCTCCTGTTTCTGGTTTGTTGGCAATAAATTAGATTATCAATTTGAGATCTTCATTTTTATTGTAAATATTTACAGCCCTGATTTATCTGCCATGCTAACTAGGAAGGACAAATGGCTTACACTGCTATTCTTATGGAATTTTAGTAGATCTTGTTGAATAAATATTTTTATATTTTTTGTATGTCATTAGGATAATTTCAAGAGACTTTAAATCCTGGGTTTATAAAACCAGTCTTTGCCAACTTTGCCTGTTTTCTGGTGAG
>NW_011488889.1:0-316 GCF_000754665.1 Bison bison bison
AAAATGGAAATCAGCTTTTAAAAACTTAGTAAGAGAATAGAACAAACAATTCCCCAGGAGGTAGCTTGCCCAGGGTCACACAGTTCTGTGGGCAGAGAGGAGGCCAAGACCAGGCATTTGGACATGGGTACAAGGGCAGGGTGGGAATGTGGTTTTAATACCCCAACGTTTCTAGGGTTGTCTCTGCCGGTAAAAAACATAGATCTAAGCTCATGCCCCTCCTGTTATACTGATGTCTGTAGAGTTCGGCTTTTTATCTTAACATTGCAACACCGGGATGTATGTGGACCTTGTGCAGTGAGCCCTTCTCACTTCT
>NW_011488889.1:4238-5706 GCF_000754665.1 Bison bison bison
GGGGCGGTGGTGGGTCAGACACAGGGAGCCTTTAAGCGCTCATTCCCTTTGCCCCAACAATGTCATCTGCAGGGCCCACCCCCAGAAAAAGAGCCTCAAAGATGAGGGGGAAACTTCATACACAAATATGTTCACTGCAGTGTTATTTAAAAGGAAGGAAGTTGCAAGAGCCTAAATTCCAACAATATGGGCAGAGCGAACTTAGACAGTTGCAAAGTGTTAGTCATTCAGTTGTGTTCAAGTCTTTGAACTGTAGCTCAAGCCATGGACTGTAGCAGACTCCTCTGTCCATGAAATTCTCCAGGCAAGAATCCTGGAGTGGGTTGCCATTCCCTTCTCCAGGAAGTCTTCCCGACCCAGGGATATGAACTCGGGTCTCCCACATTGAGGGCAGATTCTTTAGGGTCTAGCCACCAGGCAAGTGAAGTGAAGTCGCTCAGTCGTGTCCGACTCTTTGCAACCCCGTGGACTGTAGCCTACCAGGCTCCTCCGTCCATGAGATTCTCCAGGCAAGAATACTGGAGTGGGTTGCCGTCTCCTTCTCCAGGGGATCTTCCCAACCCTGGGACGGAACCAGGGTCTCCCGCATTGAAGGCAGACGCTTTAACCTCTGAGCTACCAGGGAAGTTACCAGGCAAAGACCTTTTTAAAATATAGGGATGAACTGAAGTATGTACAGAAGAAATGACAAGATTTTTGAGGTTTGCTTCTAAAAACACAGCTGCACTGTAGGGAGATGGCCAATAATCTTACTGGGTGAATTATTTTACTTCTCTAGGTTTTACCCCATTTTCTGAATCTGAACCATTAGTTGTAGTGTTTTCATAATGAAATATACAGCTTCTTTAATTATCAGGTTAAAGAACGGTTGGGCATAACACGTCTGCTGTCTTTCAAAAATAATGTCCCTATCTTTGGAGGGAGGGCTCTGCCCAGACTCAGCAGTCATCACCGGTATGAAGTCCAGGACAGCACCCTTTGAAAAACAACAAGTTAATGTGAACTTCCAGGCATTTTTGAGAGATGGGAGCAGGATTTTAAAGATATCCAGCACAAAGACATGAGAGAAACATGAAATTGTCAGCAGAGGCTCTGCCCGGAGGCACTCAGGCCCTGGGTGGCGGGCACATGTGTGCAGCACACATCCCTGCCCACCTCTCCCCACGGGGGACAGGACAGGAGGTGAGGACAGACAGCTGCATGGTCTGGGCTCCCAGCGGGGTGGGTACTCTGCACTGGACCCAGGATGAGCTGTGTTACAGAAACATCACATGCTTGCTTCACTTCCTCCTGGAACAGAATACCCTTCGTTCTCCCAACCAATCAGCTCAACATGGATCAGGGAGGAGGCTCAAGGCACCCAGTAGGCCCACCGAGGATGGCCCTCCCCAGGCAGGGGCCTCAGCCACTCTCCTGGTCCCTGGGCCCAGCTTCCTCCTGCTCTCCGTTGGGGTGACAAGCACCTGCT
>NW_011488889.1:9367-10057 GCF_000754665.1 Bison bison bison
TATATACATAGATTATGTATAATTGAATCACTTCGATGTTCACCTGAACTAACAGAATATTGTGAATCAACTCTACTTCAATTAAAGAAACAAGCAGACAAAAGAACTCACAGCCTAATTAAGATAAAATGCTGGGATCAAAGGCGAGTTGTTGGAGAAGTCGGGCTAGAGGCCACCACCAGGGGGAGACTCTTCTTGCTGGGGCATCAGACCCCGGGAAGGGCGAAAGAGCAGCCCCTGCTACTTCCCCTGGATCCCAACGACCCTGCCTCTCTGACTATCCCCCATTTTCAGCCCTTTTGTCTTTCTGTGTCTCGTTGCTAGTTCCCCTGCCTCTCCCTGTATTCTGCACCCAGGGTCGTCTTTAGTCAAAGTAAGTGGTTTCTGAGAAGGCTTTCTTATCTCTCCTTGCTATTCTTTGGAACTCTGCATTCAGATGCTTATATCTTTCCTTTTCTTCTTTGCTTTTCGCTTCTCTTTTCACAGCTATTTGTAAGGCCTCCCCAGACAGCCAAGCAGAGATAAGAAAGCCTTCCTCAGCAATCAATGCAAAGAAATAGAGGAAAACAACAGAATGGGAAAGACTAGAGATCTCTTCAAGAAAATTAGAGATACCAAGGGAACATTTCATGCAAAGATGGGCTCGATAAAGGACAGAAATGGTATGACCTAACAGAAGCAGAAGATATT
>NW_011488890.1:0-479 GCF_000754665.1 Bison bison bison
AAAAACCATAGCCTTGACTAGATGGACCTTTGTTGGCAAAGTAATGTCTCTGCTTTTCAATATGCTATCTAGGTTGGTCGTAACTTTCCTTCTAAGGAGTAAGCGTCTTTTAATTTCATGGCTGCAATCACCATCTGCAGTGATTTTGGAACACAAAAAGATAAAGTCTGACACTGTTTCCACTATTTCCCCATCGATTTCCCATGAAGTGATGGGACCAGATGCCATGATCTTCGTTTTCTGAATGTTGAGCTTTAAGCCAACTTTTTCACTCTCCTCTTTCACTTTCATCAAGAAGATTTTTAGTTCCTCTTCCCTTTCGGCCATAAGGGTGGTGTCATCCACATATCTGAGGTTATTGATATTTCTCCCGGCAATCTTGATTCCAGCTTGTGGTTCTTCCAGCCCCAGCATTTCTGATGATGTACTTTGCATATAAGTAAGTAAGCAGGGTGACAATATACAGCCTTGATGTACTC
>NW_011488890.1:4799-5214 GCF_000754665.1 Bison bison bison
TTTGAGGCAGGAGATAGATGGGTCCCAGGCTGAACAGCCTCTCCTTTGCAGGTTCTAGAGCAGCTCTAGGAAACAAGAGACTCAGCACCTACTCCAAGGATGCCCTATGGCCTTCTTATAGTGATCTGATTAGTATATGTAATTAATAAATTTGAACTTAAATGTTTGTCCCACTTTTTTGAATTGTTGTATTAGTCGTCTTGGGCTTCCCTGGTCTCTCAGTTAAAGAATCTGCTGTTGTGCAGGAGACTCTGGTTTAATCCCTGGGTCAGGAAGATCCCCTGGAGAAGGGAATGGCAGCCCACTCCAGTATTTTTGATTAGTCATCTAAATAAAAAATTATGTACTGTGTGCCTGTGACTAAAGTTCTAAGCACATTTTCATCATCGTCCCAAGTGTGTGATATTTTAAAAGC
>NW_011488890.1:9211-10049 GCF_000754665.1 Bison bison bison
GGAAATCCCATGGACGGAGGAGCCTGGTAGGCTGCAGTCCATGGGGTTTGCTTAAGAGTCGGACACGACTGAGCGACTTCACTTTCACTTTTTCTCTTTTCATGCATTGGAGGAGGAAATGGCAACCCACTCCAGTGTTCTTGCCTGGAGAATCCCAGGGACAGCGGGGCCTTGTGGGCTTCCGTCTATGGGGTCGAACAGAGTCGGACATGACTGAAGTGACTTAGCAGCATACTAAGGAAAGCAAGACAGAACATTTGTCTTGAAGGGCTACAAACTCACTTTATTTCTTTTGTTAAAATCTACCTCTGTCAGAGTAGCATTACTCCCAGGCTGGCTGATTGGCTATTTGCAGATTTTCTGTTGTATTGTCAAGAGTTTTCAGATTCAGAGCAACTAGAACTCTCAAACCTTGCTTGGGGGGTGGGTGGATTGTTGCGAATATGGTATAGAAACTCTGGGAAATGATTTGGCCAACTCTTATAAAGTTAAACATATGCTTGCCCAATAACTGAGCAATCCTACTCTGTGTATTTGCCCTAGAGAAGTGAAAACATGTTCATATAAAACCGTGTTCACGAATGTTCATAGCAGCCTTATTTGTGATAGCCAAAAGTTATAAACAAATCAGATGTCCCTCAGCAGGTTAGTGGATAAACTGTAGTGTATTCACACAATGGAATATTACTCAACAGTAAAAAGTAATGAAGTTAGGTATTTGGCTGAGCAAGAGAAGCTAGTCTCAAAAGGTCACATAGTTTGACTCTATTTAACCTTGAAAAACATCACTACAAAAAGCATCACTATGAACAAAGCATCACTACGAACAAAGTTAGTG
>NW_011488890.1:14298-14853 GCF_000754665.1 Bison bison bison
AGGGGATGATGGTGATGATTACTGAGAGAGACTTCAAGGACATTTCCTGTAGTAGAGGAATTTGTCTGCAAATATAAACCTCCTATAAAGAAAAATCTCCTGTATCCCTTCTGTTCTCAGTACCCTCACTAGACACTTCTGTGACCACATGTGTGGGAATTTTCTCACACCAAGCAATTCTCCAGCTCTCAAGCGAATACTGACTGAGTATCCACAGTTTAACTCTCTGACACTATCTTCCCGGATGTATCATCAGATCCCACAGGCCTCACAAAACCTCTGCCCCTCTCACTTCAGAGGTTAGTCATAAATCCAACTTCTGACCAACTGACTGTAAGTCAGAGGTTCCCATGTTCCCCTCCTTGGCTTTGATCATTTGCTAGAATAGATCAAAGAACTCAGGAAACCTGTTTACTTACTGTATTACTGATTTATTAGAGAAGGATATAATTCAGAAACAGCCATATGGGAGAGATGGATGAGGCATGTTATGTAGGAGTGGGCACGGAGTTTCCGTCAGCTGCTCTTCTCTGCCCTCATGTGTTCACCAGTTCA
>NW_011488891.1:0-315 GCF_000754665.1 Bison bison bison
TTTAAATGTGTATATAAAGAATCTTTCCCTTGAAATAATCTTTTTCAATCTGAATATTTGTGTCTTTTTTATGGTAACAAAAATTTTATTCTATTATCAGTTAGATTATTTTATTTCATTTTCTCTGTTCTCATTTCCTGAAACTATTAGATAGATATTGGGACTTCTGGATGAACTTCTATATGCTTCTAATGTTTTTCTTTTTTTTTCTCTTCTATTTCTTTGCCATGGAATAAAATCAAACAGGAGACATACATGATTCCTGTCCTCCTGGAGCTCATATCTACTTGCTATAAAAAAAAAAAAAAAAAAAAA
>NW_011488891.1:415-1067 GCF_000754665.1 Bison bison bison
CGACCCCATGGACTGCAGCCTACCAGGCTCCTCCGTCTATGGGATTTTCCAGGCAAGAGTACCGGAGTGGGGTGCCTTTGCCTTCTCCGACACCACCTCTACTAGGTACTTAATATTATTACTTTACAGATGGATAATAAACTAGGAAATATAAGAAATTTTGAATACTTTATCTGATTCTGTAATTCTCTATATTTCTACTTGTGCAATGAGAATCGAAATACCTGGGTTTAGCTGCCTTCAAACAATGAGGATGAGCATATATAAACACAAAGACCCTACATACAGTTCCCACAGTGTCTAGTTAGTAATTCTCTCATGCACAAGCGCGCGTGCACACACACACACACACACTGAAGCTGGTAAACTGAGCACAATCTGAATGTTTCCAGTCGCCCTAAGATACAAAAAGTTGTATAATGTATTTCTGAGAAGAATATAATAATGTCATCTATGGTCATTTAAAAGCATAATTTATTAGTAGCCCATATGTTTGTGACTATCATTTTTGCCAGAATCAGATGCAAATAGTCCCTTCTTCAGCAAATCCTTCCCCATATGGCCCCTGCTCTCTCATCACCCTTTCTTCTGATCCCTGCCATTGGCTCCCTCCCCGTCAACCAAGGGGGACAGTTTCCTCATAGGTTTTTCC
>NW_011488891.1:4815-5329 GCF_000754665.1 Bison bison bison
ATTTCCTTTTGGTATAAATAATATTTTTATTCTTTGCTATTCCTTAATTCGAATATTTTTCAAAAGCATGTATGTCTGGATACAGTCAGAGCTGGTTCAACTGGACTTTGTTTATGATTTGCTTTGTTTCTTAGAATGCTTTAAATTTTTATATAACTCAATTGATGCAAGATTTCAAAATGCTTTAATGGCCCATAAATGAACCAGGTTCTTAGTTTAGTTTGCTTTCAATCCAAATCCATAGTATCAGTTTTATAGATCTGTGGCTATAGGGCAGGGCCAACATTAGGTCAGTGTGAGTGAGTCTTCAAGATGTTTGAGCTGGATTTATAAAAGGCAGAGGAACCAGAGATCAAATTGCTAACATCTGCTGGATCATTGAAAAAGCAAGAGAGTTCCAGAAAAATAGATACTTCTGCTTTATTGCAGAGAAGGCAATGGCAACCCACTCCAGTACTCTTGCCTGGCAAATCCCATGGATGGAGGAGCCTGGTAGGCTGCGGTCCATGGGGTC
>NW_011488891.1:5429-6375 GCF_000754665.1 Bison bison bison
AAGTGACTTAGCAGCAGCAGAAGCAAATCATGACATGTGTTTGTTCAGTAACCAAGGATACAACCAGCTTTCTTACTTTACTGACAGACAGTAGAATACCAGACAGGAAAGTTTTGATGATGAAAGTTTGGGGTAGGGACAGACAGGAGGGATAGACTAAAGAATCAATCCAAAACACAGAGTACTGCATAAAAAAGAAGGCCTTTGGGAGAAGTGAGGAGCAAGTCATGGGCACCAGGCATATGAAAAAGTGAAAAGAAGTAAGGAAGTTGTGAGAGAAGCTTTGATGACTTGACAATTGTCCTAGAGCTGACACTAGAGAGAACTACCAACTATGAAAATGAGCTTCACTCTGATAAATGTGATCCACAAACTACATTTTAAGAAACACTGATCTAGAGGGTCTCATCTAAGTTAAGTCATGTTCTTATTTTTTTTTTCCTGCCTCCACTTAATTGGATAAACAAGACTGATGCTGTGTTTCAGTTAAATAAGTACTACTTATTGCTTATCACACACTTGTAAAGCACAAAAGCATACAAACAGTAGAATGGAATCTGTTGGAGAATTGCTTATTCATCAAATGGTGTCTGTTTTCTCAATGTTATTCTGCCAGCCCTGCTTAGTTATAAACAAGTCCTTGGGACCATGTTGATAAGTTTGCTTCAATATTTTCACTTGTAACATTATGTGTGTCTCCAACCTCTTAAAGTACAGAGAATCTTCAAAAGAAAAATGGGCCTACGGTTATGAAATTCTGGCAATAGCCATTAAAAGAAAAGAGAGTAACAAGTTTTTCATTAACTAAAATCAATAACATATGCCACTGCAATTTGCCATCATTGCAAAAACATTGCATTCCAATCAGAGAGAGTACAAAAGGATGTAAGTTCTACAGAGTCACAGAGGTAACCAAAATTAGGGCAATAAACTAGTCAGTGGTATG
>NW_011488891.1:8351-9817 GCF_000754665.1 Bison bison bison
GTACATTAAAAAATTTTTTTTTCTGACTATACCATAAAGCATGTGGGATCTTAGTTTCCCCACCAGGGATTGAACCCATGACCCCTGAAATGAAAGCTCTGAGTCTTAACCACTGGACCAACAGGGAAGTCCCACAAAACAACTTTTTCCTCCCATTTCAACACTGACACTTAAAGTTTTGTCTTGCTTCTGTGGCTAACAGAGTCATGTGAGTGAGAAAGCTTCTATTTCTCTGTCACATAGAGAAAAACTGTAAGTATTTTCCTTTTAAATACCTCTTTGAAAGTGAAAAGTGAAAGTGAAGTCATTCAGTCATGTCTGACTCTGCAACCCCATGGACTGTAGCCTACCAGGCTCCTCCATCCATGGCAAGAATACTGGACTGGGTTCCCATTTCCTTCTCCAGGAGATCTTCCTGACCCAGGGATTAAACCTGGTTCTCCTGCAATGTAGGCAGATGCTTTACCATCTGAGCCAATAGGGAAGTTTAGGTTTTTGCAATTTATTTTTTACAAATTAAATGAGCATATAGTGCAGAGTTCCCATACATCACCCCTCACAATATGCCCCATTATTAACATCTTGTATTAGTGTGATACATTTGTTATAATTAATGAACCAATACCATTAGACTATTATCAACTAAATATGTAGTTTACATTTATGCTAAGTTTGATTCTGTGTTGTACAATTTTATGGATTTTGACAAATGCATAAATAAAGTCCACCATTACAATATCACACAGAAAAGTTTTGCCTCTGTAAAAACTCTTCTATGTGCTTCATCTAATCAAACCTCTCCTGTTCCCTTGATCTATGGAAACCACCCACCTTCTTACAGTCTCTCTAGTTTTGTCTTTTCCAGAAAGTCTTTTAGCTGGAATCATACAACATGTCACCTTTTCAGAATCGCTTTTTTCACAATATGTGTTTAAGATCCATCTCTGCCTTCCTGTGGCTCAATAGCTCATTTCTTTCTTTTCACTGAATAATATTATATATAGATATATATGACTGTTTGCTCAGTCATTCACCTGTTGAAGGACATCTCAGTTGCTTGAATTTTTGCCAATATTGAAAAAGTTTTCAATATTGTTATAAACATACATGCACAGGTTTTTGTATGAACGCAAGTTTTCAACTCAATAGGGTAAAAACCTAGGAGAGCAATTACTGGATTGTATAATAATACTATTTTTAGATTTGTAAGAAACTGTCAAACTCTCTTATAAAGTGGCTGTATTATTTTGTATTCCCACCAGCAGTGAATGGGAGGTGAGGAAGCTGCAGAAGAACAGTTTGAAGATAGCAGAGACTGGTTCATGAAGTTTAAGAAAAGACACTGTCTCCATAACATAAAAAGTACAATGTGAAATAGCAAGTGCTAATGTAAAAGCTACAGAAAGTTATATATAGCTAGGATAATTAATGCAGAGAAGGCAATGGCACCCCACTCCAATACTCTT
>NW_011488891.1:9917-11828 GCF_000754665.1 Bison bison bison
ATTGCCTTTTTTTTTTTTTTTTTTGGACAATCCAAAAAGGTTCATACCTGTAGGTTACTTCCAGTAACTCACCAAAGGTAAAAATGGGCTTTGAATATTGAAACAGTAAAGATAAGATTTCAGGAAATCATTCATATTCTGTTCACTTAGTCTCAAAATCTAAAAGATGGCTGGTGCAGGAACTCCAATAAATGTTCAGCTGTCTTTGCAACAGAGATGTTTTCCCTTACATGACAACCGATGTATGTTTGTTGCAAAAAAGCTACAATATTAACTTCATGAACAATTAATACCATTTTCCCACCAACTGAGGTAAGTAACTAGCTCAAACTGGTTTCAGGTCTGTCCCAGGAGATAAAGAGTCTCCAATGTAATAACATCAGCAGAATCTGATAGTGTTTAGCAATTTCTGCTTATCAGAGCAGAATTAAATCACAAGGTAAGTGAATTATAGAGTTCCTTACTCTATCAGAAAAGGTTTCCACATGATCATAGTTAAGGTCAGCAGTAGTGTGCTAAAGTTGCCCACAATTCATTAGCTGGTGAATCTAGTTTCCAATTCAATTTCTTAGTTTCATGAATACAGGAATCACAACTACTTGTAAAACTCAGTTTTAGAACATGAAATTACGAGATAGCATTATAAAGCATTCTTGACTTTTCTAAGACACCCATTTGTGAATTTATCTGTAAAAGATGGAGCATAGGCAGCTAAAGATTCCTTGAAATGTATAACAGCTCAAAGAAATAATGCTAACAGAGACAAAATACATCATTACAATAAGTAAGCTCAAATATGCATCTCTTTGAGCTTGGGCATGTACCAGCACAAGACACAGAAATTACATACCTGAGAATTTTCAATGTGTGTTGACTTCAAATTGGAATAAAAGGACTCAAATTCATGTCAAGAAGAGCTCCATAGGGGTCACTGAAGCCATCCAAATGGTGGGATAAATTTTATGATAAAAACTATCCAGGCAACTTTAGGTTGTAGGGAATATCATTTTAAGTATAAAACCTGTACCTTTAACTTTAGATTGTAGGGAATATATTGTTTTAAATATAAAACCCATTCCTTTAAATTTAATACTAAAAATCTGTTTAATATGCCCTTCTATCTTATCAAGTGGAATCAAGTGAGCATGATTAAACGCTTTAAATTTCAAAGATTTTTCTGAATTTCATGATCACCTGAAAGTCACTTTTTCACATTATTCAGATTATAGGTAGAAATGCAGGTAACATGATGTACTGAAGTGAATAGGTACCTGGCTGCAACATTGCAACATATTTATTTTGAGTGTGGCTCTCCTGTTTTCCCGGTTATTTTATTTCTTCTAAAACTAAAGATAATGTCAAACTAAAAGGAGATTTGGTGCCCTAGTTAGTTAGGTTCCCACTAGAGTTTTTATGTAAACTACTTAATTCAGTGTATACATGCTAAAATGGAATCACTAAATAACCTTAATCACAACTATGTAATTGTCCCTTTTAAGTTTCCTGTGTGCTTCTGTAGGATATAAGAAAGAGTTACTTTCCTTTATAAACAATAAAGTACTGAGTTATTGATATAACTATCAATTTTAGATCACTAAAATATCAGGGTCAGAAAAGCTCATAAAGATTGTATAGCCCTACATCCTCATTTTACAGTGGAAAATTAGGCCCATAAAGAAAAACAAAAATTATAGAAATAACTGGGAGTAAAACTGACAATATGTCATGTCACTATATGATCATGTACTATGACATCTCACACTCAGAAAAAATACTTAGAACACTGAAATAAAAAAAATAAAAAAAATAAAAAACATTTCATCTATCTAGATCTGGTCTCCAAGATATACGAAACCTTGAACATTTCTTCTAAGTTACTTATTCTCTAACTAAAACAACTTTTTACATTAA
>NW_011488891.1:12845-14118 GCF_000754665.1 Bison bison bison
TCGCAAAGAGTCGGACACGACTGAGTGACTGATCTGTTCTGATCATATATAGCCTTTTCAGACTGATTTCTTTCATTTAGCAATATTCATTTAAGATATATCCATGTTTTTGCATGGCTTGATAGCTCATTCCTTTTTACTGCTGATAGTATTCCACTGTATGGCTACACCACAGTTCATTTATGCATTTACCTACTGAAGGACATCTTGGCTGCTTACAGTGTTTATGAGTTTTGCTACAAACATTCATATGCAAGTTTCATATGGCCCTAAGTTTTCATATTGGTTGAGTAAATACCTAGGAATGTGACTGATAAATCACATGGTAAGCCTATGTTTACCTTTGTGAGAAACTGTCAAACTGTTTTCCAACATGACTTGACCGTTTTCCATTCCTGTCAGCAATGAATGAGAGTTCCTTTTGCTTCGCATCCTCACAAGGCATTTGTATAGTCAGATTTTTTGTATGTTAGGCATTTTCATAGGGGTATAGCTGGAACATATTGCTATTTTAATTTGCATTTCCCTAATGATAGACAATGTTGAACATCTTTTCATATGGTTATTTGCCATCTGTATATCTACTTTGATGAGGAGTCTTTTAAGGTCTTTGCCTTATTTTTAAAACCAGGTGGTTGTTTCCTTATTGTTTCATTATTTTGAAATGTATATAAACGTCAAATTGTCATGTTTTACACCTGAAACTAATATAATGTTATGTGTCAATAATACCACAATTTAAAAACAAACACAATGCTATATTTAAAATAGATAAGCAACAAGGACCTACTATATAGCATAGGGAACTCTGCTCATTATTCCGTAATAGTCTAAATGGGAAAATAATTTGAAAAAGAATAGACACAAGTATATTATAATTAAATCACTTTGCTGTACACCTGAAACTAATACAATGTTATTAATCAACTATACTCCAATATAAGATAAAGTTAAGCACACATAAACCAAAAGAGGTCTTTGTATATTTTTGATGTAAGGTCTTCCCTGGTGGCTCAGTTGGTAAAGAGTCTGCCTTCAATGTGGGAGACCCAGGTTCAATCCCTGGGTCAGGAAGATCCCCTGAGAAGGAAATGGCAATCCACTCTAGTATTTTGCCTGGAGAATCCCATGGACAGAAGAGCCTGGTGGGCTACAGTCCATGGGGTCACAGAGAATCAGACAGGACTGAATAACTAACACTTTACTAGATGATATGTGATTCACAAATGTTTCCTACTGGTTATGGCTTGTCTTTTCCATCTCTTATCATTTT
>NW_011488891.1:14218-16513 GCF_000754665.1 Bison bison bison
GGACTGCAGCCTACCAGGCTCCTCTGTCCATGGGATTTTCCAGGCAAGAGTACTGGAGTGGGGTGCCATTGCCTTCTCCAATTATGCTAATTTGATTCTGCCTGTGCTCTATAAATAGAACAACAAAGCCTGCATGATAGCACATCTGTTTACAATATTGTTGACTATTTTAAGTCCACCATTGAGACCTACAGCTCAGGAAAAAAGAGATTCCTTTCAAAATATTTCTGCTCATGGACAATGAACCTAGTCACCAAAGAGCTCTGATGAAGATGGACAATAAGATTATAGTTGTCTTCATGCCTGCTAACACAACAGCAGCCCATAGACCAAGGCATCATTTTTAATTTTAAGACTTACAATTTAAGAAATACATTTCATAAGACTGTGAGGAGAAGGGGTGACAAAGGATGAGACTGTTGGATGCCACCATCAACTCAATGGACATGAGTTTGAGCAAACAGGGAGACAGTGAAGGACAGGGAAGCCTGGCGTGCTATAGCCCATTGGGTTGCAAAGAGTTGGACATGACTGAGTGACTGAACAACAACATAGCTGCCATAGATAGTGATTCCTTTGATGGATCTGGGCAAATTCAAGTGAAAACTTTCTGGAAAGGAGTTACCATTCTAGAAGACCTTAAGAACATGCATAATTCAAGGGAAGGGGTCAAAATAGAAACATTCCCAGAAGTTCGGAAGTTGATTCCAACCGTCATGGATGACTGAGGGGTTCAAGACTTCAGTGGAGAAAGTCATTGCAGATGTAGCAGAAATAGCAAGAGAAATAGAATTAGAAGTGGAGCTTGAAGACTTGACTGAATTGCTACAATCTCAGGATAATACTTTAACAGAAGAGGAGGTACCTCTTATGGATGAACAAGGAAAGTGGTTTCTTGAGATTGAATCTACTTTCAGTGAAGACGTTGTAAAGACTGTTGATATGGCAATGAAGGATTTAGAATATTACAGAATCTTAGTTGATAAAAGAGCAATATGGTTTAAGAGGAATGACTCCAATTTTGAAAGAAGTTCTACTCTGGGTGAAATGCTATCAAACAGCATTGCACACTACAGAGAAATCGTTCATAAAAGCAAGAGTCAACTGGCATAGAAAATCTCATTATTGTCTTATTTTAACATATTACTACAGATACTCTAGGCTTCAGAAACCACTACCCTGATTAGTAAGCAGCCATCAGCATCGAGGCAAGACTCTCCACCAGCAATGAGATTACCACTTGCTGAAGGCTCAGCTGCAGTTTTTAACAGTAAGGCATTTTTAAATAGGTATGTACATTTTTAGACACAATGTGATTGAACACTCAATAGACTAAAATATAGTGTCAATGTAACTTTTTTATGCACTGCTGCTGCTAAGTCGCTTCAGTCGTGTCCAACTCTGTGCGACCCCATAGATGGCAGCCCACGAGGCTCCCCCGTCCCTGGGATTCTCCAGGCAAGAACACTGGAGTGGGTTGCCATTTCCTTCTCCAATGCATTAAAGTGAAAAGTGAAAGTGAAGTCGCTCAGTCCTGTCCGACTCTTAGCGACCCCTCGGACTGCAGCATACCAGGCTCCTCCCTCCACGGGATTTTCCAGGCAAGAGTACTGGAGTGGGGTGCCATTGCCTTCTCCTTTCTATGCACTAGGAAACCAAAAAATTAATGTGACCTGTTTTATTGAAATATTCATTTTATTATGGTGGTCTGGAAGTGAAACCAAAATGTCTCTGTGATAAGCCTGTGTATCTGCAATACATTTAGATTATTTTGTCATGGTCTGCCTTCTAATATGGAATCAATTGAGTTTCTAAATGAATTTTTTAACTTGCATACTTTAAGGTTCAATTTTTGTGCTACAAAGTTCTGAGTTTTGAAAAATGCGTATTGTCATGTAGCCACCCACACAATATAATACAAAATAGTTTAATTTCCCTAAAAGTTTCCATATGCCTCAACTATTCAAATTTCTTCTACCTTGAACTCAGGGCAACTACTAATCTATTTATTACCTCTAAAATCTGCCTTTTTCAAAATATCATACAAATGGAATCAGGAAACAGTGGAAACAGTGTCAGACTTTATTTTCTAGACTCCAAAATCACTACAGATGGTGACTGCAGCCGTGAAATTAAAAGACTCTTACTCCTTGGAAGGAAGTTATGACCAACCTAGATAGCATATTGAAAAGCAGAGACATTACTTTGCCAACAAAGGTTGGTCTAGTCAAGGCTATGGTTTTTCCTGTGGTCATGTATGGATGTGAGAGTTGGACTGTGAAGAAGGCTGAGCAC
>NW_011488892.1:0-315 GCF_000754665.1 Bison bison bison
TGCTCTAACCTAATACAGTGCTTCTCAACCACAGGTGATTCTGCCCCCTCCCCTGGGGACAATTGGCATCATGTAGAGGCATTTTTTAATTGTGACAAAAGCAGACGTGTTACTAATATTCAAGGGACAGAGACAGTGATGTTACTAAGTACCCTACAAGGCATAGGACAGCCTCTCACAGCAGATAAATATCCGTTCAAAACATCAGTAGTAATGAGTTTGAGAAACCCTGTTCAGGTACAATAAACTTGATATGAAGAACTACTTAACAAAAATATTGAGACAGTTAAAAAGTCCAACAGGGAATAGTGAGGC
>NW_011488892.1:4725-5032 GCF_000754665.1 Bison bison bison
AATAAAGCAGAAATAGATGTTTTTTCTGGAACTCTCTTGCTTTTTCCATGATCCAGCAGATGTTGGCAATTTGATCTCTAGTTCCTCTGCCTTTTGTAAAACCAACATGAACATCTGGAATTTCACGATTCACGTATTGCTGAAGCCTGGCTTGGAGAATTTTGACCATTATTTTACTAGCGTGTGGGATGAGTGCAATTGTGTGGTAGTTTGAGCATTCTTTGGCATTGCCTTTCTTTGGGATTGGAATGAAAACTGACCTTTTCCAGTCCTGTGGCGTACTGCTGAGTTTTCCAAATTTGCTGGC
>NW_011488893.1:0-315 GCF_000754665.1 Bison bison bison
AGAGGAGCCTGGTGAGCTACAGGCCATAGGGTCACAAAGAATTGGACACAATTGAAGTGACTTAGCAAGCACATGCTTGCCCCCGCCATGCCCCACCCCTCAGTCAGGGCAGACAGAACAGGCACTCATATGCAATAGAATTTGAGAACTGCCAACAGCCTCTGCAATTTTTAGAGAAAATTATCAGTCTCAAAATTTCCAGAAAGCATAAATTTGTAGAACATCTTTGTTCTTAGCCTAATTAATTAAAGTGGGATTTTGAGAATTCCCAAAGAAATCCAGAGTCTTCCGTCTCTTACCTTGCCTGGATACTGG
>NW_011488893.1:415-980 GCF_000754665.1 Bison bison bison
GGATACTGGAGGCTTAAGGAAAGGTCATGACTCTTGGGAAAGAAAAACTTAGAGGGGAAATAACCCTCAACTTCTTATGGAAGTTCATTAGGAATTCTCTGAACTTTAAGAATATTAACCACCCTCTCTAACTTTACCTCGGGGCTAATTCCAAGCTCAGAAAAAAAAGAGGCTTGGCTTCTTTAGTTTGTTTCTCATCAGAAACAACCCAGAGCCAGGGAGTAACAAAAATAGTAGAGGACTAATCCCTTAAATTCTGTGAACACTGAATCTCCAATATATCATTTGATTCTCATAATAATATGACAGGGCAGGAATTACAACTCATCTTAAAATGGCCAGAGAAAGGTGAACTGACTAGCATTGAGGCCAGTGAGTAGCAAAGTAAGAGCTAAAACCTAGGTCTTCTGACTCCCGAGCTGATGTGCTAGCATCTATTCCACATCATTTAGTTCCCATGTATATGGCTAGTCTTTCAATCTGGAACATCAACTCTCCCAGGAAAGGGTTTATGTATACTTGTCTTGTTGTCCCCTGTACCCCCAAAGCCTAGCACAGGATGCAG
>NW_011488893.1:1804-2302 GCF_000754665.1 Bison bison bison
TCCTTGCAGTTCAAGGGACTCTCAAGAGTCTTCTCCAACACCACAGTTCAAAAGCATCAATTCTACAGCACTCAGCTTTCTTTATAGTCCAACTCTCACATCCATACATGACCACTGGAAAAACCATAGCCTTGACCAGATGGACCTTTTTTGGCACAGTAATGTCTCTGTTTTTTAATATGCTATCTAGGTTGGTCATAACTTTCCTTCTTATGCTCATTCTTTGGATTTGCCTACCCTAAATAAACTAGGCTATTTAACCAGAAATCCAACTATCACTAGATTTAGATACTGCCTTTTTTAAAGATACTGCCTTTTTAAAAACATGGTGAATTTTATAGCTTTTACAGTGGAACAGAATAATTTGAACAGAAAATTAAATGGGGGTGTTTCATCACAAAGCCAGACCCCAGGACTTGAATTAATTATGGACCAAAACCTGGAATGACTTGCATTCATTTCTTGAGCCCAGAATCAAACCCAGATATTTTTCTGAAC
>NW_011488893.1:2402-3348 GCF_000754665.1 Bison bison bison
TACAGTCCCCGACAGAACTTGGATTTTTACTGGCAAAGCCACTGATCTACCATTTAGCTTTATTGCTTTGGGAATTGCAGTGGGAAGAAGAGGCTCACCTCAGAAAATAAATGAAAATGTTTCAGTGTGTTCTCAAACCTTCCTAAATTCATCATTTTCTTTTTACATGCCAAATTGCAGAAGGAAGATGATGTTCATTCCAAATGCATACAAAGTAATTATTCAAATTTCTGCTGGGTATTTTTCAGAGATTCATTTTCCAAGGCTGTCATACCTAATAGAAGTCTTTCAGATGAATGATCATGCAAACCACCTCGTCCTTTGCGCACTGCTGCTTCCTTCACCTAAACTGCACTCTGCCACCTCAGCCCCTCTTCTGCCTGACATGCTCTTACATATCCTTCAACATTCACTGCAGAAGTCACTTTCTCCAGGAAGCCTTCTCCAGTTCCCTCTGCGATCTCCCAGCTCACCTCTACTCCCTCCACTATAAGCTTATGATACATCTGCCTCCCCCACTATATACTTACAACTTTAGGACGGCTTGGAGCCTATCTTTTACATCTTTCCATCTCCACTGCCTACCACAGTGACTGAACATCTGTTCAGGGTGTGCCAAATGAATATATACATGAATGAGTGAGTGCATGGGGTTTGTGTCTACCACTGGGTTATCAAAGTTTCTGAAAGATGCATTGCTAGGAAGAGCAATATTTAAGGAAATGTCAATACCTCCCTCTTTTGGTCTCCCTTACATGCTCGCCTGGGCTTCCCAGGTGGCACTAGTGGTAAAGAACATGCCTGCTAATGCAGGAGATGTAAGAGTTGTGGGTTCGATCCCTGGCTTGGGAAGATCCCCTGGAGGAGGGCAGCGTAACCCAATCCAGTATTCTTGTCTGGAGAATCCCATGGACAGAGGAGCCTGGTGAGCTACAGGCCATAGGGT
>NW_011488893.1:4142-5692 GCF_000754665.1 Bison bison bison
ATATTGTCTACATAAATTCAAATGTATTCTTTCAGTGAAAAAGCAAGTAAGTTTTTAAACTAAAGCAGAAAGGGAGAGTCTGATGGAAAATTCAAAGAAAAGAACATCTTTAAGGAGAAAGCAACTTCTCTCCTGTGGTTCTCTAACATCATCTAGCTTTCTTTCGTGCCCTGAAAGAGCCATTTATAAGTCAATTTGTCCATTCATACCTACTGAAATCATAAACTCTTGCCCCAGAGGGGTCTTGTTTGACTTACAAACTGGTCAGTCAGTGTAACCTAAGGTATTCAAGTGGGGCAGGAGGAAGTTCAACTAGTCAAAGTTCTATTTCCTTTAAGTGAGTTGACATCCAAGATATCCGGCTTTCCATTTCACTAGCCAGCCTGGCCTTATTTACTTTCTAATTAACAATTTGTGGCCCTGCAGACAATTACCTGGAATGCAGCCTGTGGTCTATCAAGGAAGCCCTTTGCAGCTTAGGTATCTGGCCGCTTCCCCTGCTACCAGGAAGACTGGGGGGTTGGTCAGCCTGTTTTATATTGAGGCTTGATGACATCACAATGAGAAACATCAGTCCTGCTTACAGGCTGCAGTAAGTCCCAGAAGATGTAGGGGAAAGGACTTTATTTCTACAGAGAGTAGGGGGCCAAGAGAGTGTGTTTTAGGTCAAGACTAGGACATGAAAAGAAGCCACACTGTCAAAGTTTCATGGTTTGGCCATGTATCAATGAGCAAATAAGTCATGAGGCCCTAGATTTGTAACTTCCCTGAAAAAAGGACGTTCACCAACCCTTCGATCCTAGCTCCTCACACTGTAGCCTAATAAATTCTGTGCTCCCACAAATACTACTGAAGATGTCTGGAATGGAAGCAGAGGTAAAGAGGTGTAACAATGGACACATAAAAGGGAAAGGCCCTGGCCTCAGGGTGCTGTGTGAGAAGGAAAGTCCCCAGGGCTAGCCCCTCCACCTAGACACATAGGTGGAGGGGCTTTCTGTTAGGGGAAGTCCACACTGTCATATCGTCCTTGTGAAGAAAGAAAATGAAATGCTTTCCTGAAACTACTTTTCTAATCACACAGGAAGGAACTGCAACTTGGTTCCATTTTCCACAAAAGAATAATTCTTTTAAAAATCAAAGCTGAACAATGGCCAAAGCCTGGCTCATGATCCTGTGAGGCTTGTACACTTTTCAAGGAAAGTATATTGTCAATTTAGAGATCAAACAAATTGAGGTCCAGGAAAAGCCATGGCTGTTAAACAGGCCACATCCTTTGGGGGTGATGATGGGGGGTGGCAAGTCTGCCCTGAGAACACACATCCATGTATTCCCTTAAGTGGCACTTGTTCGTTTTTTGGCCACTTGCCTTTTGTGGCTGTGTTCACAGGAGAATGCCCTACTTTCCCCCCAGGGTCCTCTCTGCCTGCCCCATGGTGATGTTAGAGGCTGATTATGGAGACATAACAGCACAAAGAGATAACTCAGCTCATGGTTGCTAAGGCAGAGGAGCCTTCAGGAACCAGCTGGATACTGGAAATATGGGAACTAGC
>NW_011488893.1:6329-7928 GCF_000754665.1 Bison bison bison
TATGATATCATCAGAGCACAAAGGTATGCCTGTCTCCAGGCAGCCAGAGCTGACAGGATTCAACTCCTAAGCTTAGGCTAGGAGATCAAGATACACCCCGATGAGTCTATCTGAAAGAAACTCATTGTTTAGGACACAAATGTCTGATGGGGAAACCAAACCATCATTTATTCTACTGTATAAACTTTCTTTGCCTTGAGTTTACCCAGTGGGCTTATCTAGAGTATCTGATTCCTCTAAAAGAATATTCATGCTCCTTTTGAATACGCATATTCTTTTGCATAAGCAAAACTGAATTCATTCTGTTTGTTAGAAGAATAACATTTCAGAGCAGAGAGGCTCCTGAGAAACCATGTGGCCCCATCCTCTCACAGTGGTGGTATGAGGATGAAGCAAAGTCACTTAGTCAAGGGCCTAGGAAGTGCGTGGTCAACAGTAGCTACTATCTAGAAAGATAGTAGCTCACATGGCAGGAAGAAGAAATGGAATTATTAATGCTTTCAGATAAAGGCAGGTACTCAAGTACAGAGACTAATGACCCACCCAAAGTCATAAAGATTTATATATTATTATTATAATTAACTAGATTTAAGAAATATCTTGATCCTAGTCCCATCTGTATTATAAAACATGGATATTAAATCATAATGGTAACCATGGGAGCAGCAGAGTGTGATGTAAAAAGGCCTGGTCCAGGAATAAGAAGACCTGGGTTTTAGCTAGACTGGGCCTCTGATTATGACATGGGAGAGGTAGCTGCTGGTCATGTCTCCATGGCAACCCGCTTTGCAGTAAGAAAAAAAGTCATTTAATCTCTTCAATGTTTAGTTTCCATATCTGAACAAGGAACCAGAGCAGTCTTCTCTAAAGTATGATATGTATTCTAGTATAGGTACATAAGTTGATTTTAGGTGTGGTAAATAATTGGGAACTTAAAAATATAATGTGTATTAGAGACATATCAAACACATCAAATCTGTGAATTCATGGATGTTACTGGTTACAGTGAAACTAAGGCAGATGTTTTTAAGACTTTAAAAAACCAAGTCAGGGAATTCTTTAGCAGTCCAGTGGTTAGAACTCAGTACTTTTAACTGCTGAGTGGCCCAGGTTCAATCTCTGGTCAGGGAACTAAGATCTCGCAAACCTCACAGTGTGCCCCCCCACCCAAATGTCAATATAGAAAACATTAAACAATTACTAGTGCTGGTAATACACAAATAATGACAAAAATCATGAAGATGAGACATGAATAGACTAAAGCTTAGGAATCACTGGATTAGGTGATCCCGGAGGTCCCTTCATAATACACAGTCTATGTACACACTTAGTTAGTTTAATATAAATGTCTATGATTCCAGTGATTGTTTTGCATTATTCAATAAACTGGGATTTCCCTAGTCCACTGGCAATTAATATTTAATAAAATCTACTAGAAGAGACTTATGGTTCATTTAATTCATTCTTCTCACTTTATAGAAGAGATTGAAGCCTCGAGAGGTTTAAAAAAAGACACACAAAATTAACAGCTAAGTCATGTCTAGAACCCAGTTCTTCAATTTCCTTGTCCAGCATTCTTTACATTAACAGGCTAATGAG
>NW_011488893.1:8170-9966 GCF_000754665.1 Bison bison bison
CAACTAGGGAAAAGGCCCATACAGCAATGAAGACTCATCACAGCCAAAAAAAAAAAGATTGTCTCACCTCTGCCAGGGGCTTGTGCTGATCTCAATTGTTACCAAACTCTGACCCTCCTATCCCACTTTGAAAATCTGGTGCCACTAGCCTAGAGACTCCAAACAATGAGCGGGTCCAATGGTACAGGTGTTACTGCCTGAGAGGTCCAACTACATCTTCCCCAAGCATCTCTTGCATGCACCAGTTTTAGACACTGACTGACTGCCTTTTTCTCAATATTAAAGCATGGGCTGTGCTGTGTTTGAGCAGAAGTGGGTGGATCTGAGGACTGAATGCTACAAGGTATACTGCCCATGTAGAAGAATATTACTGTTCTACCGTAGTTTGAAGAGAGGCACAGAGTGATTCAAATACTTGTGTGACCCCATGGACTGTAGCCCATAAGGCTCCTCTGTCCACAGAATTCTCCAGGCAAAAATACTGTAGTGTGTTGCCATTCCCTTCTCCAGGGGATCTTCTCGACCCAGGGATCAAACCCAGGTCTCCTGTATCGCAGGCAGGCTGTTTACCATCTGAGCCACCAGAGAAGCCCGTCTAAGGTAACCAGTACTGAACAAAACTGTTGAACTTTGACTAGAGGGTGGCACTGATAGAGTCTCCTCTTGAACGATGTTTCCTGCTGAACAAATGTTCAGGACCTTTGGTACAAAGAGGAGTCAGCACCTCCAAAAGCTCAGTGATGGCTGAAGTGACACTGGCGCTCCTTCTTCTCCACGTCCACCCTTGGGCTTCCTCCAGCTCTCTCAACTTCCTTCTCTGCCTATTTTCTATCATCACCACCCTTGCTTTCCTTCAAGGCCCAACTCAACTATATCCAAACCACACTGATTTGTCTCTTCTCTGAACTCCTTGTTTTGGATCATACATCCTTTTGAAAATGTGATGAAAGCTACAGATTTTTCCCCCTCAAGGGATATGTATTAGCATGTATGCTTGCACACTCACATGCATCAATGTGCACACATATGCCCCCTCCCCCAACACACACACATAAACCACACACTTTTGAGTATATTCATTTTAGTCTTTAGACTGATTTAAAGAAGGAATTACCCTTAAGGCCAGATGAAAAAAAAAAAATCTAGGAATAGGCAACTTGCAAGTAGAATCATCCTCCTCTGACTTTCATCCACCCTCCCCCAGTTACCTCTTACCCAGACCCTAGCCTCCCTTCCAGTCCCTTATCCTCTAGCCTCCAGCTGCCTCTGATTCCCCAGGGTTCATTACTACTTTGCCCTTACTGACCCATGTAGAGAGTCTCATTCTATTAGGACTCAGTCTGGCACAATGAGCTAGCTCACTCAACAAGCAGCGTCCAGATATTAAGTTTCACAGAGATCTGCAGATCAACTAGGACACATATTTGAACTAGGGTTTTCTGAAAATAACAGGGAGAGATATGGAGGGGGGAGAAGCCCTTTGAGAACTACTGCTCATTTCACCTAAGAAAGACCCTTCCTGCCTACTCTAGAATACATGATATACTTGATGCTGACCTACACAGAGTGGAGGTCACAGGCCATAACTAAATATGAGGAGAGGACAAAGGCTGTCACTTAGATGACGATCTTCCCTAAACAGCTATCTCCAAACTTCTAGTATTTGAGGCTCTGCTCCTGTTGCCACTGGCTTACCATTCCTTCTTCACACACTGACCCCAACCGTTTATGTCAGAACTACTGAAGGGGAATAGTTCATGGGGAAAAAGTTCTTACAGAAACTGGTTGTGACGCCT
>NW_011488893.1:10066-12660 GCF_000754665.1 Bison bison bison
ATGGGAACTAGCTGGGAGGGGTTGGTGGGTAGTAGTAAGATCATGGAGGATAGTAGAGACTGTGGTGAACTGCAGAGCCAGAACAAACAAGGCTTTCAAACTGTGCAAATAAACAAAATACTGGGCTGGCCGACCAATGCATCCACTGGCCAAATAGGGCCCAGAGGCTGCCAGTCTGCAACCTCTGATTCATCCTCTTCTACTACAGGAAAGGACACAGAGGCCCCATAAGAAGAAGTGATCATCCCAAGGTCACACACTTGGTAGTCAGACCTAGAATCCAGACCTCCCAAGTCCCTTGAATCCATGAACATGGCACTCACACGCCTGCGTTGGACCAGGAAGATGACTTCCAGGCCACCCTACCCTTTTGGGGCCATTCCATCACCTTCTCCAGCCCAAACCTTCTCCTTCCAATCACTGCTATTCATTGGCATGATGTTTCCCATGCCGAGTGGGTTCACCACATGATGCCTTCAATGGATGCCAGCTGCAATAACAGCCTTTCTCTTCCTCCTGTGCCAAGCTCCTATTCACATAAGGCTGTGCAGCTGGGAGCCAGATTTGTCCAAAAAGAATTTTCCCCTCAGCTTTGTGACACGGCTCTCTAACTAGAAGTTGGAATATGAACAAGAAGGGTTGAAAGAATTCAGTCTGCTTTCTGTTTGAGTCTGAGTCTGAGCTAATAAATGCCTTTAGCTTCCAGAGCTGCTTTTGTGGGTTCCTTTTGGAAATGTGCAAGTCCACAGCAAACCATCCATTCTTTCCCTTCCAGCTTCTTCCTTTTCTGCTCTGCTCATAAAGGCACTAACCATAGGAGAAGAGGAATGTAGAGTAATGATGGTCTCAACCCTAGAATTTTCTCTAGACTACTGAAGGAGGCTGGGATTGCACATGGAAGGAATATAACACCAAAAGGAAGGCTTGCCTGTTCCAAACCACTCCCTTCCCAGCCTGCCATGTGCCTGAGACACCCACCAATTGAACTGTTTCTGTAAGTCACGGAAGGTTTCTGCTTAAATGGTTTTTTGTGAGAGAGAACAAAGTAAATGATCACCAGTCCTTAACACCTTAGCATTACATTAATTTATCAGATTTAGTATTAATAGACATCTGAGTAAATGGGACACTGAAAAGAAAAAATTTGATTGGGAGGGGTGCTGGGAAGGGAAGAAGCTGGAATATTTCTCAATGGGAGCCACACTGGCATTTGGGGCAGACGATTCTTTCCTGTGTGGGTCTCTCTAGACACCATCTACTAAGCATCAGTTGTGATTCCCATTTATAACAATTAGAGCAACAGTTTGCTCATTTTCAAATGTGCTCCTAAGGAGATTAAGCACCCTCACTTCACCAATAATTGAAAAGCATTGGATATAATACTATCTGTAGAGGCCAAGCTAGAAGAATCCAAGCAGCCATGGAGTACAATGATACTAGGTTCTAGAAAGAAGTTGTTCACATTATATGGGTGTTAGAGAAATGAAGATGGCACAGGGTTTCTTCCACTGTGGCTATCCTAGATGAGTATGTGTTGTTTGAGAGACTCATGCTAAGTAGGTTCCATGCCTGTCCTTCATGGGCAGGTGAGGTCCCTGTATTAATAATTTTTCCAGTGACTAGCTGAATGAAGAGGCAGCCATTCATAATAAGGGAACCAAAGCTTCCAAGCTAGCCTGCCTGTTCTGGGGTCTAGAGTCTTCAGCTGTGACTCTTGCTGAGGAACTGACTATTTGAATCTGTCCATGTCTTCTGAAAGGAGGGCTTCTCTAAAAGAAAGACCATGCTAATGAATATCCTTTGGCCACCTGATGCGAAAAGTCAACTCATTGGAAAAGACACTGATGCTGGGAAAGACTGAGGGCAGGAGGAGGAGGGGGCGGCAGAGGACAAGATGGTTGGATGGTATCACCGACTCAATGGACATGAGTTTGAGCAAACTCTGGGAGACAGTGAAAGACAGGGAAGCTTGGCATGCTGCAGTCCATGGGGTCGCAAAGAGTTGGACACAACTTAGTGACTGAACAACAACAAACAACAAATGAATATCCTGGCACCTGGTCAGAAGACTTATGGAATACTTCCATAGCCTCTATTCACAAAGGAACCCCATGGAGGGGGTAGTCCCTAGGAGATAATATTCTCCCCTGGGTACTGAGAAGTACTAGGTCTTGGAGTCAACTGCTCCTTTAATACAATGATCTTCGGGGAGCAGAAGATGAGCTTATTGCAAGAGTTGACCACTGCCCTGCTCAAGGCAGCAATAGAGCCTGAAACTTTTAGAGGAAGATGAAAGGAATTCCAGACATAGGCATGAGAAAGCAAACTCAAGACTGTCTCAAGGCTTCCCTGGTGGCTCAGTGGTAAAGAAGCTGCCTCCCAATGCAAGAGACATGGGATGGATCCCTGATCTGGGAAGATCCCACATGCTGTGGAGCAACTATGCCTGTGCACCACAGTTATTGAGCCTGTACTCTAGAGCCCAGGAGCTGCGACTATGGAGCCCACGCGCTGCAGCTACTGAAGCCCTCACACCCTAGAGCCCATGCTCCGCAACAAGAGAAGCCACTGCAAGAAGCCTGCATACTGCAACT
>NW_011488893.1:17226-18331 GCF_000754665.1 Bison bison bison
GTAAAGTAATTAGCCTCCAATTAAAATTAATTAATTAATTTTAAAAAACACTATGAAAACTTACCAAGACAGACCACATTGTGGGCCATAAAGCAGACCTTAACAATTTTAAAAGAACAGAAATCAAACACTATCTGCTCTCAGATCACAATGAAAATAAAGCAGAAATCAATAACAGAATAGATTACTTGAAAGTCCCAAAATACTAGGAGATTAAACAGCATGCTTCTAAATAACATATGGGTCAAAGAAGAAATCTCAGGAGAAATTTTAAAATATTTTTTAACTAGATGAAAATGAAAATACAACTTATCAAAATTTATGATATGCCGCCAAAACAGTGCTTAGAGGAAGATTTACAACACTGAATGTGAAAGCTCTAAAATCAATCATCTGAGCTTGTTCCTTAGGAAACTAGAAAAGGAAGAGTAATAAACAATAAGGTCTTACTGTATAGCACAGGGAGCTATATTCAGTATCCAGTGATAAACCATAATGGAAAAGAATATGAAAAAGCATATATATGTATAACTGAATAACTTTGCTGTACAACAGAAAGTAATACATTGTAAATCAACTATATTTCCATAAAATTAAAAAAAATTTAGGAATATATTAAATTCAAAGTAAGCAGAAGAAAAGAAATAATGAAAATTAGAGTAGAAATCAATGAAACTGAAAACAGGAAGTAAATGGACAAAACCAATGAAACCAAAACTGGTTATCTGAAAAGCTAAAGAAAATCGATAAGGCTCTAGTTAGGCTAACTAAGAAAAAAATACAAAGTATATAATTACTAATAAAAGAGGGGCCATCACTGCAGAAACCATGGACATTAAAAGGATTAATAAAAGAATACCAGGAACAAACCTATGCCCACAAATTTGACAACCTAGATGAGATGGCTCAATTTCTTGAAAGACACAATCTGCCAAAACTCACACAAAAAGTAGACAATTGGAACAGGCCTATGTCTATTCTGTATCTATGAAAGAAATTGAATCAACAATTAAAAACTTTCCAAAATAGAAAGCACCAGGTTCAGATGGGTTCACTGGTGAATTCTACCAAATTATTTAAGGAAGAAACTGTATCAACTGTCTAC
>NW_011488894.1:0-315 GCF_000754665.1 Bison bison bison
TGCAGAAGAATAATTTGAATCTCAAAAGTGACTTGCCAAAGGTTCCACAGTCAAATAAATGGACAGGTCTTCTGAATCCCAGTCCATCACGTTTTGTACTTACCGATGTATTTGGTATCTTTCTGAACTGCTTTATGAGATGTTAAAAAAATCCCAATCTGAGAATTATTTTAACAAGTTATTTGTTGGTTTAAGAATGTATCTGCTCTCTGAAATGGTGGTGCTTAATTGACCAGAATTATCACCTAGGAAAGGACTTAAAGTATGAACTTTGGAAGAAATATTAAAGAACTATTTGTGGAGTTGCTGGTGAAT
>NW_011488894.1:2577-3582 GCF_000754665.1 Bison bison bison
TCAGTGGGTAAACAATCTTCCTTCAATGCAGGAGACACAAGAGACACGGGTTCAGAGACACGGGGTTCTCTTCCTGGGTCAGGAAGATCCCCTGGAGGAGGAAATGGCAACCCACTCCAGTATTCTTCCCTGGAGAATCCCATAGACAGAGGAGCCTGATGGGCTGCAGTCCATAGGGTCACAAACAGTCTGAGCACATATGCATGCAGAAGGGACTCTAACTGTTCCTGAATGCCTTTCTTGAGTGATTTTCTATAAAATCATATTTAATGATAGAATATTTTCTTTCTTTTTATTAAGTCGGCTAACATATATTCTTTGAGCACTTTGGCAAATATATTACTTGGAAGACCATTAGTGTGAGAAAAAGCACGTGGTTATAGTTGATTTCAATTAAAGAAGAATTACAGTTCTTCGATTTATACGATAACAAAGTTCTTCATTAACCTGAAATAGTATGCCATGAAGGAGTTTTACCTAGTCAAAAAATTCCCTGTTATCAAAGCAGTTATGTTAGCAAATTAGACGTACATCACTAAGTGGAGAAAGGTACACAGAAATTTTTGTGACTGTTTAAATTGTTTATAAACAAATTAGTATATATTTGCCAAATCAAAATAGAAAGAATTTATAGTAATATGTGTGCCAAAAATATTTTCCCTTGACAATACTTGGTTTGATATTCACTTATGTAGGCATCACTTACCTAGTTAGTAAAATAGCCAAGGACCAAAATAAATAAGGAGATGAAATAGATGTCTGAATTTGGTTTTATGAAGCACCATAGTCTTTAATCATAGAAAAAAAATTCTGAATTCTTAAAGCCTCTACTCTCTCTCTCTCTGTTACCATACTGCAAGAGTGAAACTTAGCCCAGGTGGTAAATGGGTTATAGTTGATTAGAAAGATAGAGGCTTGAGCCTCTGTATTTTTGTAGCCTTTATTAAGTAACCTAACTAATCTCTTTACACCTCAATTCTCTCATATTATTAAAATAGATATTTT
>NW_011488894.1:3807-4616 GCF_000754665.1 Bison bison bison
ACGCCCTTAGCATCACATACTGTGGGGTGGTGCCCTCTCCTTTTTGACCCCCAAGGAGCCTTTCTGTACATGTGAGATGTCTCCCTTGCCCGGAGGATGGGAAATATATGACCTCCTGATCTTTTAATGGGGTTTAGTTCCACTCTGTCCCTGCCAGTGTCTGGTTATTTACCCTCTTCTTGTTGCTGGTTTTTACATCATGGTTTAGAATTCAAAGTATAGATAGAAGTCCAGTTATAAATATGTGGTCCCAGAGCCTGTTTGTCTCTTGCTTCAGGAAATGTAAACAAGGGCTAGTAATCAATGTCCAGCCTGGAGCTCATTATCTTCTCACCCCAGGAAGTGTGAACAGGGGACCAGCTATAAATGCCTAGCCTGGAGCCCATCTGTCTCCTGCCTTGGAATGATAATTATGATAATGTGTACTATGTGTTCAGAATCATGCTTAATGGACCCCTGTCTAGGACGACCATACGTTCTTGGAGAGGGCTGGATTTGAACTTGATTTTGAAGGAGGAGAGTAGTATTTTTTATTGGTTCTGTTGAAGATAGTGAATAGCACAAGCCAAAGCCAACAGAGATAAGTAAGCTGAATCAGAATTTAAAGCTTGAGCTCAGAGCGATCTTGTTTAACTTGGTGATTTATGCATGCTGTAAAAATTATTATATATAAAACAGCCTGTTGGATAACAGTTGCCTAGTTCAAATAGCAGCGCCCGTTGGTTGTTCAGTTAACCTGAGCATCTGAGAAGAATGCTAGTGTGATTACACAGAAATTAGTTCTAAGTACCTGCAATAAAACCGTCAGT
>NW_011488894.1:5686-9288 GCF_000754665.1 Bison bison bison
ACCCATCAGGTTGTTAAGTGGGAAAAGAATCAACTCCGTTTTCCATTAGATATCTTGGGACTTTTTCTAAGTATCTTAAGGAGTTTCTGTATGTTTTTAGATTAGAGTATAAGTTTATTTGAAAGCATTTTTAGAATTCTTTTGCATAAAAAGTTTATCTCATGAATTGTTCAAACTGTGTAATCCATAATGGCTGTTGTGCAGTTTCTACCTATTGATCATACAAATTTTGATCATTCTTTATTTTCAGTTGTATGATATCATAGTTCAATTATATTACCTTTATTTCCAAAGTATTCTTACTTAATTTTAAGTGTAAGGCCATTTTAGTAGTAGTTGTAAGCAGTATTCTAAACCAATTTCAAATATCTTTCCCACTATTTTAATCATTATAGGTCTAGATGAAACTCTGCCTAAAATAAAACATTCTGACATTATTAAAATAATCACTGTTAATCCAAAGACCAGCGAAAGTGTTTCTGAAATAAATCCTTGTGCTTCACTGTCTTTAACTAATTGTTCTTCAGCAACATCTTCTTATCTCATGTGGTCAAAAGGTAAATATGAATCGAGCATAAAAAAGAAGCTGTATTATTTATACATAAATTTCAGAAATGATGATAAATTTTAAAACTGCTGTTATTGGTTGGATTTAAGGTTAAAAAAGAAGAATTTGAGTCATAAAACTCCTTTATTTTAGGTACACATACCTTATCAACTGCCACTAGAACTGGAACATTTTTTGTAAGAGCTTGTCCGAAGTGCAATGTTCAGTTCAATCTTTTGGATCCTTTGAAATACCACATGAAGGTAAAACATTTTTGAAATTTTATTTTTAAAAATATTAACAAATGTCTGAAAATTTTAGTATTAAAATATTAAGAATTGATGTATAGTAAATGCTAGTTTGTCCAGATATTTAGATAAGAAACCTTCTCACTGGTATTTTCATATAACTTAAGTAAAAATTGATATTCATAATGATACCTTTATAAGAGATTTAAAAATCCTTCCAAATAATTAAATTTTAAAAATTAGATTTATGTATACTACATACTATAGTTTAATTTTTAATGAAATATATTAATCAGAATATTTTATTGATTAGATCGTGCCATTCTTCAAACTTCTTATAAAACAAGTCTTTTTATTGATGCTCAATCTTCCATGTAATTTAATTCTTTTTTTTTTTTTTACATTATTTTCTGTCCACGGTGATATATGTATGACTTTGAGCACTCAGCCATAAACTCCTTATGGTGGAGCATTTCATATGAAATGATAGCTTTAACTCACAGATTACAGTTTGTGTAGTGTTATAAATTAATTCTAGCTTTATATTGGTGTAAGAAGCTCTTGAAATTAAGTTTTAGGTAATTTTCAAAGTGCTAATGAAAATATTTAAATATTTTAGTAGATGCTGCACCATTCTACGCATCTGTGCAAAGATAGTCTGTATTCTTTTTGTATGCCCAGTATAAATGGCAGGAAGCGGGAAAGGAAGGAAGAAAAATGGCAGTGTAGAAAATAATGCAGGAAAGAAAATCGAGAAGAAAGTAAGGCAAAGGAAGCTATGTAGGAAAAGTTGTTGCTCACTATTTCAAAGATTGGCATTTTTTTCATTCAAATTCAACATTTTGCCAAAAAAATGTAGAAAAGAAACATCCTAGAATTCCAAATACAGTCTCTTTATTCTTGGGCAGAACTGTATTTGGTTTCTACCACTGTTCTAACTCCCTGAATATGACTTCTGTTAACTGGACTTGGGGCTTTGGTTTTTTAAGTAAAGAAGTAACTTCTACAATGTTTTCAGATTTTCTATTTATGCAATATTGTGTGGAGACACTTGGTGTTTTTATGTTTTTCATAATAAATGGAGAGAGAAAAGAAAAGAAGTTTTTTATCTTTATTTAATTTGGGAGTAATATGGTCACATGATTCAAAAAGCATAAGAGGGAATACAGTGAAAAACATCACCCATGACTCCTGTATGCCTAGTTCCCAGTACAACTCACAAAGGAAATATTAACTTGTTTTGTATCTTCTTTGATTTTCTCTGCATATACAGGCACACATGAATGTTCTTATTTTTCATTTGTTATTATACAGAAATCCTAGCATATTATATATACTTCTGCACCTAGGGAAAGTGGCAAACATTCTCTAACTTGCAGCTTTTATTTATTGTTTGTTTGTTTATGATTAAAACTATGGGAGACTGTATTTCCACATGAGCAAGCCTGTATCTCACTTTTAAAAGAAATATAAATGAGGCTTTTTTTTTTCTCTTTCAGGTTTGTTGCCCAGACATGGTAGATGTATTTATGGAAATGATTAAAGTAGAGCTTTCAAACATTGAACAAAATACGACTGGTGCAGAGACAGGAAAATTGATTATGTTAGTTAGTGACTTTTACTATGGAAGACATGAAGGAAATTTTGATGATGACGAAAAGACTTACACAACCTTTAAATGCTTCAGTTGCTTGAAAGTTCTTAAAAATAATATTAGGTATGTAAATATTCTATTTCAGTTTGAAAATTGAGTGCTACAGATGTAAATATTGTATTTCCTTTTCTGTGCCATCTTAGGAAAGCAATTTTAACTTTTTACTAAGAATAAAGGGAGATTTTCATGTTGAAAAGCTCATCGTTTCTTCCATGTTTAGGAGTTTGACACTTGGATCCATTTAGTTGTATTTCTTTCAGATACCTTAAGAAAGGACAAAATTTATTTTAAGCTAGGGGAAATTCTATTTATTTTTTAACTGCTTCTGGTCTTACTTTTCCTATCAAAGGAAGAACTACTTTATCCAACTTGACCTCTCCATGTCTGTCTTATTTAATATTCTGATTTTACAATTCATATTTATAATTTTCAGTACATTTGCCTTGAGAAACAGTGATTTTTTTTAAATCTTCTTTAAAGAAGTACTAGTTCTAAGCAGCATGTCTGCTTTGATTTTATAATTTAACACATTTTAAAAGTAGAGATTTAACTCTGGATGGAATTCTGAAATTATACATGTTTGCTTTAAATTTTAGAAACTTGTACTTAACAGTCTTTGAGTTATATGGCATATTACATATCTGTTATCCTAAGTGAGATAGTAACAAGGCTTATTGATTAGCATTTTTTAATTGGCTATATATCCTGACATTTTTCCAATATTATAAAAAAATTCAGATAGCAAAATGGAAAAAATTTTAATGAACATACCTGTATATTTACCAACTCAATTCTACCATTAACATTTTACTATATGTACATTGCTACATATCTATTTATCCATAGACCCATCTGGTTTTTTATAATTTTCAGAGTGAATTGCAGACATCAAGGCACTTCCCTTAGGTGAGATGCATATATGTATACGTATGTCTGTACCTCTATTGTGAAACACACGCATATAAACTTTTAAAAATATTTACCCTTGAAAACCATAATTTATAACTAGCATCCCTAAGTATTCTATAAGTAGGTAATTTCTAAGCCTAGCATTTATTTTCTGCTGAATTCTTGGGTCCAAAATGAAGTACTTATAAAAACACTGGAATACACTGTTCAGTTCAGTCGCTAAGTTGTGTCCCGACTCTTCCAA
>NW_011488894.1:10189-11396 GCF_000754665.1 Bison bison bison
GAAAACTGACCTTTTCCAGTCCTGTGGCCACTGCTGAGTTTTCCAAATTTGCTGGCATATTGAGTGCAGCACTTTCACAGCATCATCTTTCAGGATATAAGCCTAAAACAATTGTGAATGCAACATTTATGATAGCACTTTATAGTTTTGAGAGACCTTTGACATATATTATTCATATGTGTTTTCATACTTCTTTACCTCCTTTTATCAAGCCGTACCAGCTGTCAGTTGTTGAGGGTCCCAGTAGCTTTAATAGAAGAGAAGTTGTGGTTTGAGATATAACACTGAAACAATATTATGATAGAACTTTCTGACCTCCTTCCATATTATCACTCTTATAGTAAAATACATTAGAAAATAATGTTAGTAGATTTGGCAAAATGCATAGAAAAGTGGTTCACTAGTTAAGTTCCTTGTTATGTGTATGTGTATACTCAGTCATGTCTGGCTCTTTGCAGCCCCATGGCCTGGATCCTGCCAGTTTCTTCTGTCCATGGGATTTCCCAGGCAAGAATACTGGAGCAGATTGCCATTTCCTTCTCCAGGGGATCTTTCCAACCCAGGGATCGAACCTGTGTCTCTTGCACCTCCTGCTCTGCAGGTGGATTCTTTATCACTAGCGCCACCTGCAAAGCTGAAATATTATGTATCTGATATTAGAAGTTCTTCCATCGTTAGCTTTTTGGCTTTTCTTTAATGAGATTAGCCCATTTAATATTAACACGAAGTTTGCTTTGTTTTTTTATTTTCATTTCAAAAGACTGACTACAGATTTCTAGATTATCAGAATATCTGGAAATTTTAAACCAAGCATATTTTGTAAAACCTAGGAATGTTGTGGCATTTTGGACATACTTTTAGTAAATGAAACTGAACCAGTAAACACTGGATAACCAAAGATGCTGTATGTATTAAGTAACATTATTTACCTTAATGATAAAAACTAGGATGGCAAATTGATGGTTTTAAAAGATGGTAGATGCTAACAGCTCAAGATTTTCTCAGCCCTGTCGAAAAATGGTAGGATATTTTTTCCTACAATAAGTGTCACCAAAACCAGTTAGAGCTATTTTATTCTGAGAATAGACTCCTGAGGGGTTTTCTTTTTTTCATATCTCCACCTGCTGGTTTAAGAAGTGTGAGCTGCTGATAAGGGCAGGGTAATAACTAAGGGATAGCTAACTGATTAACAGAATTTATTTTTCTG
>NW_011488894.1:11496-12754 GCF_000754665.1 Bison bison bison
TATTGGAGTTTCAGGGGGTTATTTTAAAACAAAAGATGCAAACTGTTTACTGATGCACTTAATGAAAGTGATTATTTGAAGTGCACGCTTTTGAGAAGACTCGAAGTGAGTCCCCAGAGCCCTCTGACATCTTCCAAAGGAAGGTCTTACTACGAGGCTGGAAGGATAATCAGGGTACCACCTGAGAGCTCTGTCCCTTCCCAACTTAGTGGCCCACCAGAAACAAGTGCAAGTTATTACTAACTCGTGATGAATATGAGTGAGTCCCTGCAGTTTACCAGTATAAACGACAGGATGGCTGTTAAAGCACTGGTGTCAGGCTCCGAAGCAAACCCACCATGGCCAAGCCAAAGGGACTGCAGTCCGGGAGAGCCTCTCACAAATCAGTGGAATGTAACTGAGAGATCAAAAACCAAGGTCCCTTACAAATTAACAGAGATCGGAGTCAGATGTTATAAAGGGTAGAAAATATCCAGCAGCTCTAGAGGCAACAAATTGCTTGAGTTCCAGCTTCAAGGAAGAGCTGAATCATATGTGATCTCTCTTGATTGAACTGCTAAAGCATTATATCAAAAAACAAGAAAATGTGAGATTGTAAAGCTTTTGGAATTATGAATTGTAAAAGAGCAAATAATTTGAATAGCAAGTGTGAAAAAAATATCGAGAGGATTGATGGCTTTGGAGGTGTTATTTTGAGTAATGCACCTGCATTTTTAACATGTAAGTTCAGATACTTGTGAGATTTGTCTTTGGTTATACATTTGAATATTTGTACCTGTTGACTATCATGTGTAGGTTTATGAACCACATGAAGCATCATTTGGAACTTGAGAAGCAAAACACTGAGAGTTGGGAAAACCACACCACCTGCCAGCACTGCTACCGTCAGTACCCAACGCCATTCCAACTGCAGTGTCATATTGAGAGTACACATACTCCCCTTGAGTTTTCTAGTAAGTCACAGTTTTATTAACTCTTGAACATGAATGATTTTGATTAGCTAACCTATCGGGCATCCTTAAGAATTCTGATGGAAAAATAAGAATAAGAAATAGATTTGGTAATTTGGGGAAAGCTTGAAAGCATATTTTAACTTGTATAAACTTTTCAATACAATTACTTACTGAAGTTGAAGTCCTACTTGTAATATCCTTGGCATAACTCATGCATTGTACATAGGTGGCAAATTAGAAAACTCAGATCCCCTACTTCGTGGGGATATGAAATAGGTGATTTTCATTTATATTCTAATAAGAAA
>NW_011488894.1:12854-13937 GCF_000754665.1 Bison bison bison
GGGTGTGCTGTGAAACAAGATCTTAATTCCCTGACCAAGTATTGAACCTGTGCCCCCTGCAGTGAAAGTCAGAGTCCTAACCACTGGACCATCAGAGACTTCCCAACATTATTTATACGAATAAATTTTACTGAAGTTATGAGCTGAAAAGTTAATGGCTAATGATCTTTAAATGTAAATTCTTAGGCAAGACTAGGATTTTTTTAAAATATTTAAATAGAGATGATGTTAAAATGAAAGGAGGACTAAACGGTACTTCAAAGCAAACCATGAGCAACTCTAAACAGAAGTGATGTTTTATAGATGTGAAGAGATAAATGTTAAAACCTCCATAATGATTATTGTCTAGGTTAGAGACATCATTACTTCATTTCATGATTATTTCCTTTGGGGACTCGGTGACTAGCTGTTAATATTTGACCCAGACTAAAGATTGTAATTTTGATTAAATAACTTTACTTTGAAATTCAACAAAACATTTCAGTAAGCCCTTTGAAATAGATAGGCCTGTTTATATTGTACTCTGTGCCATTGAAGGTCATAGTTGTCATAAGAAACCTTTTAGGGAATCTGACAGAGCAGAATGTAGAACTGAAAAATGCACAGTAGGTGCTACAGAGGGAACAATCTGCGAGTTAGAAAGAACCATTTGTTCTAACAGTAAATGTGTCATTAAATAAAAAGATTCTTGTAATTATAGGTGTTAAAATCGCTATTAACATGCATTTAGAAACCAAGACACAAATAAAAATACTAATAATTTGTCTTCTAAGCATCTGAAAGCTATTGTATATTGCTGAGGCCATCTCATGATTTTGTAGCTGCTTTTGGTGGTAAAGTTTCCGTCTTTTAAGTATTTATTTTAAAATGTAGATAGTATTTCATGTACAGAAAAGAGGCCTGTTTTTCTTTACAAAAAAAATTTAAATCTGAAATAATGGTGAAGCTAATTAGTGGTTCAGTTCAGTTCAGTCACTCAGTTGTGTCCGACTCTTGGCGACCCCATGAATCGCAGCACACCAGGTCTCCCTGTCCATCACCAACTCCCGGAGTTCACTCAAACTCATGTCCGTCGAGTCGGTG
>NW_011488894.1:14186-16512 GCF_000754665.1 Bison bison bison
TACTTAATCTTTCTGGGCCTCAAGTCCCTTATCTGACAAAAGGGGATAAGGTTAACAGTACTGCTCTCAGTGATGGTATGAGAATAAAGCAAACTAATAATAAGTAAAGTCCTTAGAACAGCATCACAAAGTTAACAACTGTAAAATTGTTGGAACCGCCGTCAACGCTACTATTATTATTTGTTGTTGCTATGGATGTACAAATTGAATCTTTGGTTTATATACATCTTTAAAACGGTGTAATGTGTGTTCTTCCACTTTCAGCTATTTGTAAAATCTGTGAATTATCATTTGACACTGAACATATTCTTCTGCAACATATGAAGGACACTCATAAACCTGGTGAAATGCCATATATTTGCCAGGTACACAGACATTTTATTGTATGTCTAGCTATTTGTTTAATTTTCATGAAATAGTACTGTTCTTTTGATTTTTTTAAACCATTTAAATAAAAATGAGTTACCAAAATGAAGAACCTCTTTAGTATTTGAAACTCTTGGTTTAACCCATGTATGTGTGGTGGTGGGTTGGATTTGATCGTTGGACCATAGTTTGCTGACCCCTGTACTAGGCAGACAAAAAGCCCTGCTGGAGAAAGACAAACATATAGGCTTTCTTACCCTGTAGGGAAGACTATGGACATGGTAGAGAAATAGGAATTACTGTTAGTTATGAGAAACTCAAGTAAAGGCTTTTAGGCCAGTATTTTTCCAAAATTTGAAGTGGTTCCCAATAAGATAGCAAGATAAAGATAAACTGCCTGTGTTATAATCTGTATGCTATTTAAAATCCAAAGAAGAGAATGCTCCATTTCATGTTAACAGGAAAAACTTTATAGATCAAGGGGTATCAGAGCTTGAAAATTCAAGTCAAGCTGGGGACAGTAGATTTGAAAAGGAGGAGGGAAGCTATGGATGTTTAGAAATATATCCCTAAACTTTGCAAGACAATTTTTCTGTTTCAGAAATCATCTGTATTACTTGTAGTATCAGGATCCGTGGTTGTATAAGCAGCAGAGCTGAATTTGTAGTACATAATATTATTCTAAACAAATGAGTTATTGTTCCTGCTTTTATATAATTGCATATCATTTATAATTTTTCAAGTTAAATTAACTCTTCTTTATATTTCTAGGTTTGCCAGTTTAGATCATCATCATTTACTGATGTAGAAACTCATTTTAGAGTGTCCCATGAAAATACTAAGAACTTGCTGTGTCCATTTTGCCTCAAAGTTAGTAGGATGGCAACTCCCTACATGAATCATTACATGAAGCATCAGGTAAGATGCAGCAGTTCTTATTTGTTCATTTTGCCTTAGTGAAAAGGTTATATATCTAAAACTTAGAACATTGGTTAGATTCATTCTAGAAGGAAAGCAAGTGAAAGTGAAGTGAAAGTGTTAGTCGCTCAGGTGGCAACTCTTTGCGACCCCATGGACTGTAGAGGCTGCCAGGCTCCTCTGTCCATGGGATTCTCCAGGCAAGAATACTGGAGTGGGTTCCCTTCGCCAGGGAATCTTCCCAACCCAGAGATCAAACTCAGGTCTCCTGAATTGCAGGAAGATTCTTTACTGTCTGAGCCACCAGGGAAACAGAAGGAAAGCAAAGTTGTTCCAAATAACAGAATTAATTTACAATTTATGCTGAAATACTTGTGAAGCTTCCACTTCTTTTCCTTGTCTGCTTCCTGGTGGTGATGAGGCTCACTAATAGTGAAATTTATAAAAGGTAAGTAGAAGTAAGCAGCCTAAAGTGGAGGGGAAGAGGAAAGATGAATGGAATATTTATGTTGGATATTTCAAGGGTTTAAGAATGGTAAGAATAAAAAAAAAAAAGGTAAGAATAGGAATTATTTTAAAGGTAGTTAATCAAGATCACGGGCTTCCCTGGTTGCTCAGATGGTAAAGACACCACCTGCAATGTGAGAGACCTGGGTTCGATGCCTGGGTTGGGAAGATCCCCTGGAGGAGGGCATGGCAACCCGCTCCAGTATTCTTGGACTGGAGAACCCCATGGACAGAGGAGCCTGGCAGCCTATAGTCCATGGGGTTGCAGAGAGTCAGACATGACTAAGCGATTAAGCACAGCACAATCAAGATCAAGGAAAAGGATAAGTTTTTAACTGAGGTAAGATTGAGGATTCATAATACTTTGTTTTCCTCTTTTCAAACTTCATTTCCACTTTCTAACCCATTTTTTATTACGAGAAGACATGTGGTTATCATCAGAGATCCAGAATGGTCTCTTGCAGCAGCAAGTGACAAAGGAAACAGCAGTGACACATTTGTAGATGTGAACTATGACAAAGAACTGTGTTTAGGT
>NW_011488894.1:16767-18469 GCF_000754665.1 Bison bison bison
TGTTACAAACCTATAGCAAAATCTTTCTATTCAAGTTTCCCCAGCAGTGTTCCATCAGATACCAAGTAGATAGATGGTCTACTCTAAAATTGTTCCTGGAAAAAGAAATTCAGTAAATGGCTGAACTTACAAAATAGCTTTTTATTTTTAATAGAATTTTTCAGAGCTTTTCACGTGCTAAAACTACTTAAAAGATCATAAATTTCCAAGCAAAGAATACGGTATATGTTGTTTCCAAAACTTATTTAACCATTAAATCCTTCGTTTGCACAATACATTTTAACATCTCTTGAGGAATAGAGCTTGTGAAACACTGATCTTGGTGCTATTTTATCTTTTGACCTTTGATTTTGAAAGAAAGACTTAATGAACATGAGTTTGAGCATATTCTGGGAGATAGTGAAGGACACAAAAGCCTGGGGTGCTGCAGTCCATGGGGTCTCAAGGAGTCAAAAACAACTTAGAGACTCAACAACAAAGAGATGTAAAGCAGTAGCTTTATTTTTTTGCAAAACTTTTAACATAACTCTTTTTCTTGTGCTTTACTAAGCTCCAGAGTGAGGTGTGGATGTGAAAAGAGTAATAGATGCTTAGTTAGAAAGGTAAAGAGATGGATGGGCCTGCTATGTGGACTATTTCTCCCAAGTGGTTTAACCTGATCTGTAATCAGTCTTCATAGTGTGAGTTGTGTGTCTTAACTTGCCACGTAAATAGGAAAGTGTTAATCCAGCAAGTCTGAGTTGCTCAAATCATGCACATTTTCAGAAGGGCCTACTTGTATAACTGGCCCTTGGCTAACTCCTGGAAACTGAGCCTTTGTTATTAACTGATAAGTGTTTTACATGCCTGAAACCTTGAGCCATGTTGTACCAGCTTTTCTAGATCATTTGTGCAAGAATACGATTGTGGTGAATTCCTGCTTTTCTTCTGGGAATCTGAAGATTTGGTGACTGAAGCTCATAAAAAACCTGGACTTTTAGACTCAAAATATCTTCCTTAGAAAACAAAACAAAACTCCCCAAAATTCACACTTGTTACTACAATTGGTTGCTGGGGGATTGATGAGCATGTCCTGTGCAACTCTACTGGGAGAGGGCACTTGGAAACTGGTATCAGTATCCACCAGATTTCACCTCATGCACTTTTTTCGTGTATTAATCCTGTTCTATATCCTGTCACTGTAATAAATCATAGCTGTGAGTATAACAACTTTCAAGCCCTATAAGTCCTTCTACTGAGTCATCAAACCAGGGAGTACTGACACACCACGGGTGCCCATTTGTTTTGTAAGTTTGGCATACCTACCAGGTAGGTGGTCAGCAGTCAGTAGAGGAAAGAATATTAATAAGAAGGATCATCAGACATCCTTCAAAGTATTTGCAGTTTGTATAATTGTTCATGAAGGACTTGAAAATTATAGCTGAGCAAGTTTATAAGCTTGTAATTAAGATACTATTAGGGCAATTTTAGACAAAAATTGTTGAATTCTTTATATAAATGTGGGTCATTTTGTTCTTTTTGAAGACTTTGGTTGTAACCTTTTCCTTAAATTAATATGTTGTTACGTATTGAGTGATTTTAGAGCTAGCAATAGTTTGTACAACTTTTAAGAAATAATGAAGGATTTCACTTGTGTTAAATAGCCTCATTAGATCTTTATAGTAATAACAAGCAGTTAATATATCACTTGCAGTTAACATAT
>NW_011488894.1:19627-20735 GCF_000754665.1 Bison bison bison
ACCCAGACAATATAATATCTTTGTCAAAAAGTTCAATACAGTTTTTTCTGTATTCCTTGGAATAGGTCACCATTTTTTGGTTGAACATCATGTTATTTTAAAAATGTACTGTATTATTCTTAGCACATCACAAGCATACATGTAATAAGAGATATGAAAGACTTGAGTCCAACTAAGGGAATCATCAATGTCCTCATCTCAGGGCTCTGAGTAAATGCTCAATAAATGGAATGGCAGATATTTCAAACTAGTTTAATTGTGCCTGCTTCTCATATGTACTGTCATTCTCTTGCTGCCTACCTCACTGTTTATTTAACAGATATTTATTTAATGCCTAATACATGCCAGGGACTGTTTTATACAAGTGACCAAAACAGTTTGTGCTTTCTGAAATTTGCATTATGGGGGGGGGGAAAGAGAGACAGAATGAGAATGCATATTATGTCTGAATGTATGTGTATTCAAGCACGTGATAAGTACCATAGGAAGGAAATACAGGAGGCAAGGGAATGCCAGGGCTTAAGAGGTGAAAGAGCAGTTTCTCAGGTTTTTTTTTTTTTTTTAATGTATATATGGGGTGGTCAAAGAAGTCTCTCCAGAGGAAATAAGGGAGTAAGCCATGTGGCCATCTGGAAGTGAATGTTGCAGGCAGAGGAACCAGTTGGCAGTGAGGTGAGCATATATCTAGATGTTCAAGGAGCAACAAGGAGGCCAGTGTGTCTGGCACATGGTAAACAAGTGAGAGGAAGAGTAGTAGGAACTGAGGTTGTAGCGAGAGAAAGTGGGGAAGATACTGTAGGTCCTTGGAAGCCACGGTCAGGATTTGGGAGTGTTACGGAAAGCCATTAGAGTGCTTAAGCACATGAGAGATCATTCTGGCAGCCGTGGAGAGAAGAGATTGTTGGGAGAAAAGAGTAGAAACCAGGAGAAGGTAGGAGACTGCCATGAGAGTCCAGGTGAGTGACTTGAACTGATCTGGTGGCAGTGGTAGGAGGTGATGAAAAGTGGAAAGACTATGGTTTTATCAATGGGGTGGGTGTGGGGCATGAGAGAAAGAGTTGAGTGACCAATTTCTTTCATCCTGAGCAGCTGCAAAAGAGTGACGTTC
>NW_011488895.1:0-315 GCF_000754665.1 Bison bison bison
CATTAAAAAGAATACATTTGAATCAGTTCTAATGAAGTGGATGAAACTGGAGCCTATTATAGAGTAAAGTAAGCCAGAAAGAAAAACACTAACACATATATATATGGAATTTAGAAAGATGGTAACGATAACCCTGTATGCGATACAGCAAAAGAGACACTGATGTATAGAACAGTATTTTGGACTCTGTGGGAGAGGGCAAGGGTGGGATGATTTGGGAGAATGGCATTGAAACTTGTATATTATCATATGTGAAATGAATCGCCAGCCCAGGTTCGATGCATGATACAGGATGCTTGGGGCTGGTGCACTGGG
>NW_011488895.1:4660-5123 GCF_000754665.1 Bison bison bison
TACATATGTACAATGGAGTATTACTCAGCCATTAAAAAGAATACATTTGAATCAGTTCTAATGAGGTGGATGAAACTGGAGCCTATTATACAGAGTGAAATAAGTCAGAAAGAAAAACACCAATACAGTATACTAACGCATATATACGGAATTTAGAAAGATGGTAACGATAACCCTCTATGTGAGAGAGCAAAAGAGACATAGATGTATAAAACAGTCTTTTGGACTTTGTGGGAGAGGGCGAGGGTGGGATGATTTGGGAGAATGGCATTGAAATATGTATAATATCATATAAGAAACGAATCGCCAGTCCAGGTTCAATGCATGATACAGGATGCTTGGGGCTGGTGCACTGGGATGACCCAGAGGGATGGTAGTGGGGAGGGGAGGGAGGGGGTTCAGGATGAGGAACACATGTACACTCGTGGCAGATTCGTGTTGATGTATGGCAAAACCAATACAA
>NW_011488896.1:0-547 GCF_000754665.1 Bison bison bison
AGAGAACTCTGTCATCGTATGGCATCGACAAGGAGACGACCATCCACCTCACCCTGAAGGTGGTGAAGCCCAGTGATGAGGAGCTGCCCTTGGTTTTGGTGGAGCCTGGTGAGGGGCAGAGGCATGAGCTCCAGGTGCGAAGGTCCAGCTCAGTGACCCAGGTGAAGGAGATGATCAAGATGAGGACCGCTATACCCCCTAAGAAGCAGATTGTGAACTGCAATGGAAAGAAACTGGAAGACGGGAAGATCATGGGAGATTATGGCATCAAAAAGGGCCATTTACTCTTCCTGACATATCCCTGCATTGGCGGATGATGACCCTGCAGATGGAATGATAGCAGAAACGAAAGAGCTCATTTCCTTTTACTTCTTACTCACTAATCACACCCTCTGAAAATCTCCCAAAATTAATGTGAAAGATAAATAGAAAGAGAAGATTTAGGTTGGGCTGGTGAAGAATGTTGTAGAACATTTCTAATTCATTGATTCTTTCATTTTCACATGATTGAATAATTGCAAAATTGCATATAATACATTATATGTTG
>NW_011488896.1:1723-1954 GCF_000754665.1 Bison bison bison
GAGAGGAGTGGGTTGAGAGTGGGTGTGACTACAGTGTAGAAAAGAGAAATGAACTTGCCCCGCCGTTGGTTGTAGTTGTGCGTGGGTTGCAGGTAGGTGTAGATGGCTGAACCATAGAACAGGCAGACGGCTGTCAGGTGAGACCCACAGGTGCCCACCGCTTTCCTGCGGCTGCCTCTGGTCCTCATGCCCCATACAGCACGGGCCACGCCGCCATAAGAGACCAGGATG
>NW_011488896.1:3625-11051 GCF_000754665.1 Bison bison bison
ATCATTGTAAGGATAACTTATTTTAAAAATCCTATTTGCCGTTCTTAAATTATAATCCTGTATTTTTAATTGTTCAGAAAAGAACCTTCTTTCCCCTAATACAACATTGTATTTGTATGGTTCTCTCATTTATCTTCATTAAAGCAGAACAAGTATTAATGTTTTGATTAACAATAAGGGTTTGGGGGACTTCCCTGGTGGTCCAGGGGCTAAGATTCCACGCTCCCAATGCAGAGACGCTTTGTTCAATCCCTTGTCAGGGAACCAGATCCCACGTGCCACACCTAACAGTTCCCAGGACACAACGAAAGAGTCCTGCATGCCGCAGTGAAGATGCTTTATGCTACAACCAAGACCCGGCACAGCCAAATACTGATAAATAAATAAAAATAATTAAAAAAAAAACCACAAGGATTTGGGAGTCAGACTGCCCCTGTTCCATTCTTGCTTCTCTCATTTCTTACCCGAGCAACCTTGGCCACTGTTGTTTAACCTCTCTGTGCCTCAGTTTCCTGATGTGAAAGTAGAATTGGTTAAGTAGGTCAAACATGTCAAGCTCTTAGATCAGTTTCTGACAATGTAGTAGATGGTGAATGAATGTTAACTATCAAACCCTATTTCATATCAGGGAATAGGCTTCTAGAGGGTTCTTACACTAGGTCAGGACAAAGCTGGTGTGTGAATTTATATCCCTTTTCATATATTCACTCTGACCTTATGTGAAAAATTAGATAATATCCTTACTTTATATAATAAGAGAGGAGGGCAAATGAGGTTAAATAACATGCTCAAAGTCACATAGTTTGTAAATGCCTCTCAGGATTTCAACTCAAATCTGATTAATTCGGGGACCCTTGCTTTTTTTAAAGGAACCAGGCTCTAATATGTTAAGGACTGTGATGGATAAAATTCCATACAAAGATTTACCTTTATTTCTGGATAATATTATAGTCATATCAAAGATGAAAAAAGTATGAAAGCTGACAATGGCGTTAGGGACGTTGGGTTATAAAAAGTCAAATTTTCTAATTCTGTGGCTACATAAATACACAACAGTTCAGCCAGGCAAGCCTTAAGACATTCTTCTGCAAACCCACCAAACTCTGAAAACAGGCACACAGTGGTAAAATTGCACAGACATCTTTACTGCAGGTACATACAAATTCCCAAACAAGTAGCTCAGACACGTTTGTACACACATACAAACACCCCATAATCCCCCTCAAGCATCCAGAACACAAAATATGTTGTAAAAAATATTCTAATCTGTCCTCACACATCATTTGGTGTTCTAGAATGCACCCCTCATCCATAAGACCATTTTTAAAAAGTGGGATGTGGTAATAAACCTACCTTCATGTCTTATTCTTTGGCACTGGTGTTTAGGCCTTCAGCTAACAGATGAGAGGCTGGTCTTGTGCTCCTGCTCTGGATTCTCTGGGTTTGAAGTGGCCGGGGGAGGGATGAAAGAAAGGCCAAGTCACATGACTGTTATTTCTGGAATGGGTGCCTGAGATCAGAGCAGCTACCTTAGGGAAGAAGACTTAGGGTGGATGCTTCTTGCTGGTCAGCAGAGGAATGAATAGAATGACCTGGGGCAAGAAGCCCCGTAAGTCCTGGGATGCACTGAGATCCAGGTACAGGTGGTGATATGGGTTCCCGGAGAACCCTGTAATAAGGTTTAGACAAGGCGAGGACCTGATCCTTGTGGTGATGGCAAATCAGTATTGTTGGTAGTGGCAGCAAAGATGTCTTTCCTTAAAAATGTTTTTTAAAAAATGAAAAAAAGCCCACATCTCATTTTATTAGATTTGATTCTTATGTGTCCAAAACAAAAAAAAGAAGCATAAAAATGTTTTTTAAAAAATAGAAAAAGTCCATATCCCATTTTACTAGATTTGATTCTTTATGTATTTAAAACAAACCAACAAAAAGCATAAAAATATTTTTAAAAAAATAGAAAAAAAAATGTTCTTCCTGATTCTTAAGGGCAGAGCAGTTGTAGAGAATGAAGAAGGAGCCGGGGAATTAACCGATTCCTGTTATTTAGAGAGAGGGTGGAGCTCTGGGGACTCTTTGACCCTCTCCCATAATTAGTCCTTCGTATGGAGGTATCTGGAGAGAGAGCTCTCCCAGGGTAGGCAAGGGAAGATACTAGAGGGAATGGTCCTTTTGGGTAGAGTGTCCCTGGCAGTATGTGGAAGCCAGAGGCAGCGCGATTCCTTCTCACATTGTTGCTACTCTTAATTTTTAACTGGTTTAGGATTTCATTCTCTGTAGGGTGACCTTCAGCCAGCTGTTCAACCTAGTGATTCTTGGTGTCACCATCTGTAAAACGTAGGTAGCAACCCTGACCTGTGGGAGATATTATAGATTTGATGAGGTCATCTTCAGTTTTGAACGCAGCTTCGGCTCTCACTTCAGCTTTACCCTCGACACTCCTCGTTGCTGTCATTTCCCACCTCACCCACTTTGCTTTCCTTTGAAACACACACATATGTGTGTATCACTTTACATCCCACCAACAGCACACCACGGTTCTCTTCCCCACATCCTCACTGACACTTATCTCTCTTGTCTTTTTGATGATAGCTGTTGTAATAAGTGTAAGGTGATGTCTCATTGTGCTTTTTTGGGGGGGACGGGGGACGTCTGTGATGGGTCTTAGCTGTGGTGTGCTGGTTCTCTATTTGTGGCACTCGAGGTTAGTTTCTCCGGGGCATGTGGGATCTTAGTTTCCAGACCAGGGATTGAACCCGTGTTTCCTGCATTGAAAGGCAGATTCTTAACCACTGGACCACCAGGGAAGTCCAGCCCCCTCTCATTGTGGTTCTGAGTTGCATTTCCCTGGTGGCTAGTGATGTCAAGCATGTTTTCATGTTCCTGGTAGCCCTTTTTTATGACTTTGGAAAAAACATCTATTCAGATCCTTTGTCCACTTTTTGATCAGATTTTTTTTTCCTGAAAAATATCTGTTCAAGTCCTTTGACAATTATTTAATTGAATTTATTTTGCTAGTGAGTTGTATATGTTTTTTTTTTTTTTTTGGAATATTAACCCCTTATCAGATAATACGGTTTACAAATATTTCCTCCCATTCTGTAAGCTGCCTCTTTCAGGGGCCAAGTGAAGACACTTGAACCCAGAAACCTTCACCATGGTCCCTTTGATCTTCTTTCCATGTCTCTCAGGATCTTTCAGAATCCTTGTATTCATCTTGAAATTAACTTAAATGATTTCTGCCTCAATAAGAGTGTTGGAAGGTTGGAGAAATATGTGACTTTCTCCAGTGCCCCCTCTCCCCAGATAGAGCCAGTAGTCTGAAGTCTGGCATTCAAGGCTTCTAAGAATCCAGCCTCAAGTTTCCAGGCCTGGCACGTGTTCTGCTTTTTCTCACATAAACTTGTTGCCCTGGTGGGGTTGGGTGACTCTTTGCGCATCCCCACCTCTGTATCTTTGCTTGAAGGAATGCCCTCCTTGTCCCTTTACACCTACCTCATTCCTCCCTACCCCTCCAGCTTCAAAACAAGCATCACCTCCTCCAGGAAGCCTTTCTAAGCCTCTTCTCACTTCCCACAGCCTTTAGAATTTGCAAAACAAACAATCTTTTTTCACCTTCTGCTTTTCATTTCATTATAGGGCTTCCCTGGTAGTTCAATGGGTCAGAATCTGCCTGCCAATTCAGGGGACTTGGGTTCAATCTCTGGTCCAATATCTCTGGAGGACCCAGCGCTTCTGTTTCTCAGCCCCATGGCACCTGAGTTTCTCCCACTTTCCTTGCCTCTTCCCTGGTTGACCCTGACAGTGACAGTACATACCCTAGAGAGACAAAGAGGGTGCCAGTGAACCGAGTGAGCACCCACTCATGTTTTCTGGACTGAGCTGAAACCTTTGTCTCTATTCCTCAGCCACTCCTGCTTTCTACATCTCTTTTCTGGCTCCCAAGGGAGATCCTCTCCTGCCAGGCTCTCCAGTCCCTCCCTGGGACCCTGATCTGTGAATGTGAGAGAGCCTGGGGAGGAGGTGAAGCAGGGGGATCCGAGAGTGCAGGCTGGGGAGGTGAGATCCATGGGTGAGTGTGCTGCTCCTTAGCTCCTAAAAGAGGCTGGCCCAGGGAGCCCAGACACCAATTTCCCTGTGAGCTAGTGAGTTTTCCTCTGGGCTTTTGTGGTGGTCCTTCTTTTTCTCCACCAGCGGGTCACCCTGCCTGCACCCCTCCTATTCCCATCCCAGTCACCTCCCACTTCAATTCTGCAGAGTGAGGGGAGGAGGTCACTTCCGGAGCAGATGTCTAGGGGTGGGGCACACTTTAGAGGGTGGGTCCTCTGAGGATGGGAAAGTTATGGGAAAGTCTGGGGAGAGAGGTGGGGAAGAGGAAGCCTGACAGAAAGGGCAGTGGGAGGTGAAGAGGAGGACCAGTGGTTGTTGTGGGCAAGGGCAGGATCCGAGAATAGAGCAGGATGTGAATAGGGGTAATAGCTTCAAGGTGTCAGGTTCAGGGAGGCAGAATGGAGTGGGGGGTGATACCCTCAAGAATGAAATCTCTCAATGGCCTCCCCAGCTTAACTTTCCCCTATCTTCATCCTCCACAGACTAACTGTGACATCCATGCACTTTGCAACTGGGGTTCAGGGGAGAATGTGGCCTCTTGACTTCCCTCTTGTCTTTTCTTCTACCTCTTCCTCTTTCCTACTTTTATGGTCACTATGTGTTCCTTTTCCTTTTTGCTCTTTGGGCTAGTACTCAGCCATCTCTTTCCTTTTACTCCATCTCACAAGCCTGACTGTTTCAGTTTTCTCTGAACCAAAAGCTCTGACTTGTCTTATGATGAAACCAGGTGGGTGGGATTCATTCATTTGTTCATTCAGCATGTATGTAGAGGCAAGATCACAATGGCCAGAGAACTTGGTTGGGCCAAAGGAAACCTAGGATTCTGGTTCTGCACTAGGTAGCTTTGTGACCATGGACACATTTAAGTCTATCTATGTCTTTGTTTTCTCATCTTCCAAATGATGGGATTAGACCAGATAAGCCCACTTTTCTGCTCAAATGCCCTATTGACTCCTTGATGCTGGAGTTATGTTTATTAAGCAGTGCTGGCCACCTAATTCATTCGATCCCATTGGTTCAGGTCACTCTGCCTTTATCTGCTCCTTATGCCATCTCTTCTCTGTGTCTTTGAATCTTGCTTCCTCTTCATATTTGAATGTCCTTTCTTGTCTATCAGCCCTTATGGGGCTCATCCTTGGGCTCACATGCTATTCCAGGGTTGCTGACATTTGAGAAGTTGGCTTTGAGTTTCTTCTGGGAAGAGTGAGGGTATCTGGACTGTTTTCCTTGTAGAACTCCTCATCCTGGAATGGTCATTCTGCATGTCTCCCCCAGCCCCCCCCAACTTTTAAGAGAGTTTCATTTGTCAGTACTTCACAGTCCTAACACCCAGATCTCATTGTATCTTAATCCTTCCTTTGTTCAGTTGGGTGGGTGAAAGGAGAAACTCCAGCCTAAGAGGGTTCTTGCTAAAGTTTAGGAAAGTATTCTTGAATAAACACTTCTCAAATTGTTGGATGTGAGAAATGGAACATTTCCTGCCATATTAGTGAACAATGATGTCACAGTCCACAGTCGTCAGCAATTCCAGACCTCCAATCTGAGCATAAAGGCACTCAGGAAGTAGAAGAATATCTGAGATCTAATAGCCATCAGGTTGCAGCCACTCCCTACAGTGAGCCCAAGGGAGCTTAGGATGTGAAAAACATAAGATGCTGGCCCCGGATAGCTGAGACGGATATGAAAGGAATGATTTCAGTTAGCCCAGATTCTTTCTTGCATCCTCCCATACATAGAAAAGTGCTAAATTTCTTAACTTGAGATATCTGATTTTCTTTAATTAACAATAATCTTTTGCTCAATCTGATTTCGGTGTTGACCATCTGGTGATGTCCATGTGTAGAGTCTTCTCTTGTGTTGTTGGAAGAGGGTGTTTGCTATGACCAGTGCGTTCTCTTGGCAAAACTCTATTAGCCTTTGCCCTGCTTCAATCCGTACTCCAAGGCCAAAATTGCCTGTTAATTCAGCTGTTTCTTGACTTCCTACTTCTGCATTCCAGTCCCCTATAATGAAATGGACATCTTTTTTGGGTGTTAGTTCTAAAAGGTCTTGTAGGTCTTCATAGAACTGTTCAACTTCAGCTTCTTCAGTGTTACTGGTTGGGGCGTAGGCTTGGATTACTGTGATATTGAATGGTTTGCCTTGGAAACGAACAGAGATCATTCTGTCATTTTTGAGATTGCATCCAAGTACTGCATTTTGGACTCTTTTGTTGACCATGATGGCTACTCCATTTCTCCTGAGGGATTCCTGCTCACAGGAGTAGATACAGTGGTCATCTGAGTTAAATTCACCCATTCCAGTCCATTTTAGTTCGCTGATTCCTAGAATGTTGACGTTCACTCTTGCCATCTCCTGTTTGACCACTTCCAATTTGCCTTGATTCATGGACCTGACATTCCAGGTTCCTATGAAATATTGTTCTTTACAGCATTAGACCTTGCTTCTATCACTAGTCATATCCACAACTGGGTATTGTTTTTGTTTTGGCTCCATCCCTTCATTCTTTCTGGAATTATTTCTCCACTGATCTCCAGTAGTATATTGGGCACCTACGAACGTGGGGAGTTCCTCTTTCAGTGTCCTATCATTTTGCCTTTCATACTGTTCATGGGGTTTTCAAGGCAAGAATACTGAAGTGGTTTGCCATTCCCTTCTCCAGTAGACCACATTCTGTCAGACCTCTCCACCATGACCTGCCCGTCTTTGGTGGCCCCACATGGCATGGCTTAGTTTCATTGAGTTAGACAAGGCTGTGGTCCATGTGATCAGATTGGCTAGTTTTCTGTGATTATGGTTTCAGTATGTCTGTCCTCTGATGCCCTCTCATAACACCTACCATCTTACTTGGGTTTCTCTTATCTTGGACATGGGGTATCTCTTCACGGCTGCTCCAGCAAGTGCAGCCGCTGCTCCTTACCTTGGATGAGGGGTATCTCCTCATGGCCGCACCTCTTGACCTTTAACGTGGAGTAGCTTCTCTCAGCCCTCCTGCACCAGCGCAGCCAGCGCTCCTTGGACTCTACACATACACAAGAGAATACTCTACACATGGACATCACCAGATGGTCAACACTGAAATCAGATTGATTATATTCTTTGCAGCCAAAGATGGAGAAGCTGTATACAGTCAGCAAAAACAAGACCGGGAGCTGACTGTGGCTCAGAACATGAACTCCTTATTGCCAAATTCAGACTTAAATTGAAGAAAGTAGGGAAAACCACTAGACCATTCAGGTATGACCTAAATCAAATCTCTTATGATTATACAGTGGAAGTGAGAAATAGATTTAAGGGACTAGATCTGATAGATAGC
>NW_011488896.1:11151-11633 GCF_000754665.1 Bison bison bison
GCTGTGAAAGTGCTGCACTCAATATGCCACCAAATTTGGAAAACTCAGCAGTGGCCACAGGACTGGAAAAGGTCAGTTTTCATTCCAATCCCAAGGAAAGGCAATGCCAAAGAATGCTCAAACTACTGCACAATTGCACTCATCTCACATGCTAGTAAAGTAATGCTCAAAATTCTCCAAGCCAGGCTTCAACAATACATGAATCGTGAACTTCCAGATGTTCAAGCTGGTTTTAGAAAAGGCAGAGGAACCAGAGATCAAATTGCCAACATCCACTGGATCATGGAAAAAGCAAGAGAGTTCCAGAAAAGGATCTACTTCTACTTTATTGACTATGCCAAAGCCTTTGACTGTGTGGATCACAATAAACTGTGGAAAATTCTGAAAGAGATGGGAATTCCAGACCACCTGACCTACCTCTTGAGAAATCTGTATGCAGGTCAGGAAGCAACAGTTAGAACTGGACATGGAACAACAGACTG
>NW_011488896.1:11733-11904 GCF_000754665.1 Bison bison bison
CAAAAAAGATCTTCATGACCAAGATAATCATGATGGTGTGATCACTCACCTAGAGCCAGACATCCTGGAATGTGAAGTCAAATGGGCCTTAGGAAGCATCACTATGAACAAAGCTAGTGGAGGTGATGGCATTCTAGTTGAGCTATTTCAAATCCTGAAAGATGATGCTGT
>NW_011488896.1:12004-12927 GCF_000754665.1 Bison bison bison
ATATTTCAAAAGCAGAGACATTACTTAGCCAACAAAGGTCTGTCTAGTCAAGGCTATGGTTTTTCCAGTAGTCATGTATGGATGTGAAAGTTGGACTGTGAAGAAAGCTGAGCTCAGAAGAATCGATGCTTTTGAACTGTGGTGTTGGAGAAGACTCTTGAGAGTCCCTTGGACTGCAAGGAGGTCCAACCAGTCCATTCTAAAGGAGATCAGTCCTGGGTGTTCATTGGAAGGACTGATGCTAAAGCTGAAACTCCAATACCTTGGCCACCTCATGTGAAGAGTTGACTCATTGGAAAAGACTCTGATGCTGGGAGGGATTGGGGGCAGGAGGAGAAGGGGACGACAGAAGATGAGATGACTGGATGGCATCACTGACTCGATGGACGTGAGTTTGGGTGAACTCCGGGAGTTGGTGATGGACAGGGAGTCCTGGCGTGCTGCAATTCATGGGGTCGCAAAGAGTCGAGACGACTGAGAGACTGAACTGAACTGAAGGCTAGGTAGTTAACAGTGGAGAATTATCAATAGGCCTGTGGTCATACCCCAATAAGCATAATAGAATGTATGATTATATTTGGTTACCCAGATAATTAGGGTATTCTTTTAGGCTACAGAGAGCCCTGGGGCTCTTTCTTCTGGGGGTCTGGTTTTCCAGTTGGTGTGTCGTTTCCATAGATACTGGGCATATAGCTCAAAGTCCACAGTCCGCCCAAGATGGAGTCCTGCTTTCAAGATAGAGCCTGTTCTGTTTCCTCCTTCAGCTTAATGGCAAATAGGTGGGAAAACAATGGAAACAGTGAGAGAGTTTGTTTTTTGGGGGGCTCCAAAATCACTGCAAGTTGGTGACTGCAGCCATGAAATTAAAAGATGCTTGCTCCTTGGAAGAAAAGCTATGACCAACCTAGACAGCATATTAAAAA
>NW_011488896.1:13027-13679 GCF_000754665.1 Bison bison bison
GGTGGGGGCGGCAGGAGCTTCAGTCCTAAAACCAACCTCATCACATCCAGAAGCTGCAAGCCTTTGGCCTCCTGATGGGAACAATGGACACACTGGAAAAGACCCTGATGCTGGGGAAGGATTGAAGGCAGGAGGAGAAGGGATGATAGAGGATGTGATGGTTGGATGGCAGCACCGACTCAACAGACATGAGTTTGAGCAAGCTCTGGGAGATTTTGAAGGACAGGGAAGCCTGGCGTGCTGCAGTGATGGGGTCGCAAGGAGTCAGACACTTCTGAACTACTGAACAGCAACAACCAGGGTTTTGCCTTTTCTCAGAGCTAAGAATTAAAGAGCCTCTTGAGGAAAGTGAAAGAAGACAGTGAAAATGTTGGCTTAAAACTCAACATTCAGAAAGCTAAAATCATGGCATCTGGTCCCATCACTTTGTTGTAGCCACGAGTTCCGGGAAACAAACTCACTCAGAAGGACAATGCAGATAGTGGAGTGCAGATTATTACACGGGCAGGCCCAAGGCAGAGTCTCCTCTTAGCCAAGGATCCTGACCAGTTTTTGTGAAAACCTTATATACCCTAAGTGTACATGCACAAACCCACCTCCCCAAATTCCCTGAAACTAGTCTGAACAAAGGAAAAAGAAAGATACAATCAAA
>NW_011488896.1:13779-16038 GCF_000754665.1 Bison bison bison
GGAAACAGTGGAAACAGTGTCAGACTTTATTTTTTTAGGCTCCAAAATCACTGCAGATGGTGACTGCAGCCATGAAATTAAAAGACACTTACTCCTTGGAAGGAAAGTTATGACCAACCTAGACAGTATAGTCAAAAGCAGAGACATTACTTAGCCAACAAAGGTCTGTCTAGTCAAGGCTATGGTTTTTCCAGTAGTCATGTATGGATGTGAAAGTTGGACTGTGAAGAAAGGTGAGCTCAGAAGAATCGATGCTTTTGAACTGTGGTGTTGGAGAAGACTCTTGAGAGTCCCTTGGACTGCAAGGAGGTCCAACCAGTCCATTCTAAAGGAGATCAGTCCTGGGTGTTCATTGGAAGGACTGATGCTAAAACTGAAACTCCAATACTTTGGCCACCTCATGCGAAGAGTTGACTCATTGGAAAAGACTCTGATGCTGGGAGGGATTGGGGGCAGGAGGAGAAGGGGACGACAGAGGATGAGATGGCTGGATGGCATCACGGACTCAATGGATGTGAGTTTGGGTGAACTCCGGGAGTTGGTGATGGACAGGGAGTCCTGGTGTGCTGCGATTCATGGGGTCGCAAAGAGTCGGACACGGCTGAGCGACTGAACTGAACTGAACTGAACTGTATCTTTTGATATTTAGACTATCTGCTCTTTGTTGTAAGACTTCTATAAAACCTGGCTTCTTCCCATCAGCTCCTCAGAGCGGTTCTCTTAGGTTCACTTGAGATGCTCTCTCCTGGGCTTAAGTCCTAAAAATTCCCACTGAGTAAAACAAAGCTGAAGTTTTAGGTTGTTTAAAGTCAATATTTTTTAAGTCGATAGATGCCTTTGGTCAATTTCTAGAGCCCTTCTATTATCGTTTTTGACAAATCTGTACAGTTATTTTGTTTTTGTTGTTGGTGGTGAGAGTATTTGCTGAGTGCCTGCCTCACTCAGATATTTTAAAAGTTCCCCTCCACCTTAACCTCCTTAACCCCTAAATAATGGTAAGTCAAGTAGAATCAGGAAATTAAATCTACTAAGACCAAGTAGAAACAACCTTTTATTTGCTTTCTTTTTGAAATGTCTGAGTTTCTTGCGAGTATGGAGACCATGGAGTCTGAAGTAACCCTTGACACCTTCCCCTTTCCCTTTCCAAGTGCTCCATTCAGCACATATTTATTAAACAGCTTTATAACCATACAGACTTGTTAAGTATGTCTTATTTCCCCCATTTTACAGATGAGGAAGAAGGCTTAGAGATCCTGAGTGATTTGCCCCACAGGTCAATATTAGCCTCAGTACTAAGGCTCGAATCTGCCAGTTTGTACTGCACTTCATTTCCACCCATCTCAAACCCTGGCTTCTGCTTTCCCCTGCAGGAGACATCATGAAATCCTTACCGAACCCAGGAGGTCTGTGAGGCAGGGACTCCTTTCCCCAGCCCTGCCCAGTGGGGATGAGGTCTCCGAGGAGCATTCTGACAAGGTTCTCTACTGATGCCCCTCGAGGGCAAGGAACTGACCCTTTGCACTGCCATCGACTCTCCCTGATGACCCTTTTCTGCTCCAGATCCACGCAAGCCTTACCAGTGCCCGCTGCGGGGCAAGGGCGTCAGCCACCCCTCCAAAAGGAACCGCCAACAGCGCATCCCCAGCGAGAAGAAGCTTTTCCAGTGTCCACAGCTCAATGAGAGCCTGAGCTGGAACTCAGATCCGACTTGCCACTGCTGCAGGCACCGCGGGGAGGCTCCTTTAAGCTGCGCGCCGTCCGCGGAGCGCTTTGGCCTCAAATCTTTAGAGTTGCTGAGGACACGGGACACCAGCAGTGCACGCACGCCGCTGAGCTGCCCTGCCCGCAGTGCACCCGCAGCTTTGGCCGCATCTCGTCATGCTCGCGCACCAGCGAATCCACAGGGGCCAGCAGCCCTACCGCGGCAGTGAGTTTCGACAAGTGCTTCCACCTTGGCCAAGACCCGGCACCGGCGCATCCACGGTGGCAAGAGACCCCACAAGTGCGCGGATTGTACCAAGTGTTTCAGCCACCGCGCCAACCTCATTCCGCACAGGCGGGTCCCCGCCGGCGGGAAGCCCGGCAAGACAAGTGGCGGGGTGGCACGGAGCTCGCACCTCATCCCGTACCTGTGGCTAGGGATGGCTAAGACCAGGGCTTCAGCAGATGGTCGCGCACCACAGGGTCCATATGCGCAAGAAACCCTAAGGCTGCGCGGCCGACCGGGGTTGGGGGGCGGGGTGGGGGCGGCAGGAGCTT
>NW_011488896.1:18233-20614 GCF_000754665.1 Bison bison bison
GGAAGGAAAGTCATGACCAACCTAGATAGCATATTAAAAAGCAGAGACATTACTTAGCCAACAAAGGTCCGTCTAGTCAAGGCTATGGTTTTTCCAGTAGTCATGTATGGATGTGAGAGTTAAACTATAAAGAAAGCTGAGCACCAAAGAACTGATGCTTTTGAACTGTGGTGTTGGAGAAGATTCTTGAGAGTCCCTTAGACTGAAGGAGCTCCAACTAGTCCATCCTAAAGGAAATAAGTTCTGAATATTCATTGGAAGACCTGATGCTGAAGCTGAAGCTATAATACTTTGGCCACCTGTTGTGAAGAACTGACTCATTGGAAAAGACCCTGATGCTGGGAAAGATTGAAGGCTGGAGGAGAAGGGAATGACAGAGGATGAAATGGTTGGATGGCATCACTGACCTGATGGACATGAATTTGAGTAGGCTCTGGGAGTTGGTGATGGACAGGGAAGACTGGCGTGCTGCAGTCCATGGGGTTGCAAAGAGTCAGACATGACTGAGTAACTATAAACTGAACTGAGTGGCCTTCAGGCAAATATCTGGGGTTGATGGTTACTAAGTAGGGTTTCTAAGCAGGCCTCGGTCCTTCCTGCCTCTTCAGTGTCTTCCATGCCCCTATCCAGAAGTGTAAGAAATGCTAGAGAGCATCAGACAGCTAATCCCTGGGTCCTCAGGGAATGATCTTGGAGCAGAAGGTACAGGGCAGGTGGTAGGTGCTCAGGTTAAATCTGTTTGTAGAGTTTTTTTTTATCTAACTTACATCATCTTATTTTCTAAGGTTTTTATTCTCACTTGTTGGAGCCCCTAGTCTATCTCATGGGAGAAGATAAAGAGGGAGGAGCAGGTGGCCCCCTTTTGAAGAGGTCCCCTGAAATATTTTCACCTCCTAAATGACCTGAGCCCTGCAGCCCAAGTGTCCTCATTTGTACCACCCCATGGTCATCTTGTTCCTCCTCCCTCACCCAAATCTTTGGTTTTCAGAGTTCTGAATTTTGGTGTTACAGGGTTGTGTTGTTTTCTTTGAAATTGTACTCTGCTTCACTGGTGTAACTTCCTGCCTGTGTTGCATTAGGGCAGGATGTGGTGGGAGTCTGTGTAACTAGCAATTAAAAAAGCCAAACAAGCAACATTTTTTTGTGTTTCCACAGAACTCAAAACAGGGGGTAGAAGTTAAACACAGGGGACATGGTGGTGGAGAGTTAGCGGCCTGGTTTCCTCTCAGCACTTGATGTTTTCTGGTTGAAGAGGTGTCAGAGTTGATACGGTGAGGGTAGCAATACCATTCTTTGCTCAGTCCTCTAACCGAAAATCAGACGTTATGGAGCTGGAAATTATCACCAAATTCCACTGGAGGCACTTCCTGGAGGTTTGTACTTCCTATATGTTTCCTTGTGCACCGACTTTTCCCTTCAATCAGCTGTCGTTTTGCTGGAAGAAAATTATTTTTAAGCTTGTGGTTGGTGGAAGCCAGCACTTCTCTTTCTACATGAATTATATGACTAGCCACACTTTCCTGTGCAGTCTTGGCAACTGGTTTAAAAATACTTTGATTTTGACTTTCTAATTTTCCTCAACGTTCCTGGAGCCTATCAAGTTCTGGGAAGAGGCCTTTCCCTATGTCGTTGCATACTATACACTTTAGGTCAAAATATCAGGAGTTCCAAGGAATAGCAAGGAGACATACAAAGAAATAGAGGAAAACAATAGAATGAGAGAGACTAGAGCTCTCTTCAAAAAGATTAGAGATACCAAGGGACATTTCATGCAAGTTCAGTTCAGTTCAGTTCAGTCGCTCAGTTGTGGCCAACTCTTTGCAACCCCATGAATCGCAGCACGCCAGGCCTCCCTGTCCATCACCAACTCCTGGAGTTCACAGAGACTCATGTCCATTGAGTCTGTGATGCCATCCAGTCATCTCATCCTCTGTTATCCCCTTCTCCTCCTGCCAATCCCTCCCAGCATCAGAGTCTTTTCCAATGAGTCAACTCTTCACATGAGGTGGCCAAAGTACTGGAGTTTCAGCTTTAGCATCAGTCCTTCCAATGAACACCCAGGACTGATCTCCTTTAGAATGGACTGGTTGGATCTCCTTGCAGTCCAAGGGACTCTCAAGAGTCTTCTCCAACACCACAGTTCAAAAGCATCAATTCTTTGGTGCTCAGCTTCCTTCACAGTCCAACTCTCACATCCATACATGACCACTGGAAAAACCATAGCCTTGACTAGACGGACCTTTGTTGGCTAAGTAATGTCTCTGCTTTTGAATATACTGTCTAGGTTGGTCATAACTTTCCTTCCAAAAAGTAAGTGTCTTTTAATTTCATGGCTGTAGTCACCATCTGCAGTGATTTTGGAGCCCCCAAAAATAAAGTCT
>NW_011488896.1:20714-21317 GCF_000754665.1 Bison bison bison
GCTGCTGCTGCTGCTGCTAAGTCGCTTCAGTCGTGTCCTACTCTGTGGGACCCCATGGACTGCAGCCCACCAGGCTTCTCTGGCCATGGGATTCTCCAGGCAAGAACACTGGAGTGGGTTGCCATTTCCTTCTCCAATGCATGAAAGTGGAAAGTGAAAGTGAAGTTGCTCAGCCGTGTCTGACTCTAAAGGACCCCATGGACTGCAGCCTACCAGGCTCCTCCATCCATGGGATTTTCCAGGCAACAGTACTGGAGTGGGGTGCCATTGCCTTCTCCCTACTAGTGTGTGAGATGAGTGCAATTGTGTGGTAGTTTGAGCATTCTTCAGCATTGCCTTTCTTTGGGATTGGAATGAAAACTGACCTTTTCCAGTCCTGTGGCCACTGCTGAGTTTTCCAAATTTGCTGGCATATTGAGTGCAGCACTTTCACAGCATCATCTTTCAGGATTTGGAACAGCTCAACTGGAATTCAATCATCTGTACTAGCTTTGTTCGTAGTGATGCTTTCTAAGGCCCACTTGACTTCACATTTCAGGATGTCTGGCTCTAGGTGAGTGATCACACCATCGTGATTATCTGGGTCATGAAGTATTCTTTTTT
>NW_011488896.1:21417-22154 GCF_000754665.1 Bison bison bison
AAAGGCAATGCCAAAGAATGCTCAAACTACCACACAATTGCACTCATCTCACACGCTAGTAAAGTAATGCTCAAAATTCTCCAAGCCAGGCTTCAGCAATATGTGAACCATGAACTTCCAGATGCTCAAGCTGGATTTATAAAAGGCAGAGGAACCAGAGATCAAATTGCCAACATCCACTGGATCATGGAAAAAGCAAGAGAGTTCCAGGAAAGCATCTATTTCTGTTTTATTGACTATGCCAAAGTCTTTGACTGTGTGGATCACAACAAACTGTGGAAAATTCTGAAAGAGATGGGAATACCAGACCACCTGATCTGCCTCTTGAGAAATTTGTATGCAGATCTTGAAGCAACAGCTAGAACTGGACATGGAACAACAGACTGGTTCCAAATAGGAAAAGGAGTATGTCAAGGCTGTATATTGTCACCCTGCTTATTTAACTTATATGCAGAGTACATCATGAGAAACGCTGGACTGGAAGAAGCACAAGCTGGAATCAAGACTGCCAGGAGAAATATCAAGAACCTCAGATATGCAGATGACACCACCCTTATGGCAGAAAGTGAAGAGGAACTCAAAAGCCTCTTGATGAAAGTGAAAGTGGAGAGTGAAAAAGTTGGCTTAAAGCCCAACATTCAGAAAATGAAGATCATGGCCTCTGGTCCCATCACTTCATGGGAAATAGATGGGCAAACAGTGGAAACAGTGTCAGACTTTATTTTTCTGGGCTCCAA
>NW_011488896.1:23648-23936 GCF_000754665.1 Bison bison bison
GATTGCTGAGGAAGGCGTTCTTATCGCTCCTTGCTATTCTTTGGAACTCTGCATTCAGATGCTTATATCTTTCCTTTTTTCCTTTGCTTTTCACTTCTCTTCTTTTCACAGCTATTTGTAAGGCCTCCTCATATAGCCATTTTGCTTTTTAGTTTTTCTTTTCTATGGGGATGGTCTTGATCTCTGTCTCCTGTACAAGGTCACGAACCTCCATCCATAGTTCATCAGGCACTTTATCTATCAGATCTAGTCCCTTAAATCTATTTCTCACTTCCACTGTATAATCAT
>NW_011488896.1:24036-31476 GCF_000754665.1 Bison bison bison
TTGGTGATGGACAGGGAGGCCTGGCATGCTGTGATTCATGGGGTCTCAAAGAGTCGGACACGACTGAGCAACTGATCTGATCTCAGGTGTTTCTTGACTTCCTACTTTTGCCTTCCAGTCCCCTATAATGAAAAGGATTTCTTTTTTGGGTGTTAGTTCTAAAAGGTCTTGTAGGTCTTCATAGAGCCATTCAACTTCAGCTTCTTCAGCGTTACTGGTTGGGGCATAGGCTTGGATTACTGTGATAGTGAATGGTTTACCTTGGAAACGAACAGAGATCATTCTGTCATTTTTGAGATTGCATCCAAGTACTGCATTTCAGACTCTTTTGTTGACCATGATGGCTACTCCATTTGTCCTAAGGGATTCCTGCCCACAGTAGTAGATATAATGGTCATCTGAGTTAAATTCACCCATTCCAGTCCATTTTAGTTCGCTGATTCCTAGAATGTCGACATTCACTCTTGCCATCTTTTGTTTGACCACTTCCAATTTGTCTTGATTCATGGACCTGACATTCCAGGTTCCTAAGCAATATTGCTCTTTACAGCATTGGACCTTGCTTCTATCAGCAGACACATCCACAGTCGGGTATTGTTTTTGCTTTGGCTCCATCCCTTCATTCTTTCTGGAGTTATTTCTCCACTGATCTCCAGTAGCATATTGGGCACCTACTGACCCAGGGAGTTCCTCTTTCAGTATCCTATCATTTTGCCTTTTCATACTATTCATGGGGTTCTCAAGGAAGAATACTGAAGTGGTTTGCCATTCCTTTCTCCAGTGGACCACATTCTGTCAGACCTCTCCACCATGATCTGCCCATTTTGGTGGCCCTACACGGCATGGCTTAGTTTCATTGGGTTAGACAAGGCTGTGGTCCGTGTGATTAGATTGGCTAGTTTTCTATGATTATGGTTTCAGTGTGTCTGCCCTGTGATGCCCTCTTGCAACACCTACTGTCTTACTTGGGTTTCCCTTACCTTGGATGTGGGGTGTATTTTCATGGCTGCTCCAGCAAGTGCAGCTGCTGCTCCTTACCTTGGATGAGGGGTATCTCCTCACGGCCACCCCTCCTGACCTTGAATGTGGAGCAGCTCCTCTCGGCCCTCCTGCTAGGCACAATAAAGGACAGATACGGTATGGACCTAACAGATGCAGAAGATTTTAAGAAGAGGTGGCAACAATACATAGAAGAACTATATAAAAATGATCTTCATGACCCAGATAACTGTGAGGGTGTGATCACTCACCTAGAGCCAGACATCCTGGAGTGCAAAGTCAAATGGGCCTTAGGAAGCATCGGTATGAATAAAGCTAGTGGAGGTGATGGAATTCCAGCTGAGCTATTTCAAATACTAAAAGATGATGCTATGAAAGTGCCGCACTCAATATGCCAGCAAATTTAGAAAACTCCGTAGTGGCCACAGGACTGGAAAAGGTATTTTCATTCCAAATCCAAAGAAAGGCAATGCTGAGGAATATTCTAACTACCACACAATTGCACTCATTTCACATCCTAGGAAGGTCATGCTCAAAATCCTTCAAGCTAGACTTCAACAGTATGTGAAGCAAGAACTTCCAGAAGTACAAGATGGATTTAGCAAAGGCAGAGGAACCAGAGATCAATTTGTCAACATCCACTGGATCATAGAAAAAGCAAACAATTCCAGAAAAATCTGCCTCTGCTTCATTGACTATGACAAAGCCTTTGGCTGTATGGATCACAACAAACTGTGGAAAGTTGTTAAAGAGATGGGAACACTAGACTACCTTACCTGCCTCATGTGAAACCTGTATACAAGTCAAGAAGCAACTGTTAGAACTGCACATGGAACAACGGACTGGTTCAAAATTGGGAAAGGAGTACGTCAAGGGTGTATACTGTCACCCTGCTTATTTAACTTATATGCAGAGCACATCATGGGAAATGCTGGACTGGATGAAGCACAAGCTGGAATCAAGATTGCCGGGAGAAATATCAATAACCTCAGATATGCAGATGATACCACCCTAATGGCAGAAAGGAAAGAGGAATTAAAGAGCCTTTTAATGAAGGTGAAAGAGGAGAGTGAAAAGCTGGCTTAAAACTCAACATTCAAAAAAAGAAGATCATGACATCCGGTCCCATCACTTCATGGCAAATAGATGGGGAAACAATGGAAACAGTGACAGACTCTTTTCTTGGGCTTCAAATCACAACCGACGATGGCTGTAGTCATGAAATTAAAAGACACTTGCTCCTTGGAAGAAAAGCTACGACCGATCTAGACAGCATATTAAAAATCAGAGAGAGTACTTTGCCAACAAAGGTCCATATAGTCAAAGCTATGGTTTTTTAGTAGTTATGTACAGATGTGAAAACTGGACAATAAAAAATACTGAGCACTGAAGAATTGATGCCTTTGAACTGTGGCGCTGGAGAAGATTCTTGAGAGTCCCTTGGACTGGAAGGGGATCAAACCAGCGAATCCTAAAGGAAATCAATCTTGAATATTCATTGGAAGGACTGATGCTGAAGCTGAAACTCCCAATACTTTGGCCACCTGATATGAAGAGCCAACTCATTGGAAAAGACCCTGATGCTGGGAAAGACTGAAGGCAAGAGAAGGGGATGACAGAGGATGAGATGGTTGGATGGTATCATCGACTTAATGGACATGAGTTGAACAAACTCTGGCAAATAGTGGAAGACAGAAGCCTGGTGTGCTGCCCTCTATGGGGACTCTGCCTGTTGGCAGAGTCAGACTGAGTGACTGAACTTCAGGATGTCAGGATTGGTATGCCACCCTGTGGTCATAATAGAGAACTGAATCATCTCCAGAATTCTGGAGAGCAAGACCCGATCCTGAAATACTGTAGCAAGTATCCCTTGAGCTAAGGTCTAGGATACTAATTTTAGTCTTTAAGATGGATTTTACCCACAGAATTCCTGATTCAGTAGGTCTGGGGAGGCCCCTGAGAATTTTACATTTCTATGTTCCTGAGAGATGTCGTTCCTTCTGGTTAGGAGACTGCATTTTAAGAATCTCTGTCCTAGTTTAGTTAAAAGCCAGTAGTATAGAGCCCTCAGCTCCATCACTGCACGTTCCCACCCAAATCCAAACCAAGGGTAATCAGGGTGTTCCCGTCTGTACAGTCTGTATTGAAGAGATGGAGATTGTAATCTGTACCAGTCCCTGACCACAAGGGGGCGCGTTATAAAATAGTCTGTTGTCTCATTAGTTCATCTGGAAAAGCTCAGAGAAGTGCAAGGAAATGAGAGGGCCCAGATGAAGTCTGGCTTACCCAGGTGAAGCCCTACGATTGACCAGGGCACACTGGGACATGGACAAAATCGAACTTGGCCACCTTTTCAGACTTTTCCTTTTATTTTATTTACTTAACATTTTGGCTGGGGGACATGTGGAATCTTAGTTCCCTGACCAGGAATGGAATCTGTACCCCCTTACGGTGGATGTGCAGAGTCTTAACCACTGGACCACCAGGGAAGTTCCCCGACCCTTTGTTTTTGTTTGGCCTCTCTATATGTCTAGGTTTCATGTTCTGAGGTGTCTTGCTCTTAGAACCCTACATTAACCTGTGAATGAAAAATGATCACGTTTTCAGAAATTCCTGAAGTAAAAATTGCCTGTGATTCAAAGGGAAGGGCTTTTATGAGTCTTTAAAAGTGGGCTTCAGGCACCTTCTCAGGCAGCTGTGTTACTATTTTTAGTGCATGTGTCTGGTGTGCAAATCCACCACGATGTTGGGACTGCTTCCTAATAATACCGTAGATGCTGATGAGACTTCCCCTCTTTGGGAGATCTCATCCAGACACAGGGCTATGGCCTGTGTGAGACAGTAACCTCAGATGACATTTTCTTGGTGAGATCCTGGCTGTCTAGATACAGCTCCCAGATATGATGAGCATCCATCAGAAAGATGGGGCAAAAGCCACATTGGATTTGGGGAGCAGATTCGGATTTGTCAGTAGATTCCTTAACCTTGGGTGAGGGTGTACATCGGCCACCCAGAGATCTCTCTGATAACTGGCTCCTCCCTGTATCTTTTCCTTCTTTCCTGATGAACATATGCTTGTCTGCTCTCTGCTAGAAATCTCCACGTGAATAAACAGAAATGTGAATTCTCTTATATCTGGGGTCATAGTTCAGAATTTAGAAACTTGCTGTCTATTTTGAGTGGTATTTGCCACGGCGACCAAGGGGACAGCTTGTATTGGCCAAGATTCAAGCTTCCCTGGTGGCTCAGATGGTTAAAGAGTCTGCCTGCAATGCAGGAGACCCAGATTCGATCCCTGGGTCAGAAAATCCCCCAGAGAAGGTAATGACTACCCACTCCAGTATTCTTGCCTGAAGAACCATGGACAGAGGAGCCTGGTGAGGAGCCATGGCTTACAAAGAGTTGGACACAAATGAGTGACTAACATACATACACAATGTAGTTCAAGATCCCTTGGTAGCAATGGTGGGGAGGGAGAATTTACCAGATCTTCTTTTTGGTTCTTTATCCAAGAATCAGCCACAAGAAGCAGAAAGTCCTCAGGGAAATTGACATGAAATAGTGGAGCTTGAACCTGACATAGAGCTCATTTGAGTTAGCCCTTTTCCTTTCAGCCCTCCTCTCTGCTGTCTTTTCTATGCTCATGACCCTAGATCTTGTTCTAGAAAAACTTTAATAAGCCTTACATATTATCCACAAAGTAAGGATGAGGTAGAGTGAACAAAGAAAATGGCAGAATAGAAAAACTAAGGTGATGTCAGATATCAGGTGAATATTTCAAAAGTGCACTGTGAGGGAATGTACATTTCCTGGAGATGGCTTACAAATTTGGCTTTAAGTTTACTGGTTGTCATGCAAGCAGGGAAAAGTGATTAATTAGTTTCTTAAAAAGTTAAACACTTTCCGTATGATCCAGCTATTCCACACCTAAATACTAACTGAAGAGAGATAAAAGCAGACAAAGACTTGTACATAGTGTTCAGAGCAGCTTTATTTGTAATAACCAGAAACTGAAAACAACCCAAATTTCCACCAATAGGTTAATGGATAAATATTTTGTCATATGTTTGTATAATGGAATAACACAGCAATAAAAAGAAATGAGCTGTTGATTCACACAACATAGATGACTTTCAAATTAATTGTGCTGAATGAAAGAAGTCATAAAAGAGTACATACTTTGTGATCCCATTTATATAAAACTCTAGAAAAGGCAAAATAATCTATAGCCACGGAAAGCTGATCAGAGGTTTGGGAATGAGCAATGTGTGGAGGGGTAGAAGGGAGAAATTGAAACAGGACATGAGAAAACTTTTGAAGGGCTTGAATTCTTTCATATCATGCATATGGGAATGGTTTCACAAGTGTGTGTGTGTGTGTGTGTGTTTGTGTGTGTGTATGTGCGCTCAGTCATGTCCATGAACTACACTATGGAATTCTCCAGGCTTCAATACTGGAGTGGGTAGCCTTTCCCTTTTCCAAGAGATCTTCCCAACCCAGGGATTGAACCCAGGTCTCCCACATTGTAGGTGGATTCTTTATCAACTGAGCTGCCAGGGAAGCCCAGATTCATGGGAGTCAGCATTATTTCCTCAACCAGCTAGCAAGCACCATCTGGGCAAAATCACCACCCTATATTTCTCTGGTATTCACCACAGTGCCAAGCACAGCAGTGGGCATACGGAAGACCTTCAGTAAATGCTTGTAAAACTGAATAAAATATTGCCTATAAGAAAACGAGTATGGATTGGATTTTTAATAATGACTGAGTATTTGCCCCCGAGACATGGTTTCTGATGGTCTCAGCTCATCTCATTTTTTTGTTCTGTGTGTCTCTGACTCTTCTGTACTTTGCCATCATATCTGCTCTATAGTGGCCTGGTTGTCTTTATGTCTGTGATGGGTGTGGAGTCTCTTCCTCCACTCCTTTGAATCTTGGTGCAGGAGGTCACTGACACTCCAAGAAGATCCTTCTCTCTCCCAGCAAAAGTGCCCAATGTGCAATGGATATTATCCTCTGTACAGATCTGTCTGACTCTCTAATAAAACCATTTATGGAGACACTATTTTGTGTGAGACATTGAATTTGGCTATTTAACAAGTCTATAAATCCTCAACAAACCCAAAGAAATACTCTATTATTATGCAAATTTTATGGATAAATAGATTAAGGCTCAGAGTGATGATATAGTTCTCCTGTTATCACACAGGTAATCACTTGGAAAAATTATGATCTTGAATTACAGACATTATAATCTATTCTCTTAACCACTCCCGGAGTGGGTAGCTATTTCTTCTCCAGGTGATCTTCCCAACCCATGAATGGAACCCAGGTCTTCTGCATTGCAGACGGATTCTTTATCAGCTGAGCCCCCAGGGAAGTCCGATTCTCATAAGAACTTACCTTTATTGAAACTTTTTTCATTGCTCTCACTTCTTAAGGGCTTTCCTTTCTACCTGGTGATAGATTTACTTAGGTATAATTATGTGTGAAAAGTACTAAGGAGCAGGACCACTCAGAGAATAATGTACCTTAGAATGTACAAATGTCAAATAACTTCAAGGATCATTACTCTGGTTGGAAATTTTATTACCTTCATTGGTGAGGATGACAATTTGTAACATTTTCCCAATTGTCAACTTGCTCTGCTTGTAGAGTTAATCCTCCATCCTAAATATTTCCTGTTTCTTAGGAGAAGGCAGAATAGTGTTTGCGTGCTTGTGCGTGCGTGGGTTGCTGAAGTTGGAGGAGGCGTTTGACTCCAGTAGTTCTTTAAGGTAACATTTTCTTTTTGACAAGCTGCCCTCTCCCAAGAACCACGCCTCTTCTCCCTTTGATCTTTGGTGATTTGGGGCTGACTGGAAATGGGGGTCATCATCAGCAACCCTTTGTCAAATCCCTGCCGGCCCTATTTTCTGGATGGTTCTCTTTAGGGCAGCCTTGACATCAGCATTCCGGAGGCTGTAGATGATGGGATTGAGGATGGGGGTGACTACAGCATAGAAGAGGGAGACAAGAGGGTCACTGGCGGGATCATAGCTGGCCTTAGGCCGGATGTAGATAAAGATGGCGGTGCCATAGAAAAGGGACACCACCACCAGGTGGGAGGAGCAGGTGGAGAAGGCTTTGAGGCGGCCAGCAGCAGACGGGATCCGGAAGATAGTAGCCAGGATATGCCCATAGGAACCCAGGATGAGGCCAAAGGGACAGAGGATGAGGAGAGCAGCGGCCAGGATAATCTGCAGCTCGTTGAGAGAGGTGTTCCCGCATACCAGCTGCAGGACAGCCTGGATCTCACAGAGGAAGTGTGGGATGGCCTTGGGGCCACAGAAGGGCAAGGAGAAGACAAAGGAGGTGTGGCCCAGGCCCACCAGTGCCCCACAGGCCCACGCTGACCCAGCTAGACACAGGCATGTCCCTTGGCTCAGCAGCAGTGGGGA
>NW_011488896.1:31618-50627 GCF_000754665.1 Bison bison bison
AGGAAGAAGTACATGGGGGTCCGGAGGGCAGCGTCAGCAGAGACCAGCACCACGATGAGGAGGTTGCCAGCCACGGTGAGCAGGTAGACGGTGAGAAAGGAGAAGAGTAAGCCCTGGAGGTCGGCCAGGCGGGAGAAACCGACAAGAATGAATTCGGTCACCACGGAGGTGTTTGTAGACATCCTGCTCAAATCCCTTCTGATGAAGGACAAAAGAAATGGCGAGGGAAAGTTGCAATTATGGAATTGTGAGGTGGGCAAAGATGGCGTCTTGTTGGGACTTCTCTGTCGGTCAGGTGGTTAAGACTGCTCCTTCCAGTGCAGGGGATGCGGGTTCCATGCCTGGTAGGGGAACTAAGATCTCACGTGACACAGGGTCTGGCCAACAATTAAAAAGAAATAAACCCTGTTTCAAAATTTGAAATTTAAAAAAAGATGACCTCTTCTTGTATCTGAGCAAAGCACTGAACTTCTGTCTTTTAGACTTTCATGGCCTTTGAGGCAGCACAGCCTTGAGTCCATATTAGACTCTTGCTGGCTCTTGGAACCCTGGGTGAATAGTGCGGCTCTGTGCCTAACTCCCTCACCTGACTTCTCCCTGGTGGTGCCCGCCTTTCGTAACAACACACTGAATTCTGTTTTCAGTTACTCCAGGGATGAGGGCTGGATCATTCTAACCTCCTTTTTACTCTTTTCTCCCTTGCTCATCCTTCCCACAGTGCTGGGGACAGAATTTTCCCTCCCAGCAGATATTTCCCTCCTCAAAGTTAGATGTGTTCCATGTTCAGGGAGGGCATGAAAAATCCCAATTTAGTCGGAATTTTCTCTGTGTTTTTTCCTTTTTGAGTCCTTCTATATTTGTCTTTTACTTTCCTTCTTTCACATGTTTCCTTTTCCCATGCCTCTCAATTTGTCTCCCCTCTCACACAATTTTCGTATAGTTCCCCACCCCCCGCCCCCCAACTTCAACTCTTTCTTCAGTTACCAGATCCACTCAACCTTTCTCTATTTTTTTTCTCAGTTTCCTATCTAATGGCAATGAGATAAATTTCATGGTTTTCAAAGGGGAGAGAAGAAATTGGAAAGATTCTCTCTCTTATAGGCAGTTAAACTGTTAATTATCCAAAGGAGTGAGAATCGCTCTAGTTTTTAAAGATACTCAGGAAGGAGATGACAAGGTCGTTCCTGGTTGCTTATTTTTGCATTTTACAGCCCTCAAACCTCATCTCTATTTATCTTAATATGTATGCAAAAACCCAAGCCACACGTGTAAACTTCACAGATCCACACACTAACATAGTACATTTCTAAACACAAGCACAGAAAAACAGCCCAATATCCTCAGATGCTAGAGTCAGCTAAGGTCACAAATAAATCATGTATTGTATATACACACAAATTTCACTACAAATAACAATGAATGTGAAAATACATTTAACCTAGGAATATAAATACACCCAGATATATAATAGAAGCACACATCTAAATTCTTTGCAAACGTAAAACCATATTCAGGAACATCTATTAAAAATACAAGCTCACACACTGGTGTCCTTTTGCAGTTCGAGAGTCCTTGGTTCATTCCACCTTAGTGGCTCTTTCAGTGTTTTTCAGGAGATGCTATCAGAATTCTTTCTTTTTATTTGAAGAAACAGCCAGTGATAAAGGCAGATGGTCTTTGATGACTTGCTTATTTTCTCCTTTCTCTACACAGTGGATCCCTCCCGAGGAAGGTACTGTTCAATTTGGTGTCTCTTTCATGTCTCTGAGGACCTGAGTCTCCAAGCATATTTGACTTTCCAAAGGGAAGTGCTCTTCACACAACCAATTAATGTGTTATTTTAAAGTCTGTTTCTTAGGTTGCAGAAATTGTAGGGTGACCTGTCAAGAGCATATCAGAGAAAATGTCCAGGGCTATTGTTTTTCGTAGCTCTCCCATAATATCAAAAAACTAACCCAATTAAAAAATGGGCAGATGAATTGAAGAGACATTTTTTCCAAAGAGGAAATGCAGATGGCCATCAGGCACATAAAAAGATGCTTAATATTGCTAATTATCAGGGAAATGCAAACCTGAAACACAATGACCTATCACCTCATATCTATTGGAATGACTGTAATCAAAAAGAACACAAACAGCAAATGTTGGTGAGGATATGGAGAAAGAGAACCCTTGTACACTGAGGTGAGAATGTAACTGGTGCAGCCACTATGGAAAACAGTACAGAGGTTTCTCAAAAAACTACAAATAGAACTATGACCCAGCAGTTCCACTCCTGGGTATATATCCAAACCAAACCAAACCAAACCAAACTGAATCAAAACACTAAAAAGATACATGCACCCATGATCATAGCAGCATTATTTACAATTGTCAAGAAATGGAGGAAACCTAAGTGTCCATCAACAGATAAATGGATATAGATGTAGTACACACACACACACACACACACACACACACACACACAGGAATATTACTCAGCCAAAAAAGGGATGAAATAATGCCATTTGCAGCAACATGGATGGACCCTAGAGATTATCATACTAAGTAAGCCAGACAAAGACAAATATTATATAATATTGCTTATGTGTGGAATTTAAAAAATGATACAAATGAATATCTATACAAAACAGAAATACACTCACAGACATAGAAAACAGACTTATGGCTACCAAAGGGGAAAGGAGGGGAGGGAAAATTAGGAGTTTGCTATTAGCATATACACACTATTGTATGTAAAATAGATAACCTACAAAGAATCTATTGTATAGCACAAGGAACTGTACTCACTATTTTGTAATAACCTTTAAGGGAAAAGAATCTGAAAAAGACTGTATATATATATATCTATATATCTATATATGAATCATTTTACTGTGCACCTGAAACTAACATAACATTTTAAATCAATTAAACTTCAATAAAAAAGAAAATAACAGGCAAAGTTTATTTGGGGTGCCATAACGGAGAAGGCAATGGCACCCCACTCCAGTATTCTTGCCTGGAGAATCCCATGGATGGAGGAGCCTGGTAGGCTGCAGTCCATGGGGTCGTTAAGAGTCAGACACGACTGAGCGACTTCACTTTCACTTTTCACTTTTCATGCATTGGAGAAGGAAATAGCAACCCACTCCAGTGTTCTTGCCTGGAGAATCCCAGGGACGGGAAGCCTGGTGGGCTGCCGTCTGTGGGTCACACAGAGTTGGACACGACTGAAGCGACTTAGCAGCAGCAGCAGCAACAAAGTATCACAGATGGGATGGATTAAATAAAAAGATTCATTATCTCACAGACTCCACAGGAGTCTGGAGATCCAAGTGTTGGCAAGGTTAGTTTCTTGAGTCTACTCTCATTGCTTATAGAAGGCTGTCTTCTCCTATGTATTAAGACACTGGTTTTCCCTCTGTGTATCTGTGTCCTGGTTGCCTCTTCTTAAAAGGATATTAGTAATCATATTGGATTAGGCCCCATTCCAGGTAACTCATTTATCCTTAATCATCTCTTTAAAGATGCCGTCTCCAGATACAGCCTCATTCTGAGGCATTGGTCATTAGGGTTTCAACATATGAATTTTTCTGGGGGTGAGAGAGGTGGTCACACACAGTCCAGCGCATAACAGCACTACAAGGAAAGAAAACTACACGCCAATCTAATCTAATAAACCAGCACTTGTTCACTGCTTTCAGTTCAGTCACTCAGCCGTGTCTGACTCTTTGCGACCCCATGGACTGCAGCACACCAGGCTTCCCTGTCCATCACCAACTCCTGGAGCCTACTCAAACTCATGTCCCTCGCGTCAGTGATGCCACCCAACCATCTCATCCTCTGTTGTCCCCTTCTCCTCCCGCCTTCAATCTTTCCCAGCATTAGGGTCTTTTCCAATGAGTCGGTTCTTCATATCAGGTGGCCAAAGTATTGGAGTTTCAGCTTCAATATCAGTACTTTCAATGAATATTCAGGACTGATTTCCTTTAGGATGGACTGGTTGGATCTCTTTGCAGTCCAAGGGACTCTCAAGAGTCTTCTCCAACACCACAGTTCAAAAGCATCAATTCTTCGGCTTTGCATCATTTCTTCATTCACTGCTTTGCATGTTATTAAGTCTACTGAACATCAGAACTTCTCTCTGAGAGAACTGAAAAGGATTTTATGTTCTTTGGTTACCTGCCTGATAGCAAGTGAAGGAGCTGGATGTCCAACCGAGATGTACAGACTACAAACCACGTGCGATTTCCCAGCACTTTATATGAACATGAGAGTATTCACTCCTCTGGAGAAGCTGAGCAATGGAAAGAATAGGCAAAAATGGACACGCTGGGTGGCAGGAGGAGCAACTGTTTCACTTAAAATGCCACAGATAACTCCCCAGAGCAAATATATAGACTTAATGACTGGACTTCCCTGGGTGGGAGTCTGCCTACCAATGCAGGGACACTTGCTCAATCCCTATTCTGGGAAGATTCCTCATGCTTGGGGCAACTAAAGTGGGTGTGGCAGAACTACTGAGCCTGAGCTCTAGAGCCTGCGAGCAACTACTGAGCCCATGCACTGCAACCACTGAAGCTCCTGCGCCTAAAGCCTGTGCTCCAGAACAAGAGAAGCCACTGCCATGAGAAGCCAGTGCACTGGCAAGAGCAAGCCCTACTTGTTGCAACTAGAGAAAGCCTGCACAAAGCAATGAAAACACTGGAACCAAAAATTAAATAAATAAATAAATAAAAAGCTAAGCTTAATGATTAAAAAAGTTACCTTGCACAGGTAAAATTCAATGACTAGGAGTTATTTTCTGCTGGATATCCCACCAGCTTTGCTTTCTCTGCTTTTCCTGTGGCTCCATCACTTTGTTTCCCTGCTTGAGTGGTAGACCTTTTTCATCCGGGACACCAAGACTTTCAGAGCTTCCTTGACATCCTTGTTACGGAGTGTATAGATGAGAGGATTGAGAAGGGGAGTGATGACTGAGTAGAAAATAGCCACAATCTTGTTGATACTTGACTCATACCTAACAGCAGGGCGGACATACATGAATATGAGAGTGCCAAAGTAGATGGTGACCACGGAAAGATGCGCTGTGCATGTGGAAAAGGCCTTGTGCCGAGCAGCAGCTGAGGCCATGGCTAGAACTGTGGCCAGGATGTGGGCATAGGAAGCCATGGTGAAGACCAGGGCCCCTAGGATAATGACAGTGCTAAAAGCATAGCCCACGGCTTGGATGGCGTATGTGTCTGTGCAAGAAAGGCGGAAAATCTGGTCAGCGTCACAGAAGAAGTGGTTGATCTGGTTGGGGGTGCAGAAGGAGATCTGTGTAAGGAGGAATGAAGGGAACATGGGGCAGAGGAATCCCACACACCAGCAGACGCTAGCCAGGGTACCACACGTTTGAGGGCTGAGCAGAAGTGGGTAGTGGAGTGGTCGGCAGATGGCTGCATAGCGGTCATAGGCCATGGTAGTGAGAAAGAAGAGTTCTGTGGCAGCCAAAGAGAAGAAGAAGTAGTACTGGGTGATGCAGCTGGGAACTGAGATGACCCCTTGGGAACTGAGAAAGTTGGCCAGCATTTTGGGCACGGTGACTGTGGTGTACCAGAGCTCTACCAAGGAGAGGTTGCAGATAAAGAAGTACATGGGAGTGTGGAGGCGTCCGTCCAGGGCCACAATGAGCACAATGAGCCCATTGCCCACCAGGGATAAGAGGTAGACCAGGAGAAAGAGGGAGAAGAAGAGCAGCTGCAGAAGTGGAGAGTTGGAAAATCTCATGAAGATAAATTGAGTGACCAAGGTGCGGTTGGCTCTTTCCATTCAGCCTGGTGGGTCAACTGGGCATGGAGGAGACATATAAAGATCTTGAGATGTCTTAAGTTACATGGTTTCCTCTCCAGCTTTATTACACCATCTGGACTCCACACACTCCCAGTATTCCTTTTAATTCACTCTTTGACTGCCTCAGAGCTTCTCCAAAGCAGAGAGCACTCTACTTCTTCAAAAGTAGGGTTACTAAATATTCAAGACACTCTCTCTTTCTCCTCATTGAAATAGGTCCTAAAATGCCACATTTCCCAGGAATTCTCTTTAGAAAGATTATAGGAGAGGACTCAGCTGTGGCTCTAACTAGAGTGAACATGGAGCCACGCTGTCCCTAAGCATAGGTTGAATTGCATATTATTGTAGATATCAACTTTTTTGGACGTCAGACCAGGAAGTTTATATTATTTAACTTAATATTTCCAAGGATTGGTTAGTGTGTATCCTTGAGCTCTGATCCCAAGAATCTTTAACCTTCAGGCTTGCAGGAGATATGGGATATTACTGATCTTCTATCTTCCTGCTCTGAACAGTAGCTCTGTCTTTTGCCATCAGATCTCAGAAGGTGGGGAGTAGTGAGTGTGTTTACCTTTGTACAGATTCCAGCACAAGACTGGTAGAGGCCCTTCATGGAGACTCTGATTCTGAGAATCAAAGGCAGAGTAGGAGAGCTCTTCTTGCTCAGTGGAGGGTAAGGAGTGGAATATAGTTTAACGTGAAGAGTAAATGTAGGCTTGGATTCCCAGATGGGAATTTGGGGATGGGTTAAGATCCTTGAAAGGAAACAACTGTTATAGACATGTGCTTAAATCCAAACTAATCACAAAAGCAAGGCTCAGAGGATACTCAGGTTTGCATAGCTGAAGTTCATTGGAATGGATGAAGGTGATAGCACTGACATTATTGAGATGTGAGTTTTACATATTTTCCACATCTTGCAGGTGTCTTCATTTGAAGTGCTCTAAAAATGGAAATATCAAATATATTCAACATTAGGAGTAAGATTAATTATGCTATACATTAAAATACATGAAATAAATAAAATACATGAGAAATTGTTTTGACACAATGTAAAGGTGTGATGCAAAATCTAATATTCAATATGATCTGGTATGTATGCCCAAGATATAGATTACCAGTGACTTCTTAAATGTAAATTTTTGTGTCACCACTTCATAATAAATACAATTTCAATATCAAGAGGGATATTTTATTTTGCTATTAAAATATTTATTTTATTTTGATGTCAGAAATAAGTTAGTTGATAAAGATCCTTCAGGTTGCAACCAAGTCCTGGCATAGTCAAATAAATAAATAAGTATTAAAAAAGAATGCATTGAGTTAGTTGAGAAAAACTAGAAAAAATTGACAAATATTAAAAAGAAATTAAGAATCATCTGAATATTTTCCAGTCAGTGTGAGAAACATTATTTATATTGGAATGTTAACTTTTGAAGTATTTTCATTTATGTATTTATACACACATACACATGCAAAGACAAATGCACACTTGAAACCATAAAAAGAAATTTCTGAACTGTCCATCCTTTACTTTCCATTCTTCCACTGCCATCTCCTGATTCAGGCTTAGTACCATCTCCTTTGTTCATGACACTACCACCCATCAGGTTTCTCATGCTGCAAATATGGATTAATGTTCAATGACTCCCTTCTTCCCCTCTCTCTTTCTTTGCCCCCATGTCAATACTTACTAAAGTGCTTTGTGATATATCTGTTTATGTCTATTTTTCTACTATTAAATCTCAGTATTTAAGATTTACTCAGATCTACTATTAAATCCCTTGAAGTTGGGAGCTCTACTTTATTCAAGGTTTTATTCTCAAAACCTGGGATACAGCATGGAAGACAGAGCAGTAAAAACTAAGTGTCAGGTGGAGGAATGAATAGATACACCATCAAAGCTGCTTGCTAATTGTTATCCAGCTTCTTTCTCTTCCAAAGTGTCCAGAATTCCCTGCCAGATGGATTTTCCTGGACACAGTTTTCTTTTTTTTTGGACACAGTTTTCATTCCATCAATCTTTTGCCTGTGATTCCTATAATACATTATATCAGGTTCCAATTCCTTGGATTGGCATTCTTTTGCAGACCCTGAAACATGTGTTCTATACCACCTGTCTAAGAAAGTGTATTTTTAAGTTTGCCAGTGGGATTATTCCTATTTCCCCAGAGCTCATTCTAAATACAAACTTTCTGTGTCTGTTTTCTCCCAGTAAGAACTGCTGAGAGATTTATGTCAGAAGAAAACACTCTTCCTCTTCACTCTCTCCAGCCCCAAATTTTTACTTATCTATGATTACCATTGAGCTTCTGACTTCAAGGAGCTCATGTCTAATAGTAGAAATCTAGATATAAACAGATGTTTCATGAAGTATTTTGGTAAGTGTTATAAACATGGGCTAGTTAAAGGACCTTAAGGAAACCACTGCAGTTGAAGGATCTGACTTTTTAGAAGCAGAGAAAGGTTTCACAGAGAAGGTCAAATTCAACATCAGTCTTTATGAATACAAAGGAGTTTTTAGGTATCAAAGAGCAGGGTGTTTGCCAATGCACGGAGGCATGAACTGACACTGAGGAGTTCCCTAGGGCTTTGATTAAGGTAAGGGCTGGGAGGAAGGGGTGAGTCATTTTTGCGGGGAAGGCAGGGCTTGCTTGCACAGACAGGCTATCTCCATCTCTGACCTTCCAACAGTCTTCTTCCCTAAGTCAACTCCTTTCTTCCCCTGAAGGAAAAGTAAGACCTACAGAGAAAAGACACTGACTTCTGATTTCCTCACTGGTCGCTCACCCACCAGCAGATACTGATGGGGCTAGGGGAGGAGCTTTGGGAGAGGTGATACAGTGAGACCTCCTGGCAGAGAAGAAACAGACCTTGCTTCCCTGAATTATTGATTTCCCACTGGAATGAAGACGAATCCGTGTGTAGGTACAGGTTCCAGAGTCAGGGTTATAGAGAGCTGATGCATTTGGGCCCATACTGGATCATCGGGCAAAGAGTTTGGGGCATCAGGAATTTTGTATGAGGCTCTCAGTTGGGAGTCAACTGGCAAGATGAAACTGAGTGGATGGCCAAGGCTTAAGGGAGCTGCTCAACTTCTGTTTAAATTAACTTTGGCTTGAGCCAAAGTTCCAACCAAGAAGAGGATGCAACCTTACCAGCATATTTATCTATTTCCTTACCTGCCTGACCAGAAAAAGTAGATATGGGGGAAAAGTGGGGGTCATGTGAGCAGACCAGGCTCTCTCCCTTTTACTGCTAGCAGAGCTAAGAGCAGATCTAGGACTGGCTGTTGGCTGGGGTTATTAAAAAGGAACACATGATATGAATGTGATTGGAACAAAAACTAACAGGGATTTGTGTGCAAGGTTTCACCCTAATAGAAGCAAAGGAAAAGTGAATGTCTTAATAGCCAGAGAACACTTTGAAACATAAACATGACTGACAAATTAGGGAATCTGACTCAGGGTCATTAGGCAGTTGGTGACCCAGTGGAAAGGGAGGCAGTAAGCAGAGCACGGTGTATGGCAGTAACCATAAAAACACAACTGCTGTACATTTGCAGTCCATACATTGAGTCTTAGTATACTATATTCATATATCAGCAATCAATCACTGATGCACATTTAACATTTAGAGAATCTAAAGGTTGGGGGCCATTTTAGGCAGCTTTCCTTATTTTGCCCCAAACCCTAGATTCCTTTCTGCCTCAGTGCCTTTGCTCATGCTTGGCATCCTCCCCTGTGTTTTGTAAAACAGCAACCATTGTTTTTGATTCATTTATGAAGTCTCAGCCAAATGTTCTAGTCCAGGGACTAGTGAAATAATCCTGAATTCTTACTGTTCAGAGAGCTATACAGTTCAGAAGAATGGCAACTGGACCTGGAAATTCTGATGCAATAAACTTCACCTATAATAAGTGTTCCACAGCCCAGAGAGGAAGGGTCTTGGAACAATCTCATCTCTTTTCATCCGTGCTGGATTCTGAACAACAGAACTGATGGCAGCATATTTATATTTTATCTTTGTACCCTGGAACCAGTGTTCACAATACTATTGTTTTTCCCTGTATAAATCTATGATATTCCTTACTGTATTTTATTTTCCAGAATGGGAATGAGTGAGAATGTATAGGGGGAGTAAAACAGACTCTATGCTTCCATAAACTTTGTGGTCAAATAAGTAGTGGTCCCCTTCCTCTTACCACCAAGAGGCTGTGCTTGTAGTTGCTGGTATCACAATATTTATGCCTAGAATTTGGGCCAGGAATTAAGAAATGGCATCTATCATCTCTCATTTGGTCATCTTAAAGAATTCATTTAATTTTTTGAGTCAAGGTTTCTTCTGAAACTTTGGACAAATCGTCTCTAATCCTAACTATAAAGACTCTTGAAAAATGTCAAACCAATATAAATATTTTCCTTTTCTTACCCTCATTTATTATTTAATTTAAAAAACAGGCAAACATATAATTTTATTGAAAATAAAATTTAAAATATTATTGAGTTAGAGCCATTGACTGTGTCACTGCCCTTTGTGAAGTTATGGACAAAGTTGAGTCAGAGGGATATATATGAAAATGGTCAGTCTTTAAAAATATCAGGTAGAGGTCAAACAGCAGGTTGGTGTTCAGCTGTCTCTGAGAAGCTGAGTATGATTCAGAAATGAACAACTCTAGGTGCTCCACCTTCTCCATCTCTCTCTCTACTTCAGCAGCTGATAAAGAATACTCTTCTCTCATCCATCACTCCGGACATTTATTCTCTATTTCTAAAGAGAGAGAGAAATACTCTACACCATTCTGCTATTCAGTGAAGCTCCAGGTTACTTTTGGAGTGTCCTATCTCGGCTATTTTGAATTTAAGTTTTCCTCCCTTCCTTCCCCTACCCCTTTTCTTTCTTTTTAAAATAGGGATGCATGCTAAGTCACTTCAGTCATGTCCGACTCTTTGCGACCCTATGGACTGTAGCCCTCCAGGCTCTTCTGTCCATGGGATTTTCCAGGCAAGAATATTGGAGTGGGTTGCCATGTCCTCCTCCAGGGGATCTTCCCCACCCAGGGATCAAATTTGAGTCTCCTGAAGCTTCTGCATTGCAGGCAGATTCTGTCAGCCACTGCCGAAGCCTTTAAAATAGGGATAATGCAACTGAATTCTGACTAAGAGAGAAGATCTGGCTCACTATCATTAGTTACACTCTAACTTTCCATTCCTAATTCTTTTTACATGACCAAAGACACTGACCCTCATTGCCTTGGGCATCAGGGCAGGAGAAGATAGCACTCACCAATGATGGGAAAGAGGACCGGAAAGATGCATCAGTTGGTTCTGTGGGACAAAGAGGTAGGGTGCAGCTTCTGTCTTAGGAAAAACAGTAACAAAGTCCAACTGAGAGAGGTGGTGTTGGAGAGGAGCTCCCTGTGTCCTCTTCTCCCAGCTCCCTTTTCAGAAGCATGTCTTCCTTAGGGGGTCAGGGTCCCTGGAAAACCATGGAATCTTCAGAAGCATGTATAGTTTATTTTCCAGATTTGAGCCACCATGCTCTGAGGTGACTGCCCTGTGAAGGGAAGTGTTGTTGGTGTGTCTTTTTTCCTCAGGGGAACTGTACTCCCTGAGACCCACACACCCTAAGGTGACTCACAGAGATGATTGGTATCAGGAGCCCAGCGGTCACACTGTTCCCTTAGAGTCAGAAAGCCCTGCCAGTGCAGACAATTCCCTGTAGAAGGACCACATCTGCCTCTCTGTGTATGGAGCAGGCTGATGGGGACCAGGTTTCCTCTTCTGCTGTCTGGAATGTTAGCTCTGAGGCTGTTGATTCCAGAATTTCTTGGTGTCATATTGTTCGATCTAGAGCCACTGAAAAAGATCACTCTTCACACAGAGTCCTGTACAGTCAGTAATGACTGTTAGTAATAAGAGTGTGTCCAATGCCCACCTTTTTTTTTTTAAGGTTATAATTTTTTTATTTTTTTTTATTTATTTGGGCTTCCCTGGTGGCTCAATGGTAAAGAACCTTTCTGCAATGCAGGAGATGCAGGTTCGAGCACTGGGTCAGGAAGATCCCCTGGAGAAGGAATGGCAACCCACTCCAGTATTCTTGACTGGGAAATCTCATGGACAGAGGAGACTGGTGAGCCACAGTCTATGGGGCCTCAAAGAGTCAGACACAACTGAGAGACCAAACAACAGCAATGATATATTTATTTGGCTGCACCGAGTCTTAGTTGCAGCATGTGGGGTCTTGTTCCCTGACCAGGAATAGATCCTGGACCCTCTGCACTGGGAGCATGGAGTCTTAGTCATTGGATCACCAGGGAAGTCCCCAGTGCCCACTTCTTATGCTTTTGTTGAACACAAACATTTCTTTTCGGGCTTTAGGGAAGACCTTCCTCTGTGGGAGTAAAGAGAGTTAAGGAGGGGAAAGGTAACAGCAACTTGCCTGTATTCACTAATGAGGGCTTGAGGAAATTCTCCCAAGTACAGTTTGTGATGGGACAGGAAAAGTCCCATCAAGTTTGAATAATCATTACAATGAATATGCTGTTTTTTTCATTCTATAACGTTTTCAATTCATTGCTGCATGAGGGTCAACATTTTTGGTATTGGAAAATCCCCCAAAGCTTGTCTGATGCCTTGTCCTCCTCCTCATTTCCCTTGTGTGTTTTTTCTTTTCTTATTGTGTCCTAGGAAGTAAGCATATAGCAGAGAGAGCAGTGAACAGGCCAGGGTTTTGATCTTGGTTGTTGAAGGTGATAAATAGAAAATAAATTTAAAGAGCAATTTGTATGGTAATTGGCAAATACATAAAAAATTTAAACATGGTAAAGTTTTTATATGGGAAAAAACAAAAAATGTATGAAAATAAAAATCATGTATATCACCCCAAATCCCCAGTAGCAAGAATTAGTAGTTTTGATGCTAACCAGGTTCTTGGCCTTCCACAGTCAATAGAAACTGACTACAGATCAGACAAGAAATTCAGGCAAGGCTTTATTGGGGCTCCTGTGCCAGCTGCAGGAGGGAGAGAAAGCAAGTAACATGTTCCCTTGCTTGTCCCAGTGGAGGGGCGAGCTCATTCCTTACATGGCTGAGGGTAGGAGTGTTTTCCCAATAGTCATGTACGGATGTGAGAGTTGGTCCATAAGGAAGGTTGAGCACCAAAGAATTGATGCTTTCAAATAGTGTTGCTGGAGAAACTCTTGAGAGTCCCTTGTACTGCCAGGAGACCAAACCAGTCAATCCTAAAGGAAATTAGCCCTGATTATTCATTGGAAGGACTGTTGCTGAAGCGGAAGCTCCAAAGTACGTTGGCCACCTGATGCAAAGAGCCGACTCATTGGAAAAGATCCTGATGCTGGGAAAGATTGAAGGCAAAAGGAGAAGGAGCAGCAGAGGATGAGATGGTTAGGTCTCATCTAATCATCTTGGTTAGTTGATGCTAATTAACTAATGGATCAACTCAATGGACATGAATTTGAGAAAACTTTAGAAGATAGTGTAGGACAGAGGAGCCTGGTGTGCTACAGTGCATGGGGCCACAGAAAGTTGGACACGATGTAGTGACTAACAACAAGGAGTGTGTCCAGGGCTTGGGCTGGAGGTGTGGCTTAGGTGGTTTGCCCACCCTTTTGTGGTGTTGAGTGCAGGAGGGCATGTGCAGTACCCTGTTTTTGCTCCCAATACCTAGTTTTTGCTTCCGTCTCTTCAGAAATGGCAGTTGGGACTTTTGTATTTTTTGGTCTAGAATTTGCCCCAACTGTGCATGCACACAGTAATTTTTAGTCCCATATAATTTCTTTGTATTTTGTAGCTGGAAGAGAGGTGTGTCCAGGTATAAGCTTTGCAGTATTGCAGCAAAGGATCCCAGGTCTCAGCATTGTCTCAATTTCTTGATTATGTCCACAGAAACAGATGTGAATGGTTTATTTTACTTTTTTATACAAATGAGAATGGAACACACTAAGCATACTATTTTGTACTTGATTTTTTTTTCTGTTTAACAAATATCGTAGAGCTCTTTGGCACCATTGGAAATAATCATGGGATATTAGGGCTTCCTGGGTGATGCAATGGTAAAGAATCTGCCTGCTGAGGCATTATGTTTGCAAATGTTTTTATAAGTAAAGGGAAAAGTATGTAAAGACAGATGCCAATATTTAAACAACGATTTCATCAAGGTAGGTGGAGTGTTCTGCGGGGAGAAAGAGAGAATATTCATTTTCTTTAGAGATTGCTATTTTATTTGAATTGTTAGAGTGCATTGTAGCTATGATTTAAGCTATTGAATTAAAAAAAAGTAGTAGCATTTACTGTTGCTGTAGATAGTGGACCTTACAGTAGTTCAGAGAAAGGGGCTTTCTCTGTTGGTCTGTTGGGAAAAAAATGGGAATGAAGTAAGGGTTTGACTCAGATGGATGACAGTGAAGTGACTGAACACACTGCTGGGGATGAGAAGTCAATAGATCAGCCTGGTGTCTGTGGAGAATTCACAGAAGGGAACAATTGGAGAGGAGCTGTCAGGTAGGCATTTGGGCATGGAGGACACTGAAAGGCCATTTAATCATGTAGATGTTACTTTGTAATAATATGCCAGCTTCCTTCCCCTTAAATCAGCCCAACATTGGCAAGGCTTCGAAAATCCACATGAAATACTCCCCAGGGCTGTTTCATTGAAATACTTTTCTGGGATGGTGAAATGTCTGAAAGCTGGGTGTGGGGTGGAAGGGTTGAGAGCAGTCTTCTGGGAGGACCACTCTTGGGCATGGTGGTTTAGGGATGCTGTAGAGAACTTAGGAGAGTTTTGTGATAAGTTCTGGGGAAAGAGCATAGGAATGGGGGATGGAATGCTTAGTGGAGTGCATTAGCCCCCAAGTAGATGGAAAGGAGGGTTCCCATATAACCCTTGGTTTCTGCTCTACTTTTGCTCAAGCCAACAGTTCAGGAACCTCCTCTGGAGAAAGACAGGTATCTCAGGGGGCTGATATTTCCTTTTCATTTAAGGTTGTTCTCTAGTCAGTTTGTAATTGGTTCTCAGGGGCCCCTCTCCTCTTGGCAATTGTCAGCCCTCTTTTGTGATAAAGGGAAGGACCTACAGTGGAAAAGCCAAAGGAATCGGGAAACTAGAAAAGGAGATGGAGAGTGGAAAAGAGAATGACTCTGGGGAGTGGAGGGTGAAAAGTGTGACATTTCTAATCAATGTCTTGCATTATTTCAGGTTGAGTTCAAGGGAGGAGTTGAAATTGGGAAACTTCAATAATCTGAACTCTTCAGAAGATCTTAGCACATATTCTGCTTTTCACAATTTTTATCTTTAGAAGGGCTATTGCAGGTGAGTTTCCTATTTTTGTATAATTGTTCACAGCTTAGGTCACAGACTTTTTATAAAAGGGTAAAGAATTGGTATTTATGGAGTTGTTTCCTCTGATTAGTAACACATTTCATTTAACCCAGAGAGTCAAAAAGTCAGTTTTTCAAAGTCATTCCTCTGGAATCCTAGTGTTGCAACGTCTTCCACTAAAACCTTCCCATTTGTCTATAATCCTCACATCCTTCTATCTTCTCTTTTCCTTCTTCTTTCTCCCCACTTCCCCAACCCCTTGAAAAATAGAGTGGGAATGTGGTGATCTGAAAAGCCACGATTATGCTATGACTTGAAAATAGTTTTCATGTGGATGAATTTTTTTAAAAGTTAATTTTGTTATTATTATTTTTCCCACACAGCATATGGGATCTTAGTTCTCCAGCCAGGGAGTCAACCTGTATCCCCAGTGTCCACTGTCCTCCAAACAGTGGAAGCTTGGAGCCTTAATCACTGGACCACCAGGGAAGATCCTGACTGAACTTTTAAAACACTCCCAAGAACAGTCTTATTGTGGAGTTGACAACCATATTTTTCATACCTTCTGCTAGCAGATTCTGTGACACACACACACACACACACACACACACACGCACCAACAAATATCTGCATTTTTGCCCTCTGCTTCCAATCATTTGATGCATTCTCATTTTTAATAAACACACACACATCGCTTTGCATAGCATATGAGATCTTCCTTGCAGGTACTCAGGGGCATTTTCAGCTCTTCACTCAATTATACATCCTTGCTTTCCATTATGTCTCTCCTGCCTAGTATGCTCACTCTCCTATCCTTTGCCTGGCTGACACTTGTTCTTCAAAACTTTTTAGCTACAATTACTTCCTCAGGGAGCCTCCCTGATCTTGATTCTCACACTCTCTCAGTTCCTAGTCTGAGTTGGTTTTCTCTCTATTCACACAGCACCTATACTTTCGTCAATCATATTATTTATTACATTTGTATTATAAAATCTTGTATGAAATTAGAATTTAAAGAACATTATTTTTAAGGGAGTGGGAAATCTTGAGACTATAAGGTTATAATTGTGCTAAGATAAAGAGGTTGTAAGACTAATGAAGAGAGAATACATAGGAATTTTCCAAGTAACAATTGATTAGGTGCTTGAGGAATGAAGAGACAATGTTAAGATAAAGATGACTGCAATATAGTAAGCTTGGGTATCAGGCAGAATTTCCAAACCACCCACAGTGAAGCTGGTTGTGATCAAGGAAGATAAAACAGTTTTTTTTTTTTTTCTTTTTCTTTTTCCTATAACAAGCTGATTGTAAGCTGTGATAGGACACAAGGCAGGCATTTGAAAGACATTACACTGTTGCTCCGGGGAAGGCAATGGCACCCCACTCCAGTACTCTTGCCTGGAAAATCCCAGGGACAGGGGAGCCTGGAAGGCTGCCATCTGTGGGGTCGCACAGAGTCGAACACGACTGAAGTGACTTAGCATAGCATACCGTTGCTCATGAGGAAGGCTCTATGGCTGGTTACAGAGATCAGGAAGATAGAATTTAGTAAATCATAAAAATATTGGTGGTGGTTTAGTCGCTAAGTTGTGTTTGACTCTTGTGACCCCGTGGACTGTAGCCTGCCAGGTTTCTCTGTCCATGGGATTCTCCAGACAAGTATACTGGAGTGGGTTGCCATTTCCTTCTTTAATAAAAATATTAGTTTGAACTAATAGGTTAAGGTCTCTGAAGACTGGAAATTGTGAGTTTAAATCATTGATCAAACTTCTTGAGTCTTGAATATGTGCACAATTAAGGAAAACAGCAGAGGTAAGGAATTGGAAAAGCAACTAAAAAGGGGACAGACTAGGATGTGTGTAAGTGATTCTTGTTTTTGAGACTTACCTTTATCTTTTTCATTTTAGCTCTACTTATCTTGGGCTTGGTGTAGAAGATGCAAAGAAGCACTAGAATCTGTCACTTAATCACTGCAGAAACTTGGATGATCTTCATGGAAACGGTCTCCATAGGAAACCAAACGATTACTGAATTTGTCCTTCTTGGTTTCTATGTCAAAGCTGAGCTGCATCTCCTTCTCTTTATTGTGTTCACTGTCATCTACGCTTCCATCATCCTAGGGAACATGCTAATCATTGTGGCGGTGGTTAGCTCTCAGAGGCTCCACACACCCATGTATTTCTTCCTGGCTAATCTGTCCTTCCTGGAGATCCTCTATACTTCCTCAGTGGTGCCCAAGATGTTGGAGGGCTTCTTGCAGGAGGCGGCCATCTCTGTGGCTGGTTGCTTGCTCCAGTTCTTTATCTTTGGTTCTTTAGCCACTGCTGAGTGCTTCCTACTGGCTGTCATGGCATATGATCGCTACCTGGCCATCTGCTACCCACTCCGCTACCCTCTCCTGATGGGACCCAGATGGTGTTTGGGGCTGGTGGTCATAGCGTGGCTCTCTGGCTTTATGGTAGGTGTAGTGATTATAGCCCTCATGGCCCAACTGAGATTCTGTGGCCACAACCACATTGACCACTTTTACTGTGACTTCATGCCTTTGATGAGCCTGGCCTGCTCAGATCCCAGTGTAGCCCAGATGACAACATTCATTCTGTCTGTGGTCTGCCTCACTGTTCCTTTTGGACTGATTCTGACATCTTATGGCCGGATTGTGGTGGCTGTGCTGAGAGTTCCTGCTGGGGCCAGCAGAAGGAAGGCTTTCTCCACGTGCTCCTCCCACCTAGCTGTAGTGTCCACATACTATGGTACTCTCATGGTCTTATACATCGCGCCCTCTGCTGTCCACTCTCAGCTCCTCATGAAGGTCTTTGCCTTGCTCTACACTGTGATCACCCCTTTCTTCAATCCTGTGATTTATACCCTGAGGAATAAGGAAGTTCAGCAGGCACTGTGGATGCTTCTGTATGTTAAGCAAGCTGAAATGATTGAAGGAGGATGGTGGTAAAGATGTTAATTGGACTTTGGGATTGGTTGGGTAGAAATAACTTTGTCCTGTTTTGACATTTCTCTCTGTGAAAAGTTTTATAGTTACTGTACTCATACTAAAAATGAATATTGTAGAGCAATAATTTTAAAGTGCTTTAAATTTTTTACTTTAATATTTTATAATTTCTTTACCAAATAGGCTTTGAATATTTCCTATAGGAAACAAATATATGAAAACAGCAATGCAAAACAAACCTAGAGATAAGTTGAATCATGGAAGTTTGTAATGTGGTTTTTCATTGATGACTATGTCTTGAACCTCTTTTTATTTTAACCAATGTGTATGTATTTATTCTTCAGAGATTCTCAGCATAGCTGAACATGATTTAGGTGATCTCTGTTTGTGAAAGCTCATAGTCATTTTTAATTTTTTCACCATGCAAATATAGTTCACATTTAGATTTTCCTACAATAAATTCTTAAGAGTTGAATTGTCAGGTTAAAGGGAAAGCATATTAAAAAATTAAAGCTGAATGCATTTAATTGTTTAACTACTTTATTGTAGAAAATTTCAAATATACAGAAAAGTAGATAGAACACTATAATAAATCCCATACAGCCATCATCTAGCATCAATATCAACATTTGCCAATCCTATTTCTATTGCCTATAGCTCCTTTTTTTTTCTGGAACACTTTAGAGCAAATTTCAGATGTGTAAGTATTGTGTTATGTGAGAAGTGTAGCGATGTTTTCCATGTGCAAATACATTTATCCTTGAACAACATGGATTTGAACTGCACAGTTTCACTTAAAGGCCGACTTTTTTTTTTAGTAGTAAATACAGAAGTACGGGATTTATGGCTGGTTGAATCCGTAGATAGGGAACCTCATATGTACAGGGGAACCATGTGTACAGA
>NW_011488896.1:53861-54757 GCF_000754665.1 Bison bison bison
ATAGCATCATCTTTCAGGATTTGGAATAGCTCAACTGGAATTCCATCACCTCCACTAGCTTTGTTTGTAGTGATGCTTTCTAAGGCCCACTTGACTTCACATTCCAGGATGTCTGGCTCTAGGTTAGTGATCACATCATTGTGATTATCTGGGTCGTAAAGATCTTTTTTGTACAGTTCTTCTGTGTATTCTTGCCATCTTTTCTTAATATCTTCTGCTTCTGTTAGGTCCATACCATTTCTGTCTTTTATCAAGCCTATCTTTGCATGAAATGTTCCTTTGGTGTCTCTGATTTTCTTGAAGAGATCTCTAGTCTTTCCCGTCCTGTTGTTTTCCTCTATTTCTTTGCATTGATTGCTGAAGAAGGCTTTCTTATCTCTTCTTGCTATTCTTTGGAACTCTGCATTCAGATGTTTATATCTTTCCTTTTCTCCTTTGCTTTTCACTTCTTTTCTTTTCACAGTTATTTGTAAGTCCTCCCCAGACAGCCATTTTGCTCTTTTGCATTCCTTTTCCATGGGGATGGTCTTGATCCCTGTCTCCTGTACAATGTCACGAACCTCATTCCATAGTTCATCAGGCACTCTATCTATCAGATCTATGCCCTTAAATCTATTTCTCACTTCCACTGTATAATCATAAGGGATTTGATTTAGGTCATACCTGAATGGTCTAGTGGTTTCCCCTACTTTCTTCAATTTAAGTCTGAATTTGGCAATAAGGATTTCATGGTCTGAGCCGCAGTCAGCTCCTGGTCTTGTTTTTGCTGACTATATAGAGCTTCTCCATTTTTGGCTGCAAAGAATATAATCAATCTGATTTCGGTGTTGACCATCTGGTGATGTCCATGTATAGAGTCTTCTCTTGTCGTTGTTGGAAGAGGGTGTTTATTACTC
>NW_011488897.1:0-314 GCF_000754665.1 Bison bison bison
ACCCCAGCCACACTATCTAAGCTGTTTTAGCCCAGACAAGCCACTTAATTTTTCTTTGCTTCAATGTCCTTATCTGTCAGCTGGAGATGATTATAGCCCCATCCGATAAGGACACTGTGAGTGTTAAATGAGATCATAAGTAAGATGGTTTACAACAGTAGACTAAGTCCCCTTCATGCGAACATTCAAGCTTTGAACTTTCAAAGATGCAAACATGCATACATTGTCATGTACGTGCATCCTCTACACGCAGTTGTGCTTTTGTGTACTTTAGTGTACAGTACTGTTGCTGTGCAACATGAGGAGCTTACTAA
>NW_011488897.1:525-1485 GCF_000754665.1 Bison bison bison
TATGCATCGAACCTGGACTGGCGATTCGTTTCTTATATGATATTATACATGTTTCAATGCCATTCTCCCTAGTCATCCCACCCTCACCCTTGACTGGATTTTCTTTATTTAAGGAGGCACTGTTAGTTTTGAGGCATGGGACCTGAACGGAGAATGGTACAGGAAGGTTGCAGGAGCTGTTCAGAATGCAGTCCAGCGCTGCCATGTCATCTATGATGAGCAAAAACAGATCTACTGTCCAGATATCACTGGACAATTTTGTCAAAGAGGGTAGATAGAAGTGAATCCAGCAAGGAATGAGAACCTGTGCCATCAACATCGGGCATGGATGAAACTGCATTTTGCCCTCCATCTATTGCTGACCATCCTTCAGCTCTACCATCTCTTACCTGCCCTTCCCCCTTCAGTCAGTAATCCTTCTTGCCTGTTCACTTGGTGCCAGCCCCTGAATGCCAGCTGTTGTACTGTAATACTGTACTTCTCAAGGTACTGTACTATTAGATTAAAAATGTTTTCTTTATATTTTGTGTTTGTTTTTGTGTATTATTTGTGTGAAAATTATTATAAACCTGTTACATACAGTACACCACTATATAGCTAACTGTTATTTGGGTACCTAGGTTAACTTTGTTGGACTTATGAACAAATTGGACTTAGGGATGTGCTCTTGGAACTCATTTGTATGTAGGGGACTTATTGTATCTAGCACATACTAAGCACTCAGTTGATGGTATTAAATATTATTGAAACTAAAGAGCTCTTTAATTTATTCCAATTTCCGTAACAAAAGTAATCTTCACCACCAACAAAGTCTTAAATTTGCCCATTCAGAATATTAAACCCGAGCCTCAGACTTTTTGATTAATGAGTTGTATTTTAAAGTATCAGTTCAGTCGCTCAGTCATGTCTGACTCTTTGTGACCTCCCTATCCATCACCAACTCCTGGAGTTTACACAAAC
>NW_011488897.1:4679-5666 GCF_000754665.1 Bison bison bison
AGGACCTTCCTGACCCAGGAATTGAAGCAGGGTCTCCTGCATTGCAGGAGGGTTCTTTAACAGCTGAGCTACTAGGGAAGCCCTTTTGTTCACTTAGGTTCTGTTAGGTAGTTGAAAAAGATGGTTCTGTGACATGGTTGGTTAAGGTTCTTTTTTGTTTTTAACAGATGAATGTCTATTTTCCCTACTGCATGGATGCGTGCATGCTCAGTCATGTCCGACTCTTTGTGACTCTGTGGACTCTAGTCTGCCTGGATCCTCTGTCCATGGGATTTCCCAGCCAAGAATATTGGAGTGGGTAATGAATAGCTCCCAGAATCACAAGTTGGACTGGAGAACCTGACTCAGGGCTACACAGTCAACATCATGGCTGTTACCATTACTACCATCATGCTCTTACCATTAGTGGGTTAGCTCAGGTCCTCACAGATGCAAAAGCCCAGCTGGAATTAGACAAGCGGAGCCTTATTGGGGAAAATATCTGTGAGAGAATGTAGGGAGGGAGCCAGAGAAGCTGGGAGAGCTGTTTAATGTAAATCTGACCTTTATGGATGAGAGAAGGAAAGAAGAAGGTTGAATAGGAAGAGTCATAGACTGAAGTTTAGTGCTAATGAAGTTGGACCAGGCTGATGGGGAGTCCTGTTACCAAAGTCACAGGCCACATAGTCCTATGTCTCCCAGAAATGGGCCTGACTCCTTCTGTGCTTAGTCATTGGCTGGGAACAGTGGGGCTTCAGAGCAAAGCAGCAAATATTGGGGTGAATATAAAGCATATTAACTGGAGCAAAGGTCAGTGACACTTCCCACATTGGAAGAACCAAGAGGCACACTGTCATGACTGTCTGAATTGGAGACTGTCCACTTCTTTGGGCCACTGGCTCCCAGTTCCTTGCGTTAAGGAAGCCTAAGTTATAGGCCTGTGCCCCGACTATAAGGGGGCCCTACTTATTAGCAAGAGTCTTATGTCCTCACCCCCAAAATAAAGGG
>NW_011488897.1:9034-10784 GCF_000754665.1 Bison bison bison
GCAAAGGGTGTGGCAGGGTAACGTGGGTGATGAAGCTGGAGAGGAAAATTGTGTGGTGATGATTATAGAGAGCCTTAAATGTCAGACAGAAAAAAGTAAGAAGGCAGTGAAGATTTGCATATTTGGGGAGTGACAAGGGCTCGGGGCTTCCCTGATGGCTCCTACAATGCAGGCGACCAGGATTCTGTCTCTAGGTTGGGAAGATCCCCTGGAGAAGGGAATAGACAGAGAAGGGAATACCCACTCCAGTATTCTTGCTGGGAGAATTCCATGGACAGAAGAGCCTGGTGGGCTACAGTCCATGGGGTCACAAAGAGTCAGACACAACTGAGTGACTAACACTTTGAAGGGCACAGAGAAGGAGGAAAGGATAAAAAGAAAAACATGGGGATTCTACGTTCTTCCTAGCTTCAGTCTCCCATGTTAGGGTGATCAACTCAGCAAACAGAAGAGTTTGTCACCCTACTTGTGATTCATCTTGGGAAAGGTTTCCAAAGAAGCCCCCAGGAAGCTTCATACCACATACTTACAGTTGGCAAAGAATTTGGTGCCTTTTGGAAAGTCCCAGCTCCTCAACCCTATGTGTGACGTGTTCTCTGATACTGTTGACCCACCTTGTGAAACAGAAAGGAGGCAGGATCAGTCTGCTAACCCAACTGCCACATGTGTCTCAAAAGGCAACAACCTTGTAGAAGCTCATCTGTGCCTGGATCAGCCCGGGAGGGAGGCAGCAATCACAGGAATGTTGAGAAAGTGCCACCACAGCCAGACTCAGCCTTTCTCCAGGCCATCCTGATGGTGGCTGTGACTTGGCCATTCCTCATCTAGATTCTTTTTACTGACTTCCTGCAGCAAAAGGAGATTGGCAAGGCTCTGCTACATTTGTATTATTACCAAGAGGCAGATGTTTTTTCTTTTCCCCTGGGGTTTAGAATTATGCAAATGAAGGCACAAAAACAAAAGTTCAGCTAGGTGGGGGAGGATTACTGTTAAGAATCTAGGCAATTCTCAGAGCTCTTTAAGACACCCCTCTCAGGTTTTACTAACAGCTCACTTGGCTCCTCTCCAGTCAATTTAGAATTTGGTACCTCTTCAGAACCTTCCAACCAAAGACCTGAAAGTTCGTTCTAAAGTTCCTACCTTGGCCTCATTTTTCAAGTGGAGAAATCAAGGCATATAATATGGGTCGGTGGGTTGACCTTGAGTCTCGACACCCCCTCTATCTTTTTCTTTCTCCCTTCGGGTATATACAGTCTCTCTTGGAAAGGAAACTCTACGGCCTGATTGCCTCCCAGGTCTGTCCTCCACCCAACAGTAACAAAATCTGGAGGGCAATAGGACCTAGGGAGATTCAACCCTGAGGCCGAGAGAGACACACCTGCTTAACCGCGTGGGTTGAGCAAGTGTGGGAGCGAGCTAGTTAGGGAGGGAGGGGTAGAAGTGGACGTCTGCTGCTGTGGGGCAAGAGGAAAGCTGTAGCCCCCTCCAGGGTTCGGGGGTCGTGATAAGAAATCCTTCTAAAGGTTGGCCCAAGCTCCCTTTTGTTGCGCCTCTACGCACCGAGCATCTTTCATCTGCCTGCCCTGGAAGTCGCAGACTGGTTTTGTTTGGTCCCAGCTGTCTCTCCCATTCCGCTCACCCCCGCCCTCTGTGTGCCTTAGTTCCTGAAGTCACCAATCTCTCACAGCTGGAACTGCGGGCCGGCAGGACCCAGGCAGCAGACGGCGCCCGAGTTTGGTGACATTTGTCC
>NW_011488897.1:14986-15596 GCF_000754665.1 Bison bison bison
TAAATAGGTAACTGGGATTTGTCTGGTGGTCCAGTGGCTAAGACTCTCTGCTCCCAATGCAGGAGGCCTAGTTTGGATCCCCAGTTGGGGAAGTAGCTCCTACATACCACAAATAAGACCTGGTGAAGCCTAATAACTAAATAAATATTTTTTTAAAAATAGATAACCAACAAAGACTTACTGTAGAGCACAGGGAACTCTGTTCAATATTTCATAATAATCTAAATAAGAAAAGAATTTGAAAAAGGATACATGTATATGTAGAACTGAATCACTTTGCTGTACACCTGAAACTAACATAACATTTTAAATCAACTATAGTCCAATATAAAATAAACATTTTTAAGAAAAGAGAGATCCTGTGGAGAATGGCAGCCAGCCAGTGCTCTTTCCTATTAGGTCTAGAGAGCATATAAATCTCTGAACTTGTCTTTGGTCTCTTTATCTGTTAAATTTCATTGCCATTATCATCTCCTTCCATCACTTCTCACTCTGTATTCTTTGCTTCCTTCTTATTCTTTTATTTACTCAGCAAATATTTATCAAATGCCCACTATGTGATAAGGGCAGTGGGTGAGATAAATATAGCCCTTAGCCTGTCAGGAACGGA
>NW_011488898.1:0-314 GCF_000754665.1 Bison bison bison
GTCAACAAGAGAGTCCAAAATGCAGTACTTGGATGCAATCTCAAAAACAACAGAATGATCTCTGTTTGTTTCCAAGGCAAACCATTCAATATCACAGCGATCCAAGTGTATGCCCCAACCAGTAATGCGGAAGAAGCTGAAGTTGAATGGTTCTATGAAGAACCTTACAAGACCTTCTATAACTAACACCCAAAAAAGATGTCCTTTTCATTATAGAGGACTGGAATCCAAAAGTAGGAAATCAAGAGATACCTGGAGTAACAGACAAGTTTGGGAGTACAGAATGAAGCAGGGCAAAGGCTAACAGAATTCTG
>NW_011488898.1:3589-4840 GCF_000754665.1 Bison bison bison
GGAGCTGGGCGGGGTCAGGCTGTGTCCCGCGGGGGCCTGAGAGGCGACCCCTGGCCTGCCTCCTGGGGAACCCGTGGTGCAGCTGGAGGCAGCTTGGCCGGGGTGGGCAGGGGGGCGTGCTCGCTCTACACACACGCTTGTGTGGCTTCTCAGACACAGTGTGGAAGCAAGGAGGCAAAAGCAAATGCTTTTTAACATGAAGACGAGAGAGTGTGCGGAGTGTGTGAGGTGTCCAAGGGGTGCGTGGTGTGCATGTGAGGGGTGCGTGGTGTGAGGTGTGTGGCGTGTGTGTGTGTGGTGTGTATAAGGTGTTTGTGGCTTGTGAGATGGTGCAGTATGTGCAGTTGTAGTGTCTATGGGGAGTGTGTAGTTGTGTGTGTGATAAATATAATAAGGTGTGTGAGGGGTGTGTGTGAGGGTGTGTGTGAGGGGTGTGTGTGAGGGGTGTGTTTGTGGTATGTTTGCTGTCTTGCATGTGTGTGTTGCGTGTCTGTGTCCTGTGTGGGGTGTATGTGTGGCGTGTGTGCACGTGCGTGTGGTCTGTGAGGTGGGGTATGTGTGTGTAAGGTGTGTAAGAGGTGCTCGTGGTGTGCGTGTGGTGCACTGTGACCTGTGAGGTGTGGAATGTGTTTGGTCCTTCCTGGATCACAGCTTGTTGTGGCGAAGGGGTCTGCATAGCTCAGTGAAGCTGGGAGCCACACCCACCTGAGACGGGTCACAGTGGAGAGTCCTGACAAAGCGGGCCTCACTGGAGGAGGGAACGCAAACTACTCCAGCATTCTCATGCCATGAGAAGCCCATGAACAGCATGAAAAGGTAAAAAGACAGGCCCCCGAGAGATGAGCGCCCAGGCCAGAAGGTGCCCAGCCCGCTAGAGGGGAAGGGCAGAGACAGCTGCTGCAGCTCCAGGAAGAAGGGAGCAGCTGGGCCAAGGCGGAAACGATGCTCAGTGTGGACGCGTCTGTGACGGAAGTCCGATGCTCTAAAGAACGGTATTGCACAGGAACCTGGGGTGTCAGGTCCATGAATCAAGGTAGACTGGACATGGTCAACCAGGAGAAGGAAGAGTGAACACAGACATTCTTGGAATCAGCGAACTAAGATGGATGGGAATGGGTGAATTTAGCTCAGATGACCATTACATCTACTACTGCAGGCAGGAATCCCTTAGAAGAAATGCAGTAGCCATTATAGTCAACAAGAGAGTCCAAAATGCAGTACTTGGATGCAATCTCAAAAACAACAGAATGA
>NW_011488898.1:8526-9026 GCF_000754665.1 Bison bison bison
GCGGCTGAGCCCTGGGGTCACTGGGCGCACAGCCTTGGGGGCAGGAAGCCGGCTCTGGCGGGCACAGTGGCACGTGGAGGGTTCTGCATGGAGGTGGCATGGGGACAGGCGCGTGTGGGGCACAGAGAGGGCGGCACTCAGCCCGGGTGGGTCCACCCCAGCCTTGCGGTCTCCACGGCTCCGGCTGAGGGAGCGCAGGGACAGGCTTCAGGACTGGCTGTACCACCGGCGGGCTTCCTGGCAGAGGTGCCCCGAACCAGGGGTCATGGAAGGCCTTGGAAGACACCGACCAGTCTCCACCCCAGAAACTCCGCCCCTGGCAGGAGCGGCCTGTGAGGACCACAAAACTAGATGGGAGGGCTCACGGCCGCCGACCCCAAGATGGGGGGACAGCCGGCCCCTGGGAGTGACACAGCAGGACACTGCCCGGGGACGCACCCCTTGGAGCCTCCTGGGCCAGGATGTGGAATCTCCAGGCTCACACTCTCGGGAGCATCCTG
>NW_011488899.1:0-314 GCF_000754665.1 Bison bison bison
GAGGACCTATGTGCCCCTTTTAGAATGTTACTATGCACACACTCCAAGAGCATCTCTTAGTTAACTCTATATACTTGACATCTGACATATACTTACATAGTCATATTTCTTATGACTTATCATACTCATATTTCTTATGAGTTCTTGATTTTGCTGTACTTTAGACTGGAAATGAATAAGGGTTTAAGTAGGTATAGAACATTTTAATACCTGAGCTATAGCTACATTCTAATTTTAGCTTTTAATTAAAATGTCCTCAATTTGTCAACTGATAATTTTTTCCCCAATAAAAATCCTTATTAGCTGTCAGGAAT
>NW_011488899.1:414-689 GCF_000754665.1 Bison bison bison
ATAAAGCATATTTTTAAAAACATGCATGAAGATATGTGTAAACCACTGCTGCAGAATCTCAGAAATGAATAAAGAAAATTTTAAAGTATCACTGGTCAGTATAGCCAATGGTTGTAACATTGCAATATTTGATATATTTGATGAGAACACTATCACATCCACCACAGTGGTTCAGTTTTGCCCTGACACATAGGCTAATAAAATCCTTAGATTTACAATTTAACATCTGATATTTGATAAGTGTTAGCTCCATGAAGGAGAAGGCAATGGCACCC
>NW_011488899.1:3022-3355 GCF_000754665.1 Bison bison bison
ATAAACTCTACAAATAACAAATGCTGGAGAGGGTGTGGAGAAAAGGGAACTCCCTTACACTGTTGGTGGGAATGTAAGTTGGTGCAACCACTGTGGAAAACAGTATGGAGGTTCCTACGAAAACTAAAAACAGAGTTACCATATGACCTAGCAATCTCACTCCTGGGCATATATCTGGGCGAAACTATAATGCAAAAAAACACACGCACTCTTATGTTCACAGCAGCACTCTTCACAATAGCCAAGATGTGGAAACAACCTAAAAGTCCATTGACAGAAGATGTGGTGCATATATACAATGGAATACTGCTCAACCATAAAAAAGAATGAAAT
>NW_011488899.1:4232-4742 GCF_000754665.1 Bison bison bison
AATATATATAATTGAATCACTGTGCTGTATACTTGAAACTAACATGATATTGCAAATCTACTTTAAAAAAAAAAAGCAAACAACAATGAACCACTAGGAGACTGTGGGAGTCACAACAGTCAGACTTGTTCTCTTGAAATTTGTTATAGACTTCATTCGAGTCTTGGTACATCTAGTCTCATCTACGCCTTTAAATACACACTGATGTCAGAGGCAAGGATTAGACATGGAAGCAATGTCATTTCTCTGCTCAGCACTTTTCAAGGACTGCCCATCATTCCCAGTTAATGATACACAATCCTTCAGGATGTGCTTGCTACCTACACGGCCAGTATTATCTCTAGACACTTCCTCTGTCACACTCAGCGGAACCACTTAGGGCTTTCTGAGCATTCTCTACTTCCCTCTGCAACTGGAATGCTCATCACATTTATTGTTGTTCAGTCACTCAGTCGTGTTCGATTCTTTGTGACCCCATGGACTGCAGCACGCCAGGTTTCCCTGTTCTTC
>NW_011488899.1:4844-5963 GCF_000754665.1 Bison bison bison
ACCATGGTTCAAAAGCATTAATTCTTTGGCGCTCAGCCTTCTTTATGGTCCAACTCTCACATCCGTACATGACTACTGGAAAAACCATAGCTTTGACCTTTGCTGCCTAATTCCCTGAGATGTTTTTCCTGATCTCTCAGGGCAAACTTAAAGAGTTCCTTTTCCTAGCTTACATAGTTATTTATAGACTCTTCATTACAATATTTATTTTAGGTTACTGTAATTGTCAGTTTATTTGCCTGTCCCTCCACAAGACTATAAGATTCTTGAGGGAACTTATATTGGTTTGTCATTGAATTGCCACGCCTAGTACTGTCTTGTACTCACTGAAATCTAATTAATCAGTGATTCTGAATTTTGGTTGCATATTACAATCACCCAGAGGGAATCTGAAAAATCTCTATGTCCAGGCCTTACTTCATCCAGTTGAATGAGAATCCATGAGGATGGGGTCACCACATTAGCATTTTTAAAATTCCCCAGGTGAGTCCAATGTGCAGCTGATTGAGAACTATGCTAAATGGCTGTTGAATGAATGAGTCAGTAAATGTTAATAGAATTTTAGAACAAAGAAAGGAATACACTGGAGTGTTAACAGTGATTTTCTCTAGTTAATGGGATAATTTGCTAGCTTTGCATTCTTTATTTATTTTCTAGACTTCCTACAAAGAATATACATCATTTTCTTACTAGAAAAAAATTTTACTGTTGACTTTATTAGCACCATAAAGGCCAAAGGTTTCATAAATCATGATATTTAGGGATTAAGACAGAGATTTTACTTATAAACCTTAGTCCCATTACCTGTGTGTGTCTGTGTGCTCAAGAGGTTAAAAGGATAAGTTCATGCAATCAGTGACCTAGTGTTGCTCCATCGTTCATATTTACTGTTCAGTTCCATTGATCCTTCACAAAGAAAATTATTTCAGAAATGAAGAGACAGTTCTAAGTAATGAATATGATCTCATTGCTTTCACATTTTATTTCACTAACAGTAAATGGTAAGCAAATGTCCTTTGCTAGGCAGGACTGTGGGATTTGCCTTTCTCAGCGATCAATGCAAAGAAATAGAGGAAAACAACAGAATGGGAAAGACTAGAGATCTCTTCAAGAAAATTA
>NW_011488899.1:6063-6468 GCF_000754665.1 Bison bison bison
AAGAACTGTACAAAAGGATCTTCATGACCAAGATAATCACGATGGTGTGATCACTCACCTAGAGCCAGACATACTGGAATGTGAAGTCAAGTGGGCCTTGGAAAGCATCACTACAAACAAAGCTAGTGGAGGTGATGGAATTCCAGTTGAGCTATTTCAAGTCCTGGAATATGATGCTGTGAAAGTGCAGCACTCAATATGCCAGCAAATTTGGAAAACTCAGCAGTGGCCACAGGACTGGAAAAGCTCAGTTTTCATTCTAATCCCAAAGAAAGGCAATGCCAAAGAATGCTCAAACTACCGCACAGTTGCACTCATCTCACATGCTAATAAAGCAAATGCTCAAAAATTCTCAAAGCCAGGCTTCAGCAACACGTGAACCGTGAACTTCCAGATGTTCAAGCT
>NW_011488899.1:7617-9845 GCF_000754665.1 Bison bison bison
ATGCTGGGAGGGATTGGGGGCAGGAGGAGAACGGGACAACAGAGGATGAGATGGCTGGATGGCATCACTGACTCGATGGACATGAGTTTGAGTGAACTCCGGGAGTTGGTGATGGACAGGGAGGCCTGGCGTGCTGCGATTCATGGGGTCGCAAAGAGTCGGACACGACTGAGCGACTGAACTGAACTGAACTCACATGCTAAATAAAGACGAGAGGAAAACCCTGTAATGATACTGATGTAGTTTCATCAGCATTTACACCACAAACAGTATTTTTTCTCATCGGAATTAAAAATAGACATTGTAAGAGCTAGTCAGGCATGAAGACTGCTATGCCTTCATAGGATGAAGGTGGCTGATCTCTTGATGCTTTGTTTTAGGTACTGGGCACACTCACTGCTCAACTTCTGGAGAAGGGGTGTGTGGTTTGATTCCTGGAGCACACTCCTTGGATACAGGATACAGGTGTAGAGTGCAGGGCCACCTTTTGTGTTCTCAAATATGCCTTTATTGGGGACTTCCCTGGTAGTCCAGTGGTTAAGACTCTGTGCTGCCAATACAGGGGACATGGGTTCACTTCCTGGTTGGGGAACTAGATCTCACATGCTACACAGTGTGGCCAAAAAGATTTTTTAAAAATTAAAAACGCCTTCATTATTAACTCTGTAGTGTGCTATCCTTTTTCTGGATTAGCTTAGAGGTATGGTGTTAGTAGGGATGGTGAACGTAGTAAAACAATTTTTCTGAGTTCTACTCTCAGATTTGTTTAAAGAAAAGCACAGCCCAGTCCTTTTGTTTTGTATGAAGAAACCATGGCTCTGGGAGAAGGAGCCAACTTCCCGAGGTTGCCCAGCTTGTGACAGTATCCTGGATGCCAAAACACCAGATCAGGCTCAGATGCCACTGAGGTCACATGCCACTTAGGATGCTCTGGGAGGTACTCAGGTGGTATGTGAGCATGCCCTCTTTCACTCAGTGGACTGTGTGAAGAAGGAAGATATCCATGGAGGTCCCAGGGTGGAGATTTTACTTAACAGTAACTCTTGCTTCATTTTCAATTTTACAATCTTGATGTGTATACCTTTCATAGGGTACCATCTTAGAGCTAGAATAAAGAATAAAACCAAGGCCTAAAGCCACTGGTGAGAGCATGTGGAGACTTGCTTTCCGTTCTGTATTTGTGGGATATGTGTGTGCATCACTGGAGACGCAAAGAAAATGAATTACAGAGGTAATTCTCAAGTATTTGAGGTAAATCTCAAGTATTTGAAGAGTTTCATAGCCTTGGCCAGATAACCTATTGCAGAAGTATTATCTGCATACTTATACTGAAAGAAAAATTTTTCTGTATCATTAAAAGACATGCACAAAAATGCCTAACATTATACCTAGAACAAACTGGGAATGTGACAATTGTAACTACTCTTATTTTACAATGAATCAGTTACCTTTCAAGAGTGGGCACAGTAGAAGTGAACCAGTGCCTGTTATCAACTACATATTGAAAACATTATTTAAATGATGATTTACAAGCATTTCAAGTAAAACCCAGAAAATCTTGGGGGTGGACTTCAAGGATGGCCACCAATAGAGAAAAGTTGTGGTGAAGGGTTTTGCCAGAATATCGATAAGAAATACTTAAATCAGTCCACAGGCTTCAAGATAAAAGGTCAACTAGACTCTTTAGGGATCAGAAATCCAAGGATAAAGTGGGGCTATAGGTCAAATACAAACATTTTTCTGGAGCTCTGAGTTGAGCATGTTGTTTGAACAGCTCCCCCCGCCAGAACATTAGGGAATCACAGTTTCTGTTTTTCATACAATCTTTATAATTGATTGCAACTAGACACATCAACATTTTTCTTCTCTCCTCCTCATCTTTCTCAAACATTTGAAATACTTTACAGGTTAAAGTGTATGTTGTCCCAAGTAAAATTCTTTAGCGGTCAAAACTGAAATCATGACCTTTACTATAAAACTGGTCAACTAAGAAAACTTTTGGAGGAAAACATAGGCAGGACACTCTGACATAAATCGCAGCAAGATCTTTTTTGATTCACTTCCTAGAGTAATAAAAATAAAACCAAAAATAAACAAATAGGATCTAATTAAAGGTAAAAGCTTTTGCACAGCAAAGGAAACCAGAAAATCAAAAGACAAACCACAAAATGGGAGAAGATATTTGCAAACAAAAGCAACCAACAAGACATTAATCTCCAAAATATACA
>NW_011488899.1:9945-11968 GCF_000754665.1 Bison bison bison
AATACAAATCAAAACTACATTGAGGTACCACCTCACATCAGTCAGAATGGCCATCATCAAAATGTCTACAAACATTAAATGCTGGGGAGGGTGTGGAGAAAACGGAACCCTCCGACACTGTTGGTGGGAATGTCAATTGGTATAGCCAATATGGAGAACAGTAAGGTTTCCTAAAAGAAACTCAAATAGAGATACCACATGACCCTGCAATCCCACTCCTGGGGAAAAACATGCACCCCAATGGTCACTGCAGCACTGTTATCAATAGCCAGGATATGGAAGTGACTGTAATGTCCACCAAAAGAGGAATGGATAAAGAAGATGTGGTATATATACACAATGGAGTATTACTCAGCCTTTAAAAAGAATAAAATAATGCCATTTGCAGCAACATGAATGAACCTCGAGATTGTCAAACTGAGTGAAGTAAGTCAGACAGAGGAGACATATTGTATGATATTTCTTATATGTGGAGTCTAAAAGAAATTATTCAAATGAACTCATTTACAAAACAGAAATAGAGTCACAGAGATATAGGAAATATATTTATGGTTACCAAGGGAGAAGGGAGGTATGGGGTAAATTGGGAGATCAAGACTGACACATACACATTACTATATAAGAATCTACGGTTTAGCACAGGGAACTCTACTCAATACCCTAATACTATACAGGAGTAGAATCTAAAAAAGAGTGGACATATGTATATATATAACTGATTCACCTTGCTGTACAGCAGAAACTAATACAACACTGTAAATCAACTATACTCCAGGAAAGAGGAAGAGTGCTTTTGTATATATAAAATTTGAACCAGAGTCTTGATTACTGAAACTATTAATAGCATCAGGCAGAAACTAACTAGAGCGCTTTTACATATTCAGAAGGCTTCCATGACAATTATTTTAAAGGAAATGATGTGTATGTGTGGGTAAAGCTCACCAAAGCTAAAAAGAGCTAGAAAATTATGAGAGGGCACTGCATGAGTAAGATACTTCTTTATAAAATTATACAGATGAAGGTCAGTCTATTCTTTTGTTTGTTACATGTGTAACAACTTAGGTGATCATGCTGACCAGTAGAAACAAGAAGGGTAGTTAGATAAATCATAATCCCTAGGGTCTTCTTAACCAGAATTTAGACTAAATTGTCAAGAAGAAAAAGTCTGGTTGGGGTTCCTAACTATTCACGTTCTGAATTGGGGGTTTAATGATATGAAATGTGGAGGATACAAAAGTGAAAAATAACCAGTCTCTGATCCTAAGTTCTTTACTGTTTAGAAGGAAAGATTAAGACATGATTATGCCATCAATATATCCCACTTGATTAGCTTGGTTATAAAATGAGGTTTTTTTTTTTAAAGTCTAACATAACTGTCTTGTGTTCATTAACTTCTGAGACAGTGCAAGGCATTGAGTAAATGATAAGAAGTTTGTGACTCAGTTATTATCTGTTTCAAAGATCTTACAGTTGGCTATACAGGACTAGGTCTTCTCAGACAGTATGAAATGAGTTTAAAGGTTTGTCCTCTACCTTCTAATACACTGTACACTATTTATTCTTCTTGAGGAAAGCAATGGTAGTGAAATACTTAGGGGGAAATTTTTTTTCATTTAAAAAGAATCAGACCAAGATATGGAAACAACCTAATGCCTATTAACAGATGGACAGATAAAGATGTCGCATATAAATACACAGTGGAATTATTCAGCCATGAGAAAGAAATTACTGCCATTTGTGATAATGCAGATGGACCTGGAGGAAATTATGTTAAGTGAGATGAGTCAGACAGAGAAAGACAAGACTGTATGATGTCACTTATATGTGGAATCTAAAAAGGTCAAACTTGTAAAAAGAGTAAAATTACCAGAGGATGGGGGGTGGGAGGGATAAGACTGACATATTCAAGAGTACATACTTGCAATGAGTGGAAAATAAGCAATAGAGATCTAATGTAGAGTATAATGAATATAGACAACAGTATTTTACTGTAATTATGTAATATGAAAAATATCACTACAAT
>NW_011488899.1:12500-13318 GCF_000754665.1 Bison bison bison
TAAGGCAGCAAATTTGTGAACGGTCTATGTGATCTTAATAGAATTTTGAACCCAGAGTTAATTGATAAAAATAAAGCTCCATGTCACTTGAACATGCCTTTTCAGAATTTCCTTGACCTAGTGAGACAAAACAAACTCTGAACAAGCACAGAAAACAATCAAAACAGAGAGAAAGACCAAGTTATTTCTCCTGAGACAAATTCGTATACACAACTCTACAAAATGCACACAATTCTTTGTCTTACAGCTTTCTATTCAGTTTTCAAACTGCATTTTCTTCACAATGCATTTCAATGAAGAAACTGTCTTTTCTCCAGCTTTCTTGAAATATAAATGATATAAAGCATTGTATACATTTAAGGTGTAGGTGTTGATTTGATATTTAACTTATATGCAGAGTACATCATGAGAAACGCTGGGCTGGAGGAAGCACAAGCTGGAGTCACGATTGCGGGGAGAAATGTCAATAACCTCAGATATGCAGATGATACCACTCTTATGGCAGAAAGTGAAGAAGAACTAAAGAGCCTCTTGATGAAAGTGAAAGAGGAGAGTGAAAAAGTTGGCTTAAAGTTCAACATTCAGAAAACTAAGATCATGGCATCTGGTCCCATCACTTCATGGGAAACAGATGGGCAAACAGTGGAAACTGTCAGATTTTATTTTTGGGGGCTCCAAAATCACTGCAAATGGTGATTGCAGCCATGAAATTAAAAGACGCTTACTCCTTGGAAGGAAAGTTATGCCCAACCTAGACAACATATTGAAAAGCAGAGACATTACTTTGCCAACAAAGGTCCACCTAGTCAAGGCTATGG
>NW_011488899.1:13543-14569 GCF_000754665.1 Bison bison bison
GTTCATTTAAGATTTACTCTTAGCAACTTTCAAGTGTACATAATACTGGATTATTAGCTATAAAATATTTCCTGAGAAATATTATAACATAAAGCAACCCCCAACTACTAATTTCACACTGTTCATTGGTTATCATAAAAATGCCATGCAAATTTGTATTCTTATATTCATGAATAAAGAAATGGGATATTTACAAATTTTGCATTTTTAGTGACAGAGTTTTCTTTGGTAAGCAAAGTATGTAATTTGTTTTCTAACACCTTCAAATTAACTAGAACATAATTGGATGCTAATAATCTAGTACAAAATACGATGGATAATTTCCCCACTCTTTAGACAAAGGATAGGTTGCCACACGGAAGTAATAAAAATTAGCTTTAATAAAACAAATTTTAAATAGGCAATTACACAAGTATTATGAATAAAATAAACCACTGAGTTAATTGAAGTCTTTAGCAATTTAAGTATTATGGGGTGGTAGTAAATATTTGCTAAATTGAATAGAATGCTATCACTTTAGATAATATTTTATTCAGTCATTTTATTAACCCCTTTGATCAATATGATCTTGATATAATTGACCAAGTCCAGAAATAATTTTTTTTTTTTTTTACAGAATCTAGGTGAATAAGGTGAGGTTTAAAGATGTCTGAAAAGTACATAAATTTAAATCCTCCCAAGGACTGTTGAATAATAACCTAAAGAACTTCAGAAAAGCAAGGAATTCACCACTCACAAATGTGAGTGCTTGATTTGTTGACAGGGTCTGCAAATAGTTGAACATTACCATGATTTTAGATCCAGGCATTTTCTTGGATCAGATTTGTTATATATCAATGATCTCAATTTTTTCTTAAGTGTATAATTGTTTGATTGTTCAGAACTGCTGTCAGTATTGATTTTGTTAATATTTACTGCATCTACTTCAATGTACATTTATCTAAATCTATCACTACTTTGGATTATTTGGAGAAGACTAATGAACTCTCAGCACTGTTTGACTTTGGAAAGTAGCTGATTCTTAGA
>NW_011488899.1:14680-15136 GCF_000754665.1 Bison bison bison
TATCATCTGTTTTTATCTTTTATCCTTATTACATCCTTTTTGCCTTAATTTTCATTAGGCATATCCTTATCCAGCTCATTGGAAAAGGCCCTGAGGCTGGAAAAGATGGAAGGCAAAAGGAGAAGGGGGTAGCAGAGAATAAGATGGTTGGATGGCATCACTGACACTATGGACATGAATTTGAGCAGACTCCAGGACATAGTGGAAGATGGGAAAGCCTGGCATGCTACATACAGTTCATGGGGTCGCAGAGTCAGACATGACTGAGTGACTGAACGACAACAATATAAGGGGCTTGTAAGGGGAGATCAAAGGAGGTCCTCTCTTGAGGACCATCTGGATGACTACCTGGATTCTGACCCAGGCTATGTATAATCCATACAAGGAACAAATGAGTGGTTTAATGCAGGAATCAACAAAGATATCTGACTTCTACTTCTGCATTATTTTAAAAAC
>NW_011488899.1:15557-18673 GCF_000754665.1 Bison bison bison
AAAGAGCAAAATTAGTATCAGGAAACCCAAGGCAAATAATTGTGCTTCAGATATAAATGGCAGTTTGGATACAATCTTGATCTTAAATTCACATTAAAATAGAGAATAATTAACACAGAAAAAGGTGACATGAAATTCTTGAGCTCTTTCTTGGCTACATGTATTAATTTTAATAAATTCTCTGGTTTAAAACAGTCAAGATAGCATTTTTCAGTGATATCTTGGTATAATCAGATACCTTGAATGCCATTTCCATGATTATCTTTGTATACAGCATCAGGTTGAATAAAATAGTTAGAACTGTTAGTGACTGGGAATTTGTCTAGTTCAATCCCTCCTCATTTTCCCCTAAGCCATAGTGAGGTTAGAGAGATCACCTACTTCTTAGGAAGAAAGCAAGGATAAGAAGAGTCATGACTTGGCTCAGTGGTAAAGAATCTGCCTGCCAATGTAAGGGACAAGGGTTCAACCCCTGTTCCCAAAAGATTCCACATGCCGCAGGACAATTAAACCCATGCGCTACAACTACTGAGCCCAGGCACTGCATGTTCTGAAGCCCATGTGCCTAGTCCATGCTCTGCAACAAGAGAAGGACCACAACAAGAAGTCCACGCACCACAACTAGAGAAAAGCCTGGGTAGCAAAGAAGACCTCAGTACAACCAAAAAGAAATAAATAAAATCTTAAAAAAAAAACAACCCTCACAACTTGACAATGGATGCTTCTCCCTCTGCCACATGACCTTTCTAACACCATGAAATGCATCAGATCTGGCCTCTGAGTTATGCCAAACAGAGGACTCATTTTTTTTTTTTTTGGGTCTACTTTCTATAGAACACTTGGTTTCCTAGCATGGCTCGAGCAAAACAAAAGAGAAACTAGGCTTAAAAAAAAAACAACAACAAAAAAAAAAACAGCTTAAGCAAATAGTCTTCATCCTGTAAAAATTCCTATCTTACATGTACAGTTCAACAGTTTTCAGTGTATTTACAGAGTTGTGCAACCACCACACTACCATTTCCCTCAGAAGAATCCCTGTGCTACTAGCAGCCACACCCCATTTCTATTTCCCAACCCAAGTAAACACTAATCTACTGTCTCTTCATATAGATCTTCTGATGCTGGACCTTTAATATAAATGGCATAATACAGTATGTGGTCTTTGGGGATAGGCATCTTTCACCTGTTGTAGCATGTATCAGTACTTCTTTCTTTTTTACTGCTGAGTATCATTTCATTACATGGATGTACCACAATTTACTTATCTATTTGTCAACTGACGGACATTTGGATTATTCCCACTTTTGGCTTTTATGAATGATGTTGCCATGAACATTTATGCACAAGTTTTTGTGTGGGTATGTCTTCATTTCTCCTGGGTAAGAGGGAAATTGCTGGGCATTATGGTAACCCCATGTTTAATCACTTGAGGACCTATCAGACTGCTGCACCATTGTACATTTCCATCAGCAACGAATGAGGGTTCAGATGTCTCTGCATATTCTTTTTATTACAGCCATCCTAGTGAATTTAAAGTGGAATTTCACCATAGTTTTGATTTGCGTCTCCCTGATGACTAATAATGTTGAGCATTCTATTTTTTTTGTACTTATTGGCCATTTATCTATCTTCTTTGGAGAAGTATCTATTCAGAATCTTTGCATTTTTGGGTTACTAGTCTATTATTGACTTTTAAAAGCTCTATAAGTATTCTGGATACAAGTTTCTTATAAGACATACAATTTACAAATGTTTTCTCTCAGTTTATAGGTTGTATTTTCACTTACTTGATAGTGTCTTTTGAGGTGCAAGGTTTCTGTAGAGGATTGTCAACCTTGAATGTAATAGGTTGGCCATGGTATGCTATTTCCTTGGAAATTTTGTGTATTAGTTTTATCCCCATGTTTAACAAATCACAAACTTAGAAGTCTAGAGCAACACAAACTTATCTCATAGTTTCCAAGAGTCAGGAATTGGACACATCTTAGCTGGGGTCCTCTGCTCAGGGTTTTAAAAGGCTGAAATCAATATGTTGGCCAGCTGTGTCCCTATTTGGTGACTTGGCTAAGGAAATAGCCCCTTTCAATCTTCCTCAAGTAGTTGGAAAAATTCATTTCCTTGAGGTTGTATGATTGAGATCCCAGTTTTCTTGCTGTCAGCCAGGGGTAGCTCTCAGCTCCTAGAGGCCACTTTCAGTTCCTTACCATGTGGACCCTTAGTTTGAATAGGCTAGTTTGAAACGTGAATATTTGCTCCTTCGATGCCAGAAGAATCTTTCTCACACCATCAATCTCTCTGATTTCAAGAAGGGGCAAAACTCTCTTTTAAACACTCACCTGATTAGGTACAACCCACCCAATTAAAAACCAACTGATTAACAACCTAGCCATGGGAGTTATTTCTCATTATATTCACAGGTTTCACCCCATACTCAAGGATTGTAAAGGGTGCAACCACCAGTGGGCAGGAATCTTGGGGGCCATTTTAGTATTCTGCCTACCATACCCTGAAAAGGTAACTTTTCTATCTCTATATGGGGAGAGATTTATTGGGTTGGCCAAAATATGAGAAGTATTTTAGTTTTTTGTGATTTTCACTTTTTCAGAATAAAAAATACAGTAACATGGAGTTTTTGTACCTGAATTATGTTATATTCACTTATTTTTGTCTTTGAGAAAACAAAAGGTTAACAGTGAACAGGTAAATGAAAGATTTGTCAAATATACCATATTTCTATTCCCACTCCCACCCCTTCCCTCTTTCTCATACCTGCTAAGCAAGAAATGGAGTAGTTTGCTTATACAGCCTCAATATAAATAAGGCAGAAAATATTAATGGAAATAATCATCTTAGATAATGCACAATATGATTTCTATTATTATTGCCTTATGTTGTATATTATTTTTAATTTCACCATGCTCTGTGGCTTCAAACTATGGAAGCTTCTGATAACAATCTTCATGGCAAAATCCCTCTGCTATTTCTGGGTTAGAGCAATTTGGCTGATAACACTAAATTTTATAGTTGAAATATGCTAAGAGAGTAGAACTTATTCTCACCAAAAAGGGAAAAGAAAAATAATTGTGTGAGGTGATAGATGTGTTAATTAACTAGAT
>NW_011488899.1:18938-20056 GCF_000754665.1 Bison bison bison
AATATCTTACAATTTTATTTATCAATTATACCTCAATACAGCTGAAATTTAAAAAAAAAGTAATTTGGGCTGCAGCATGGGTACAGGAGGATGGACAGCGTGAGTCAAGGCAGAATTCTATCATGACTGGTGAACTGGTGGAGTGATCCTGCCAGATGAGGGCATGTCCACAGACATATCTGAATGCTTCTGATGAGCATGCAACATGACCAAAGAAGAGTCTACTTGTAGGGGCTACTAGAAGCTTCTTGGAGAGAGCTCATTTGAAGGTGTTTGCCTTAATTCCCCCCCCGCCCCAAGATTTGAATCCTGAAGTAAGAATTCAAGTTTAAGTAGCTCAGTCGGTAAGTAAGGGCAGGTAACAATGGTAGAGGAATTGGTGTCATGAGACAGGGCAGGGAGGGTAGCTAAGACATTAAGCCAATGACCCTGGTGGGCACTTGGGAGCTGGAATCCTCTGGCAAACAATGTATAACACCCACTCAGAGGTGACAGAGCGGGGAGGTTTACACACCTATCCTGAGACTCAATGGTTGCAGATGCTCCCAAGAGATGTTACATAAATTCCTCAGCATTTCCTTGTACAGGGAAGATCCTAAGGCATCTATATCCTAAGGGATACAGATTTAGGTAGTTGGATGTCTATACACATAAAATTTCAGGGACATAGACAGCACATTGACAAGATCTGTCTTAAGAACTAGGCTGAACCTAGTCTTATGTACTCAAAGGGAAGAGAAATATTCTGCATTTAGTTGGAATCCATTTCTCCAGTCAGTTGGCTACTTATGTAAGTGCTAATATATAAGGACATTTTAAGACTGAGGAAGATATTTCATTAAATGTCCCTAACCACGTATGGACTAGAAGCAACCCTGCTTCAGAACCCAACTTAAGAGAAGGAAAGGGTCTACTCTCTCTTCTCCACTCAGAATAGCATGGTCCTGGGAGAGCCTTGTCACAACCTGAGAGTGAACTTGCTCTTGAGCACAGCCCTCTTGGGGTTTCCTAAATGTCCTGGAAAAGTGGATCAGGCCTAGAAAATGTTACTATTGTCAAGGTAACCACATTTCCATAGCTTCCCAGGTGGCTCAGTGGGTAGAGTCTGCCTGTAATGC
>NW_011488899.1:20534-21680 GCF_000754665.1 Bison bison bison
AAGGAGATCAGCCTTGGATGTTCTTTGGAAGGAATGATGCTGAAGCTGAAACTCCAGTACTTTGGCCACCTCATGCTAAGAGTTGACTCACTGGAAAAGACTCTGATGCTGGGAGGGATTGGGGGCAGGAGGAAAAGGGGATGACAGAGGATGAGATGGCTGGATGGCATCACCAACTCGATGGACGTGAGTTTGAGTGAACTTCCGGAGTTGGTGATGGACAGGGAGGCCTGGCGTGATGCAATTCATGGGGTTGCAGAGTCGGACATGACTGAGCAACTGAACTGAACTGAATTCTCTCCTAGGTCTACTGCTCCATGTATCTCCATGTATCTCTGTTTTGGTTTGGGTTCATGTTGCTCTTTCTGCTCCATTTCATCTCCTGTGGACCATTTTTGGTGAGAATGTATACCTGTATCAAATCACCATGAGGTACATTTTAAACACCTTACAATTTTATTTGTCAATCATACCTGAAACCTTCTGGTTGTATTACGACATCTGGGATAAGAGACTCATCCAATAGTCCTTTCAGGAACACACAATCCGGGGTTTAATCACACCTACAATTTTTGTTCCTTTTGAGCTTTTGGTATCCTGTGGCTCAATTAGAGAGAACCAGGCAGATCTCAGTCTTGCAGTTCATTTATCTGCACTAGTACATAGGATTATATTCCATGCTATATACAAATATGTCATCTCCATGTGCTCTTGCCACTGCCCTCCCCTTTTTTAAGACTGATTCTTTGTCCTCTATTCTCACATATTCCACCATTACAGGCCTTCAATTAGAGAGTACAGTCCTTCTACTGCAATGTCCCTCCCAGCAGGCTCTGCCACTCAAGGCCCTTGCTGATACTCATGTCCTTGGCATTTACTGTCTAGCTTCCATAGATTCCGATAGTCATCCTCTCTGTCTGGGCCACTGTGGAGAACAACCCAGGGGGCCAACATTTTGCAAAGCAATGCCTGTTATTCTCATCTGGGGAAGGTGAACCTAAATCTGAAGAAGATCAGACTTTACTACTCTCTTTATGGTGAGGGGAGACTGGAAAAGGGAAAATCCTACTTGTTTATCCCTGATGAGTCCTTCATGGGAATGAGACTTGGGTTATTCCTTGGAAAGCTAATCTGCCCTGTGATGCA
>NW_011488899.1:21780-23587 GCF_000754665.1 Bison bison bison
TGAAGGATTTTTACAGTTTATGGGTTGGATACATTACCAACTTAAGAAAAAAATAAAGTGAAACTATTAAGAACTAATTCTTAGGAATAAAGATGTAAAAATGGACTGTATAAGAGCTAAAGCAAAAAAAAAAAAAAAATAAAAATATTTTTACCACTATGAGTAGGAAACAGATCCATAAGGAGCCATATCCCTGACTTTTTGGGTCCGAGACATTGCTGGTCAATTGCTACTGAAAGTCAGATCATTTGTTGACGATACCCTTCAGCCCACAAGAAAGATTACATTGACAATGACTGCTTTTGGGACACAGAGTAAAATTAACTTCTAGGTTATCCCCGTCAAGGACCATTAAGTCCTGAACTATGAGGGACATCGTGAACAAGTCATATTTTAACCTCCCATGAGCACAGAGCCGGCAGATTTCGCCCCCTCTCCTCCCTTCAACAAATCTGACCTTCACTAAAATTTATGGGAAAATGAAAAGAGAAAAGAAAGCTGTGGCCCTGCCAAATTCTGACGATGTTACTCATTTTAATTACTGGTATTTGGAAATTAAATGGCCTAGGGCTTGTTCGGCAATTTGTTTCAGGAAAAAAATGATTTAAGCAAGCCACAGAGTCCCAGCATCTTTTTATAGCAGGTGTTGAACAAGGCGTTCATTTTTCTTTTTACAGTGTGTCCTTGTAAGCATAATAACAATTAGGAAGTGAGGCCTTCACATGGAAACCTCAGGCTCGCTCTGACATTCTTTCTTCGGCTACTTCATTGCTTATAGTTTCCTTCAGCCAGCTTTGTAAATGCCTGCACTTGAACATTTCCTTTACATAATGTCACACTTAGAGGACTTTTTTTGTAGAGGTAAAGATTTTAAAGGATAATATGAAGAGTACTTTAAAGTTAATTCAGCTGCTTTTTCTGTCCTCAGGTTCTGTTCTCTAGCTCTGGGTTTAGTTAAATGCCACTAATACAAATAAACTGAAGCAGTTTAAAATCAAGGAAGGGGGGCTATAAATGAAATCTGATTTGAATACATGTTTCTATCCATCGAAAGGGGCCATCCGCTCATATTTTCCTGTGTAATAGGTTGCATGTGGACTCTACTGCAAAAATAGATTCTTTAAAAAAGCTTGGAAAGTCATATGTGAAATCCTCCCAAAGACCAACTGGTTTTTCAGATCCCTTTTACCTTTAATCAACTCTTCTCATTCACTCTAAAAATGTGCTCAATCAAATGTGAAGTGCTGTGTTTTCTGCTACCCTGTTTGGTTTAAGACCTGCTAATAAACAACTGTGTATTTCTGAAATGAACCATGGACATTAGCTAAAACTGAATCTTTTAATACCAGCATGTATTTACTTACAAAAATACTTAAGGTAAGATTAAAATAGTTTATTTTGTGCATGTATGTGCATGGTATAGTAAACTATTAGGTATTATACAGTAGCTATCATGAACTATAGTCTTTTATGAAATTATGACACAGTGGTGGAGGCTGATGAGAATCAGCCAGGAAGAAGTATTAAAACAACGTGGCACACTCCTTTATTTAAAATGGATAACCAACAAGGATAATCACAGGGCACTGTGCTCAATGTTATGTGGCAGGCTGGATGGGAAGGGAGCTTGGGGGAGAATGGATACATGTATATGTATGGCTGAGTCCCTTTGCTGTCCACCTGAAACTATCACAACATTGTTAATCAGCTATACCCCAGTAGAAAATAAAAAGTTTTTAAACAAAACAATATGGTAACCCCACTGCCCAAAAACCCCCAAACTAGTGGAGGCTGATGAGAATCAGTC
>NW_011488899.1:23687-25762 GCF_000754665.1 Bison bison bison
AGTATTAAAACAATGTGGCAGGACTTCCCTGGTGGTCGGGAATCCACCTGCCAGTGCGGGGGACACAGGTTTGATCCCTGGTCCAGGAAGATTCCACATGATGCAGGGCAACTACTGAGCCAGTGCTCCACAACAAGAGAAGTCACTGCAATGAGAAGCCTGGGAACCACAACTAGAGGAAGCTCGTGCACAGCAATGAAGACCCAGCACAGACAAAAACTATTTTTTTGAATGTGGCACCCCCTCAAAAAAAACCCAAAACAAACAAAACAATGTAGCATCCAATCAGGTGGTAAGAGTACTGACTATGTTGAATCAGGTCAGAGAGAGCCAATACTACAAGAGAGGGCTCCTGTGTCCTGGCTTTGACTTCTCTGACAACAAATTGAAATTATGGCCTCAAGTCTTAGAAACTTTAGTTGCATTTTGCAGCTATACGAGAAAAAAAATAACTAAAATCAAAACCATAGCAATATTACTTTGTATTAACTTTGGGATTACCTTTTGTCAGTTCAGTGTATTCTATGTTTTAAGATGCTTATTGGCACATTTAAAAGGATGCTTAGGGCTGGTGCACTGGGACGACCCAGAGGGACGATACAGCGGAGGAGGAGGGAGGGGGGGTTCAGGATGGGGAACACATGTACACCCGTGGTGGACTCATGCTGATGTATGGCAAAACCAATACAATACTGTAAAGTAATTAACCTCCAATTAAAATAAATAAATTTATATTAAAAAAAAATAAAAAAAATCTGATGTACTGGAGAATCTGACATGTGAGCTGATTTTAATTTGAAATGGTTAATTAATATTAGACTTGTGACTTTGACTTGAAAGGTGTAAGACAATCTCATGGAGTTTAAAGATTATTTAAATATGTAAGTGCTCCTGCTCTATTAATGTTTCTGCTTTATTTGATTCAGAAGAGTTGCTTAAGTGAACAGGAAGATTTTGTTTCTACTCTTATCCTGGGAGGCTTTTGAAGAACTTGTGAGAATCAGATATATTAAATTTGTAAATGGAGATTCTTAGACACTTTAAATAAAATTGAGGTTAATTGTTTAACATAATTTAATCTGTTAAGTGTGAGCTAGAGAACACCCATCAAAGAATATGTACCATGACTATTGATCTGCAACAGTACAACAAGTATAAATTAAATGCCTAAGAAAAATCAGGGTTTTAAATTTAACTTTACCAAAATATTCATTAAAACATGCAGCAACAAAAATTTTCTTTTATAAATGAAAAACCCTGCCCTCAGATGTTTAAAAAAAATCAGAGTCCCTATGTGATGAGCATTAATTTTTATATTCATAATTACATTCTAAATTTTGTGACAACATGGATTTTATATAAATTTTTTCTTCATTCTCCCCCTTTGTTCCAAATACTCACCATCTCCTACAAGGACATAAGAAATATTCAAGGTGAATGTTTGTTGAGACAAACTGTCAAATAACTAAATGATAATTATCACTTTTTGTAGCATGTAATGAAGAAAATCAATTCAGTTCAAGAGCTATGTTTGTTGAAAATCAGTTTTGAGATGAAATCAAGACCATTGAAGTTTTCCGTGTAGGAGTTGTATAAAAAGGGCCACACACAAGACACTAATAACTCCAAAAGTAACTCTCTGTTCTCACCATTATGAGATTTTTGAGTAACAATAAAAAGATAAAATTATGAAAGAATACAGGGACACAGAACAGGAAGAGAGCTGTTGCCTTGGATGGAAAACTGCAGTAAATATTCTCTGAAGTTCTTTCTAACATGGATATATCTTAATGCTAAGGGAGAAGATGGGCCAACAGCACTATGATGTGGATACTGAGGAAACTAAAAGTTAAGTAACCTGCCCAAAGTCACCCAATCAGTAAGGCATAGCACTGGGACTCAAATCCAGGCAGTCTACTCTAATCCATCTCAATATGTTACTAATAAAGGATTTACTGAATAATTTTGCTCTTATGTTTAGTTGCTAAGTCCTGTCCAACTGTTTTGCCATCCTATGGACTTAGCCCGCCAGGCTCCTCTGTCCATGGGATTCTCCAGGCAAGAATACTAGAGTG
>NW_011488899.1:25862-27762 GCF_000754665.1 Bison bison bison
GGGACAACCTCGAGGGATAAGGTGGGGAGGGAGATGGGAGGGGAGTACACGAGGGAGGGGTCACATGTATGCCTATGGACGATTCATGCTGATGTATGGCAGAGGCCATCACAACATTGTAAAATAATTATCCTCCAAATGCGGAGGGAGGTGGGAGGAGGGTTCAGAATGGGGAACACACGTATACCTGTGGCAGATTCATTTTGATATATGGCAAAACCAATACAATAAAGTTAAAAAATTAAATTAAATTAAATTAAAAAAAAAAAAAAAGGCCAGCTAAAGGGTACAGAGAATGACAGAGTGAAAGGAAACACATTTAGATACACTGGTCCTAAAAGATCTCTCTGAGGGGATGAGTGGAGTTCTGAAAGAAAAGAAGAATGTGACAATCAGGAATAACAAGATCCAGGTAGGTGGGTTTGCCAGGGCAAGGCCTCCTGAAGGACCTGGCAGAAGGCAGTTTCAGGGACTACAAGGAAGCCAGTGAAACTAAGAGAAGGGAGCAGTTAAAGAGTAGGAAATTGGGGCTTCCCTGGTGGTCCAGTAGCTAAGACTCTGTGCTTCCAATGCAGGGGTCCAGGTTCGATCCCTGGTCAGGGAACTAGATCCCACATGCCGCAACTAAGGATCCTGAGTCTAAGACCTAGCATAACCAAATAATGTTTTTTTTTTTTTTTTTAACAAAGAAGTAGGAAATGAAGTCTCAGAGATAGCCAGGTACCAAATCACACTGAACCTATAGGCCATAATAAAGATTCTATTTCAAAACAGTGATGGTATTTGTAGCTATAAGCTCTTGACTGTATTTTACGGAAAGTAAATGACATTTATTTGCCAGTCAATAAATATCTGGAGAAGAATTCAACAGGAAACTTCTTGGAGTCAATGCCATGTGAGGACAGGGTGATGTATATTAGTAACTGTGACAGCAGAGCTGGCATTCTTGGCGGGGTGGGGGGGACTTAGTGCAATTTGTCCAGATGGAGAAAATTCAAGTCAGTGATAGGAAACTGTCAATTAATAAGTCAAATTAATTCACAGAATTCATAAAATTCATTTGTAAACTGTATTTTATCATAAATAACAGAAAGTGATTAATATTTAAAAGTTGGTTTCAACAGAAGCTACTCATCTGTAAATGTAATAATCAAGTACAACTAAAATTGCTTTCTCCACTATAATTAAAATTATCTTCAAAATTCAATTTATCTGTCATTTCAAAATTATTCTGTGTGTTTCTAATGTCCATTGTCTGACAAAAACCTAGATCTTATTCCAACTTTAACATGTAGAATTTTTATTCCAGTGGTTCTCAATAGTGGGTGATTTCTAGTCCTAAAAAAAAAAGCTGTTTGTTACAATGACAGTGGGTAGGGTCATTAGATGGCAAGGCAGGTGTGGCTACTAAATATCCTGCCCTCTGAGAGAGAGGGTTCCTCACAATGAAGTGTTCTTTCCCAAATGACAATACTACCCTAGTTGAAAGCACTGCACACATTTGTGATTCCTTTTATCAAGGGATATGAATTTTTACACCTGATGTATTTCTCATGATGAAGATTTCCTGTCCAACTTTTTACTAATTTTAAACATTTTCCCACTGCCCATTTTAAGCTGCCTCACATCAGTAGCTTCTTTTAGTCTTCTATCGAATCCATTAGAAAATGGAATGGTTTTTCTAGAGCAGATTATACAGAAAATACTACTGGAAGTATTTATTTGATCTGACTGAACAGCCATTTGTGGCTCAGATGGTAAAGTGCCTGCCTACAATGCGGGAGACCCGGGTTCAATCCCTGGGTCGGGAAGATCCCCTGGAGAAGGATATGGCAACCCACTCCAGTACTCTTGCCTGGAAAATCCCATGGATGGAGGAGCATTGTAGGCTACAGTCCAT
>NW_011488899.1:27976-34918 GCF_000754665.1 Bison bison bison
GGTAAAAAATGGATGATGAGACAAACTCTATATAGGAATTAATCTTCAACATCCTCCAGCATCTAACTATTAACATAATTAGCCAACATGGCTCCCCCAGGTTTTATAACTTATAGGGCAATACTGGGGACCATTTCCACTTATTAATATGCAGAAGAATAACCCATGAGCATATTTTCTTGACCTTGATTTTTTTTCCATTTCACAAATTGCCAATGGCAGACAAAGTAATTTATAGAGAGACATTCCACGCCAAGAGAAGCAGAAAGGCTGAAATGCAGCTACATCTATTCCAGCTTGCTAGTTATCACAATAGTACTTTTTATTTGGGGGTTTTAGATTTCAGAAAGCATTTTCATCCACATTGCCTCCACTCCTTCTTACTAATGCCCTGTAAACAAGGCAAGCCAAGTGTTACTGCTTTTCAGTATTGGTTCTGAGAGGTAATATACAACTAATGTACTACTATATTTCCTGGAGGTCACTTGGCTGGTAAGGGTGAGCTCGAAATAAGATTTTTTTGATTCCCAACCCATTCTTTCTGTGTTTTTTAGATCACTGAAATAAAAAAAAAATAAAACTGGGACTGGGAACAGTATGAGACAGTATGCACCCAAGACTATAGATTATTGACAATTTACTAGCATGAGTTAAAAATATAGGTGGATGTTCTCAGTTGATCATTTAATGCCTTAAGCTTATCTTAAATGAAAACTAAGAAACTTAAATGAAAAACTAAATGAAACTTAAATGAAAACTAAACAAGTCCAAAGTGCATTTGGACTTATTTCAGAAAATAAAAAGGACCTTTTAAGTTTTGTGACTGGAAGAGATTTAAAAATTAAAAGCCATGAAAAGAGTGAATGATTTCAGATAGGCTGACAAATTACAAAAAGGACAATAATAGTCCACAGAAGGTTTCTCTGGATGAAAAAGGAAGGTCTGCAGAAGAAAAAGCCTCATATTCAGTCCAAGTCAGTCAATCCATTAAACAAGAGGGCAACAAAACAAAGTTATGTTATTTTCCCCAGTGGATGGTATCTTTTTTCTTTTTTTCAGATGGTGGTTTTGCATTCCAGTAATCCTAGTAGACCCATCAGATATAAATATATAGTTTGACTAAAGCTACTTGTTACAGATACCCCTTTTCAGAATACCATGCTTAATTCCTGTATTTAAGGGAATACATAAATGTGTCCCTTGAAAATGAACATGAGTTTCTAGGTGTGGGACTCAATATATAAAAAGAAAACAAAATTTAAGTTTTAAAGAAATATATAAGAAGAGTGTAACAATGTATTTGAGGAATGAAGACACAGCAAAAAGGCAAGGACAGGCATAATTTTAAGAATGAACAGCTTACAATGATGTTTAATTTTTCTGAACATTAAAACATGGGTTTTATTAGTAATAAAGTCTCAGAAGAGGGCATTACCCAGGGAAATTATTGACCATGTGAAGTTAATGGACCTCTCCCTTGCCTTGGGCTATGAAACCTTTTAGCTAGTTATCCATCAATCTTAGAAAATGCCTATACCAGAATCATTAATGTGCAAAAAGTTAAGAAAAGAGTGATGTGGAAATTTTAAAAAAGATCCAAAAAGGATACAAAGATTACATATAAGTATTTATCATGAGGAATTTGTACAGAATGTTATATCAAGTTAGTATGGAGATTCCCTGGGCCTGCCTGTTTCTATTTCTCTCTCTCTGGCTCTGAGACTCATACTAAATCAGAAAAATGCCAAGACAATTATTTAGACTATATGAGTCCTAAGAATGGTCAGATATTTGGCAGGGCAGGGAAAGAGGAGGTGGAGAGAGTACAAGGGATAGGAGGATGAATTGGGAGAGAAATGTGGTTCTTGATAAAGGAAGAAGCACCAAGCTGGGGTATACACTGCAGCCAGCACCTTATTAAGACTTGTTTCCTCATCAGTATGTTGTTTAGACAGTGTGAAGTGACACTAGGAAATAGAGGGTCTAATCTTACCTTGCCTACTACATTCTTTAGATCTGTGTTTGTTTTTAATAAATAATGAAATAAATATTTACAGAAAAACCTGAACAAACCGTTTGGCTAATCCATTTTAATAGACCATTTGGCGGTGGAGGGGTGAGCACTATAAAAGTATAGCGTATAAAAGACACGACATGGATGTCGTGTAAAAGACACGACATGGACTTCCCTGGTTGCTCAGTGGTCAAGAATCCACCGGCCAATGCAGGAGACACAGATTCAATCCCTGGTCTGGGAAGATCCCCCATGCTGCAGGGCAACTGAGCCCGTGAGCCACAAATACGGAGCCAGCACCCTAGAACCCAGGAGCCACGACTACTGAAGGCCGTGTGCTCTAGAGCCTGTGCTGCACAAACAGAGAAGCCACCACAGTGAGAAGCCCATGCAGCACAACTAGAGAGTAGCCCCATTCGCCACAACTAGAGAAAGCCCACACGCAACAACCAAGACCAAGCGCAGCCAAAAATAAATAAATATTTTTAAATGCATGACACCAGCATTTTCAAATTATTTCTTCAGCTCAACCTGAAAATTCCAAATGGCATCTGAAATGTCTTAAAGCAACTTGTTATTTCCCCATGTTTTACATTTACTGTTTTGAATAGGGAAATTAACCTAATAAGAATTACTGTTATTATATTATAAAACTGAAATGTAGAATGACTGATGGCTAACATTCAGTTTCAGTCTGTGAACAAATCCTCATTGGGAAAAGGTCAAAAAAAGGAAAGGCTCATTTAAAGCAAAAATAACGGTTAAACAGCCAGCATTTATTGTCATTTACAATGGGCTTATGACTGTGCTAAGAATTATCAAAGGCATATAAAATATGGTACTCGCCCTCAGGCAGCTCACAATATGTTTTGGTAAGAATGATTAACATCCATCAAATAATGATGACAATATGCTAATACTGGGAACTGTATGATAGAAAAATTGACAGGAGAGGAAGGGCAGTGAGGATAGAGTGAAGGGGGCTTGTGGGACCCCTGAAGATGAATGGGATCTGAATCTCTCCAAGGAGACAGGGGTATTCCAATAAAGGGCTAGGGTGAACAAACGTACCAGTGTGTTGTATTTGTGGAGATACTGTGGATATCAGAATGACCAGCACCAATCTTATGTGTAGAAAAGCAAGAAGAAGTAAGGTTAGAAAACTAAACATAGGCATATGACGCAGCTGAAAGAGCACATGATGGGGCTTACACAGGGACAACCTGAAGTCATACCCCTTCTCTGCCAGACACAGGTTGATTGTAATGTCTTGCATGTCACTTTCCACTCTGTGTCTCAGTTTTCCCATCTGTAAAATGGTACCTTTGCTGAGGATTAAATACACATATGTGAGCTCGTACGCGCCAGCAGAATTCTTCTGATGATGGAAAACTGGCATCAGCCCAGAAGGACTGAGCCTCCGTGTGGTAAGACATTTGTTGAGCAGGAAAGAAGCAAAATTATAGTAGCCCATAAGAAAAGTTATTTCTGCTATTGACAAAACAAACTGGCTGGCTGGAGACCAGACTTAGGAAAGCGTGCCATAAAACTACTGCAGAAGTCCCAGGCTGAGATATCAAATTCTGGATTATGGCAATAGCAAAGGAATAATGAAGAAGGGTCTGGAGTGTTGGCCATCATTTTGGCTTTCCTCATCATAGGTATTTCAATAGCATATGAAATCAACCTTGTACAAAAACTGTATTTAAAAGTAGATGGATAGGAACCTTCTCTGGGGCTGTATGTAGGTTGATGATCTTATTCTAGCCTTAAATTGTAGACAGTAATTATTCCAATTAAATAAATGCACCTTATTGAGCTTGCATATACAAGATATAATGACAGGCACTAACTTGCACAGAGTACCGGGAGGATATATTTTCTAATCTCAGGGTCAGCAGTAAGCGCTTAGTTTATATCAACACATACATACTCACAGTGTGTTAATAATACTGTCAGATCCAAAGTCTAGTAGCTAATATGAAAGACAAAATTCTCAGACAGAAAATATTAAATGGTGTGATATAATACACATTAGAGTTAGTTGTCGAAGAAGGCAATGGCACCCCACTCCAGTACTCTTGCCTGGAAAATCCCATGGACAGAGGAGCCTGGTAAGGCTGCAATCCATGGGGTCGCTAAGAGTCGGGCACGACTGAGCGACTTCACTTTCACTTTCATGCACTGGAGAAGGAAATGGCAACCCACTCCAGTGTTCTTGCCTGGAGAATCCCATTGACGGAGGAGCCTGGAGGGCTGCCATCTATGGGGCTGCACAGAGTCGGACATGACTGAAGCGACTTAGCAGCAGCAGAGTTAGTTGTGAATAATATTCCTTTATTTTGTTGACAAACAGCTGAAATCATTTCACTAATCATCTATGATCAACCAGAACATCAGTTACTGTCCAGTGAAATTACAGAACGCAGTGACCACCTACCTTCATGGAAATACACAGTTGTAAAGAATATTTAAAGCAACACCCAATTTTATACTGAGTAATGAAATCCTTTTAGATATATAAGAACAACTAGCTACACTAGAGAATATTTATGTTCTAATTCCCATTTAGCACTCCCAACTTTGGTCAAGAGTAGAAAAGTGCAGTGGATACTTATGGTACATTCTGGGGGTTTGACTCTTTAAAACACCATCAGATTTGGAATCAAAACACCTAGCTCCACTACTTACTGGCCCTGTGACTCTAGATGAGAGTTTTGTGGTTCCCACAAAGCAAATATATTTAAGAGTTCTAGGTTTTCTGCATAAAGACCACTCATAACCATGGAACTAGTCCTCATTTTTCTTATTCTAAGTATCTAGGTATTTATCCCAATTTCATGACAAAGTAGCTTCCAGGGATGAATGGGGCAGATATATGAACAAAATAACTTCATGGAGGAACAGAAATGTCTTTTAAGAAATTTTGTTTGGCAGAAAGCCACCAGTGACCCACAGTTCTTTTTAGACAAAGCTGCCTATAGCATCTCTGAACAGACACCTCTCTGAAGACATACAAATAGCCAACAAATAAATGAAAAGGTTCTTAACACCACTCATCATCAGGGAAATGCAAATTGAAACCACAAGGAGGAATCACCTCACCACTGTCAGGATGACTATCATCAAAAAAGAGATAATGAAACGAAAATAAAAAGACACAAGTGTTGGCAAAGATGTTGAGATAAGGCAACCCCTGTATACTGTTGGTGGAAATGTAAATTGGTGCAGCTGCCATGGAAAACAGTATAGAGTTTCCTCAAAAAATTAAAAATTTAACTGCTGAATGAGTGATTTTACTTCTGGGTAGAATTATAGGACCAAAGCAATCAGTATGACCCATACCTTGAATACACCTGTACTCCCATGCTTACTGCAGCATTACTCACAATAGCCAAGGTATGGAAACAACTTAAGCAGATGGATAAGGAAACTGTAGAATACACATGTGATGGAGTAGTTTTCAGCCCTGAGAAAAAAAGGAAATCTTGTCATTTGTGACAACATGGATGAACCCAGAGGACATTATGCTCAGTGAAATAAATGCAGAAAAACCAATAGTGTATGATCTCACTAATATGTGGAATCTACAAAAGTCAAACTCACAGAAGCAGAGAGTAGAATAGTGGTAGCTGAGGGCTATGTGGTGGAAATGGGAAGATACTGGTTAGTGGGGATCAACTCTAAGTTATAAGATGTGTAAGTTGTAAGGATCTAATATAGAGCATGGTGACTATAGTTATAGTGTATTGTATACTTGAAATTTGCTAACAGAAACTCTGCAAATATGACTTTGTTAATTGTTCCTTATTGCCTCATCAGATGTATAGAAGGTATCATTATATACAACTTACAAAGTAAACTTTGCAAAAATGACTCTTAGTTACAGAAGGTAGATCTTAAGTGTTTGATGGTAATTATGTGGGGTGATTCATGTGCTAATCAGCTTGACTGCAGTAATCATATATACACATACTGAATCATCTAGTTGTATACCTCGAATATATATAATTTGATTGGTAAATTATATTTCAATAAAGGTTTCTGAGATTTCTAAAAAAGAAATTTATTTATGAATACAAGACAGATATGAGGCCTACAGATATTTTAAAGATTAAATCTGAGCAATGCTACCCATGCAGACCATTTCTTTCCAATCCAACTGAAAGAAAAAAAGGTAAAACAAAGCCTTCAATTCCTCTGAGAATTACTAATTATTATAGTAAGAAAACGTCATAAAATGGAATTGCATAGCATATATAAAACTCACATAAGTCATCTACAGTAAAGCTGTCTTCTTTAACAAGAGATTCTAACCTGTTTCATTTCCTTTTTTAGGTTTTTAAAAAACGTTTCCTTTTATTTTTACCAGTTCTTACTTTTCGCAGATTGACTGAAACATCACTTCTCACTGACACAGTTTGTAATTCCTATTATTTCCTTTAAATTGTGTTTAAAACGTGAATGCCCAGCCTTCTCCAACCTCCAAGTAATTTAGACACACACACACAGACACACGCCTCAAGTCACGCAATAGCTGCCTTTGTCTCATAGCAGTTTGTCCATTTGTCATAAATGAATATAAACATAGGGCTCTGAATAAAACGGTTGCCCTTCTGAGAAAGGTTGGCCTGCTTGTGAGAAAACACCAAAAAAGTCCCATTGGAATAGGTGCAACTTCACAATTTCTCTCATTAAAGGGAAGACACTAGGCTGATGCCTTGACTGGATCATTTATAAAGAGTGTGACTGAGTGGGAGAGAGAAAAAGCCTGTCATACTTGCCTTCTATATTATACACTGCCATCCTGTCAAGTCAAATCTAATATAAATGAATCACATTAATCAGAAAATGTGAATTTTTACATGACAAGCTAAAGGGGCATGCCATTTCCAATTAGATTAGTGATCTAAAATTAGCTACTGACA
>NW_011488899.1:35018-36174 GCF_000754665.1 Bison bison bison
ATTCTCTATCATTTCCGTAGTGAAGTAAATTGAGGTGGCCGATCAATAGCTCATTGTTGATATGTAGCAGTACTTTTGAAATTGAGAAACATGTCTTTGTACACACACCGAAGCTTTCTCTTCCTCAGTGTTCAATTTTACATGGTACAGAATATACCCACCTCACCCTTCTCACAGGTTGTCACCAGTCTTGGTGAAAATAATGCATGTAAATAGGGTTTGAAAAATCAAAAGTGTTTTTTTTTTTCTTTCAGTTACTACCATTTGTTACTTCAAAATGTAACTAAGTCATTTTTGCAAAGTTTACTTTATAAATTGTGTATTGTTATACCTTCTATCCTGAATATTCATTGGAAGGACTGGTGCTGAAGTTCCAATACTTTGGGCACCTGACGCAAAGTGCAGACTCATTAGAAAAGACCCCGATGCTGGGAAAGATTGAAGGTAGAAGGAGACGACAGAGGATGAGACGGTTGGGTGGCATCACCAACTCAATGGACATGAATTTGAGCAAGGTCCGGGAGATGGTGAAGGACAGGGAAGCCTGGCGTGCTGCAGTCCATGGGGTCACAAAGTGTCAGACATGACTGAGCAACTGAACACCACCACCTTCTATAAATCTGATGAGGCAAGAATGCAATTAACAAAGTTATATTAGCAGAGTTTCTGTTAGTTGTTCTGATGTGAATAATGACTATCAAATTAAGGTTCTATGTCTTGATATCAGGCTCTAGAAGCAAAATGCAAGGCAGGAAAGTCTGGAAGACTTTGGTTCATCTTTTCAGACTATTTTTAGACCAGGTTTATGTTTACAATGAAACTGGAAGGAAAGTATAGCTAGTTCATACATAGCTGCTGTCCCCACAGTGCACAGGCTCCCCTACTATCAACATCACTGACTGCTAACTGGAATGGTACACTATTTTAAAACAAGGTTGAACCAACAATGACACAGCATAATCACACACAGTCCATAGTTTATCTTAGGATTCATTCTCGGTGTTATATAGCCTATGACTTTGGATAAAAGTACAATGATATATAGGTCCATCATCATATATCATACAGAAAATTTTGACTGTGCTAAAAACCCACTGTTCTCTATTCATCTCTCCCATACCATCTTCTACTCCTGGCAACTACTAATTTGTTTATT
>NW_011488899.1:37263-38168 GCF_000754665.1 Bison bison bison
ATCATTTAAAAAATATCTTCATGCACGTTTTATTGATGAGTGTACTGGTTTCTCTCCAAACATATGTTTATGTATGCATGCCATATTCAATTATGTAAAACCTGGGTGATTATTTGCAGCATTGTTGAATGGAAAAAGAGAGCTATGAACAGACCTACAAGGTGGAAAATTTCTCTTTGTTCTCGGGAGTCCTAATGTAATTAGGACATAGAGTTCTCTGAAAAAACAGCTAATGTCCAAATGCTCAATAAGGATTATTAATTTGTAAATGGTGCTAATTATTTGCCTCCATACGTATGGTTATATCAACTGACGTCTGAAAAACAAAAATAATGCATACAGACCTTTCCAAAGTATAGGCTATTCCTTGAGTTCCATTAAAAAATAGATTATTAAGACATTAACCCTCCAGGGACTTCCCTGTAGGTACAGTGGCTAAGACTTCATACTCCCAATGCAGGGGGCCCAGGTTCCATCCCTGACTGGGAAACTAGATCCTGCATGCCACAACTAAGTAAATAAATATTAATTAAATTATTATTTTAAATATTACAAATAAATAAATATTACAAAAAGAGACACTATCCCTCTGACTCTGATAGTACTGAAGACCAAATCTCACAGAAAAATAAAGCCAAGAGCCCTTCCAAATACTGTTTATGGGCAGATTGTTTTATTTTACTCCATCTATTCATTCATTATATTTAGAATTCTGTTAAGACATTTCTCCTACAAAAGGCATAAGTTATTGCACATAACTTACTCTCTTTCATTATAAACATATTAAGGCCCTACTGGCCAGTCTCTGAACATTTTAAAATTTGATCACACACACAAAATTTTAGGCCCAGAGCAACACCCTTTGAAAGTGGCAGGGGCTCTTCCCGTTGTGGGTAACATTTTTT
>NW_011488899.1:38412-39463 GCF_000754665.1 Bison bison bison
GGATAACATGTTTGGGAGATCTGGAATGAGGAGGGATTAGACAGGGCCATTGGTGGGTGTGTTCACTTAGGAAAGAGACAGAAAGCAAAGGATCATGTTCTAGTGAGATGTCATGTGGGAGAAGCACTTTTAATCACAAAAAAAACCTGTAGTTTTTACGCCACTGACCTTCCAAAAGTGCCAAGAAGGAGCTAACACACAATCTCACTTCATTATAAGATTAAGAACCTGAGATACAAGGAAAATAAGTGTTCACCCAAAATGAAGATGTAAACCGAGTCCCAGAAAATCCTGAGTTCCTGATCTCTAAGTACTGTTCATTCATTACCCTGGGGAGCTTTAACTTTGGTTGCAGGCAGAATTAAGATTTTTAAATGATTTTTTAATACATAGTATATTCCCATGTTTCAAAATTGAAATGATTTAAAGGGTCAACAAGTAAAATTCTCTCTTCTATTTCTGTCCCTCAGCCACCTTGCTCACCTTCCCAGAGGCAATTTAGTGTTACCACTTTCTTGGGGATCCTTCCAGAGATATTTAGGAGAGAAAATACACAAATGCATATACAAAGATTTTCAAATTTGACACAAATTGCAGCATACCATACACGAGACTCTGTACCCTGTTGGTTTGATTTCATTTAAGTATACCATGGACATCATTCCAGATCAGCAGTATGGTTTCTATATGTGCTATTTGTATGACACCAGTATCATCTATTTTTCCCATTTTCGGGAGAATTATGTGGTGAACTAAAATCACATAGAGGGACATCCCTGGCGGTCCGGTGGTTAAGACTTGGCACTTCCAATGCAGGTGATATGGGTTCCATCTCTTTTTCTGGGGGGTGGGGCGGAGCAGAACTAAGATCCCACATGCTATGTGGCAAAATGAAATAAAAGCACACAGAAACTGGGTTTATACAGATCATGGCTCCATCACTTACCAACTAGCTTTGAGATTGGGCAAGGCACCTAATTCTCTGAACCTCAGATTCTTCACTCAACGATGTTGATAATGCCTTCCTCACAGGATAGTTGTGGGAATTCTA
>NW_011488899.1:39563-39741 GCF_000754665.1 Bison bison bison
GGAATTCTAAGAGCTTGAAACTGGAGTCAGGCAGCCTGGCTAACTGAACATTTATATGATCTTGGGCAGTTAATGTGATCTCTTGCAGCCTCAGTTTTATTTGTTCCATGTGCACTTCCACAGACAACCATAAACAGAAAAGTTCACTGACCTTAAGAGTACTGTCCAAATTATCAAA
>NW_011488900.1:0-313 GCF_000754665.1 Bison bison bison
CACTGGAAAAAAACAGAACTATGGCAATATTAAAATGATCAGTGGCTATCAGAGGTTATGGGGAGGAAGAGATGAATAGGCAGAGCACAGACGACTTTTAGGGCAGCTGCTAAATGAAATGATTACTGGTATTTGACCATTTAGTAGTTTCCTCAACATCTTTATACAGTATGCTTTATGTCACAATATCTTGCTTTATCAAAATCAAATTTCTATTCATCTTGCTACTGCAGATGAAGATTTAACCAACTTCCCTCACCCAAATTCCCAGAAGTCCTTCTTCCCCAAATTCTGCAATAGTCATATCTAAGGC
>NW_011488900.1:4293-6263 GCF_000754665.1 Bison bison bison
ATGGGAGTCTGAGAAAAATGCATCATCAAATGTGAGAATGAAAAAGGAATCTAGGTGGAATTCCACGCATTCGGGATGGAATTCCCTGGTGGTGCAATGGTTAGGATTTGTCACTTTCACTGCCACGGCCTGGGTTTGATTCCTGGCCCAGGAACTTAGGTTTCTCAAGCCACACAGCATAGCCAAAAAAAAAAAAAAAGGCTACTTTGTAAAACAATATATTTGATATAACACAAGGTTTAGAATACATGTTTAAAATATGTATTTATATAATTAAACTTTAACCAAAATATGATAGGTAGACATTTGGCCAAAATATGGGTATTTTTATACTAGTTTGAACCATTTTACTTGCCAGATTCAACCATTTGTGACCTACAAAATATGAAAACAACATACATTTCAAACTGTGTTAAAAGCATACTGCTCAATAATAAAAAGACAAATAATATAATTTTTTAAATATGTAAAGGATTTAAATAGACATTTCTTCACAGTAGATACACAAATGGCCAATGAGCACCCAAAAAGAAGTTCAATATTATTAGTCATTAAAGAAATAAAAATGAAAACCACCAAGAGATACCACTTCATACCACTAACTTATATGCAGAGTACATCATGTGAAATGCAAGGCTGGATGAAGCACAAGCTAGAATCAATATTGCCGGGAGAAATATCAATAACCTCAAATATGCAGATACCACCACCCTTATGGCAGAAAGTGAAGAAGAACTAAAGAGCCTTTTGATGAAGGTTAAAGAGGAGAGTGAAAAACCTGACTTAAAACTCAACATTCAAAAAACTAAGATCATGGCATCTGGTCCCAACACTTCACGGCAAAGAGACGGGGAACCAATGGGAACAGTGACAGACTTTATTTTCTTGGGCTCCAAAATCGCTACAGACACTGACTGCAGCCATGAAATTAAAAGACAACTGCACCTTGGAAGAAAAGCTATGACAAACCTAGACAGAGTATTTAAAAGCAGAGACATTACTTTACTGACAAAGGTCCGTCTAGTCAAAGCTATGATTTTTCCAGCAGTCATGTATGGATGTGAGAGTTGAACCATAAAGAAGACTGAATGCCACAGAATTCATCCTTCAAAGTGTGGTGTTGGAGAAGACTCTTGAGAGTCCCTTGGATAGCAAGGAGATCAAATCAGTCAATCCTAAAGGAAATTAACCCTGAATATTCAGTGGGAGGACTGTAGCTGAACCTGAAGCCCCAATACTTTGGCCACCTGATGCAAAGAGCCAATTCATTGGAAAAGAACCTGATTCTGGATTGAAGGCAGGAGGAGAAGGGGAAAGCAAATGACAAGACTGTTGGATGGCATCACCAACTGAATGGACACAAGTTTGAGCAAACTCCAGGAGATGGTGAAGGACAGGGAAGCCTGGTGTGCTGCAGTCCATGGGGTAGCAAAGAGTTGGACATGACTGAGCGAATGAACAACAGCAACCCACTAGAATGGCTAGAATCAAAAAAGACAGATAATAACAAGAGTTGGTAAGGTGGGGAAACTGTAACCCTCATACACTGCTAACGACAATGTAAACTGGTGTAGCCACTTTGGGGAACAGTTTGACAGTTGCTCAAAAAGTCAAAACCAAAGTTCCCATATAACCCAGTAATATCAGTTCAGTTCAGTTCAGTCACTCAGTCATGTCCGACTCTTTGCGACCCCATGAATCGCAGCACGCCAGGCCTCCCTGTCCATCACCAACTCCCACAGTTCACTCAGACTCACGTCCATTGAGTCAGTGATGCCATCCAGCCATCTCATCCTCTGTTGTCCACTTCTCCTCCTGCCCCCAAGCCCTCCCAGCATCAGAGTCTTTTCCAATGAGTCAACTCTTCGCATGAGGTGGCCAAAGTACTGGAGTTTCAGCTTTAGCATCATTCCTTCCAAAGAAATCCCAGGGCTGATCTCCTTCAGAATGGACTGGTTGGATCTCCTTGC
>NW_011488900.1:8043-8234 GCF_000754665.1 Bison bison bison
GCTAAAGGTTATTTTTCGTTTTGAGGTGATAAAATGTTCTGGAGCTAGACAGTGCAGTTGTTGCACAACTTTGTGAATATACTAAAAACTACTGAATCATAAACTTTCAAAGGGTGAATATTATGGCATTTGAATTATACCTTAATGATTTACAAAAGAAGACAGCAACATTTTCCAAATTTTCAGAGGGG
>NW_011488900.1:8821-9838 GCF_000754665.1 Bison bison bison
CCTGGTCAAAGAGTCCATTATAAAAATTAAACTTCAATAAGCAGTGCTTATATTGGCTTCAGTTAGGAATGTGTTTAGCTGCAAATAACAAACATCTAAATAACAGCACCTTAAACACTTAGGACTTTATTTCAAGACATCTGGAAGTGGGTAGTTACTGAAGCTGGATCAAGAGCTCAGTGATAATAAGATCTCCATGTTGTAGAGGCTACTAGCTGTCTATCAAATATTATTTTATCTTTTCTGAGTTACATGAACCTTGAGATTATTTGAAAGGATGATATAACAAGCTAAAAATGAAATCTCCTGTGGCTCAGCTGGTAAAGAACCCACCTGCAATGTGGAAGACCTGGGTTCGATCCCTGGGTTGGGAAGATCCCCTGGAGAAGGGAACAGGTACCCACTCCAGTATTCTGACCTGGAGAATTGCATGGACTGTATAGTCCATGGGGTTGCAAAGAGTTGGACACAACTGAGCAACTTTCACTTTCACTTTACAATTAGGAGTATTTCAGAAAGCTCCTTATCAGTGAGATAAGTAAAAGTAACTGAAGGGAACTTACAAGAAGGCAATTTTAAAGGGTTCACACAGCTGGCATATGCCTTCATTTCTCTTTGCTGTTCTCCTTCTTTATGCCTGAAATGAAACTATGATGGCAGGAGCTCTGACTGCCATTTCGAGAAGAGAGGGATCAGGAAGACAAAGCACAAAATCAAAAGAGTATCTGTCCCTGGTTAAATCATATAACCACCATAACAATCTTGGACTCCAGACTTAATAAAAACTGTCATTTAAGCCATCCTTTTATGGGTTTTTATTACTAGCAGTTGAATGTAATTTCTGATTGATACACTGCCAGTGTATCTGTAGCTCCTTTGGCTTTTTCACTAAAATATTTAAATTACTGCTGCCTTGCTCATGACAAGAATATGGAGAAGGGGGAAAGGATCTGTCACAGGTTCAGCTTTTGTGTTCACTGAAAGCACTGGGCATTATTCAGGCACAAAGGATATCTT
>NW_011488900.1:9938-17465 GCF_000754665.1 Bison bison bison
GCACACAAATTTTTCCTTGACTATGTATATACGACCACACTTCCTATTAAGGAAGTTTTGCTAGTTAGGAAAAAGATGGCATATATGCAAAACATCCACTGGAGCTCAGAATATGCCACTAATGCTCTAGTCCAGGTTCTTTCAATTCCATGTTCCCAACTACCCTGTGCTCAGTTTTCTTACCTACTTTCAAACTAAAGCAAAACACTCACTGCAACAGTACATAGATGTAAATGCACTGAAACCATGTAAGATACAGGTTCATCCGATTCACAATAACTTCCATGTGGAAACAACCTATATATCCAGAGACAATGAACGGATAAAGAAAATGTGGCCTATTTATACAATGGAATATTCAGTTCAGTTCAGTTCAGTCACTCAGTCGTGTTTGACTCTTTGCGACCCCATGGACTGCATTATGCCAGGCCTCACTGTCCATGACCAACTCCCAGAGTTTACTCACACTCATGTCCACCGAGTTGGTGATGCCATCCAGCCATCTCATCCTCTGTCGTCCCCGTCCCCTCCCGCCTTCAATCTTTTCCAGCATTAGGTTCTTTTCCAATGAGTCAGTTCTTTCATCAGGTGACCAAACTATTGGAGTTTCAGTTTCAGCATCAGTCCTTCCAATGAATATTCAGGACTGATTTTTTAAAAATATAGAATATTTTTAAATGGAATATTAGTCAGCCTTAAAAAATAAGGAAATCATGGAAATGGGACCACATGAATGAACGTGGAGGACATTATGCTAAGAGAAATAAGCCAGTCACAAAAAGACAAATATTCTATGATTCCATTTATATGAGAAAGTGAGAGTAGTCAAACCCATAAAGGCAGAGAGTTGACTGGTGATTGCCAGGCACTGAGAGGAGGTGGAAACAAGGAGAAGCTACTCAATGGATATAAGATTTCAAATACAAAAGATGAATAACTTCTAGAGCTTTGCTGTACAACATAGGACCAGAGTTAACAATAATATGTTGTGCACTTAAAAAAGTGTTAGAAGAATAGACCGCATGTTAAATGTTCTTATTATAATAAAAAAAAATGTTAAGTTAGATTTAGCCAGATAACTGGAAAAATATGTAAGTGTATATATATATATATAATATAATTTCCACCTAAATGAAAACGCAGCAGCCTAAAAGATCCCATAAGCCATAATAAAGATCGAAGTTGTCACAACTAAGATTCAGTGAAGCCAAAGAAATAAATATTTTTTAAAAATAAATGAAAACACAGAAATTTTAAATTCTTGTAGTAAACTCAACACAGCCCAAGAATACATCTTTTTTTCAGACCCAGTTTAAGCCATGCTGTCCTGAATAGTTAATAATGTCTCCCTTATATCTTTCTTCTATATGTGCCTTTCTCACTGTGCTTGTCATTTTGTGATATACTTCTTTGTTTTCTCATCTTTTCCTACTTGTCTAGGAGCCTTTTGAGGTCAGCAACTGCTCTTCTCTATTTTCTTACAGATAAATCTAATTACTTACCACTGGATAAATGTTCTAAAAATACTGGTTGCTTTGAATGAAGCTCTATATAAAACTCATCACACTTTGAAGGAGGCCCATCAGTATAATAAATCTGAAATTATCTGTACTTGCATTTGTGCACAGAGAAGGCAATGGCACCCCACTCCAGTGTTCTTGCCTGGAAAATCCCAGGGACGGAGGAGCCTGGTGGGCTGCCGTCTATGGGGTCGCACAGAGTTGGACACGACTGAAGCGACTTAGCAGCAGCAGCAGTAGCATTTGTGCAACGCACACAAAAAGGAAAACCCACTAAAAAGTACTCGAGCCTCAAGAACTTGATTTTGACAACCTGCAAAGAAGACCAAAGAGGGCATCTTGTTCTCTTTGATGGGTATTCATTATTTATTCTTCTTACCAGAACTCATAGATTTTGTTCATCCTTTTGGTTCCATCAGCACCAAGAGGCATAACGATTGTGAAAGGTCCCCTAATGTCTTTGGCGCCCCATTCGCAGCCTTCTATTTTAGGGCAGAGCCGATGATGTCATTTACAGAGAGGCTTGCCAGGCTCTGCATATGGTTTGTAATATAAATAGATCACATCTTACGCATATCAGCAAGACAGAGGAGGCTTGCCCTCCCCAAAGTCTGCTGAAGTAGAAATTCTCAACAGAAAAGTAGGCAAGCCACCTCTACTTTATACTTCTCAGGGAATTTAAGGATGTGTTCGGCAAAGATTTCAAACTCTGGCAAATTTAGATGAATCCTGGACTATCCAAAGATAAAATATGCCCAAACTAAAGATAAATGATAATCCTGTTTCATTTTAGACTTCTTCCTTCCACTGGGCTTTGTGACTGCATAGTTAATATCAATTTATGTTCATGGTCTGTATTATAACCTATTGCATTAGCCTCAACATATATTGATTAGATTTTGTTTTGTTGTTTATAAATAAAACCTGATAATTGGGCTTACTCATGAGAGGAGTCACCATTAAAATAAAAATAAACCACTCTGCTTCTGAGCAACAAACTGTCACAAACAGGCAATCTTTCCAATCTATTTCAATACCTAATTATTTTTTTCTTTTTAACACTTGTTATTTGAAAAAGTTTAACACTCATAAGAAGCTACAAAAATAATATAGATGTCTGTGTACCCTCTACCCAGCTTGTCCCAGTGGGAACATCTTTAGTACCTATAGTCCATTGACAAAACCAGGAAACTGACACTGAGACAATATACTGACATTAACTAATAATCTTATTTAGATTTCACTCCTTTGTCTCACTTTTTTGGAGGTAAGTGTGCAGTGTCTAGTTCTGTGGCATTTTATTACGTTTAGACATGTATAACCACCACCACAACCAGGATACACATTATTATTATTTTTAAACACCTATGGAAGTCCAGCTATGCACAAAGGACTGTTGGGTGCGTTTATTTAACAATTTTATGAGGTAAATTTATTGTCTCCATTTTGGAGAAAGGAGACTTAAATAAAAAGGAAAAAGCAGACATTTCCCCTTTTTTTCATCTTTTAGTATCAGGAGTGTAGCAAAGACACACTCCTGTCTAATGACGCTAAATTCAATGTGAGGGATTTATTTTTTCTTACTTTTATAATCAACCTTTCTTAAGTCATAGCTCTCCAATTTTCAAATGTATAAAGTTCACAAAATCTACTCACTTCTTAAAAATACCACCATTAGGCACGAAGTAAGGGAAGAGATCATAAAAGAGAGTCCATCCTACAGTTCAGGATGGCAGCAGCTCCAAGTCTTAAGTCACTTTTGCTTTTTCTCAAAACCACAGCAACTCTATTTCTGTTCTTATTTTTCTCTTGCACCCAGACAATAGTGTTTTTGTCCTCTGAGGATTATTCTAAAAATAAAATGTGAAAGAAGAAGAAACATGTAAAGGTCTCTATCTTTGGTTTCTAAACATTACTTTTAACCTCCTATTTAGTTTAACTGCCATTCCCTACCAGAAAACGCTCTGCCCACTGCACTGTCTTCAGATTCCATGCGGCTGGAAAACGCACATGGCCTTAGTGCTTCCTGCTCCCCTGCCCCTTCTACCACCACTGGGGGGCTCACAGAGGAAATACGGTGGAGCTCACTGGGGCTAGGGGACATTACTTCCTGTCTAATTTTCACCTCTGCCTTTCAGCAACCATTCAGCCAAGTCCAGCCTAAGCAAGTTGGGACCTCACATAGGAGTTTTCTTCCTACTTCCCTGGCCTCTCCTTCTCAGTCTCTTTTCCCATCTCCTTCTCTTATTTCTGACCTCCAAAGCCAGAGTCCTTGGAGCCCAACCTCAGTCTTTTCCCTAAAATACTGATACTCTACCAAGGGTGATTTTTCACCCCAGGGGCCAATTGGGATTGTCAGTAGACATTTTTAGTTGAGGGACAGGGTGGGAGGGGGGCAGGGTGAGAGGTGTGCTAATGGTATCTAAGGGGTAGAGGCCAGGGATGCTGATAAATACCCTACAATTTATATTGTAGGACAGAACAGTCCCTGCAACAAAGAACTATCCCACTCCAAGGGTCATTGTGGATTCCCAGACAGCTCAGTGCTAAAGAATCCACCTGCCAATGCAAGAGCCACAGGAGAGGCAGGTTCGATCCCTGGGTTGGAAAGATCCCCTGGAGGAGGAAATGGCAGCCCACTCCAGCATTCCTGCTGGGAAAATCCCATGGACAGAGGAGCCTGGTGGGTTACATCCATGGGGAATCAGAGAGCCCGACACGACTGAGCGACTGAGCACAAGCACAAGCACACCGGGTCAACAGTCCCCGCATTATAAAGGCTTGCCCTAAAGATCTTACTCAGTGCCACACTATACCCAGACTCAGTCCATATGCTGCTGACTCCCAGACTTCAATCTCCAGTCCTGTCTTCTCCCCCATCTCCAGGTGCTTATACACAACTGCCTCCACTTAAATCTATCACGTGCTTCAAACTTAACTTGTTCACAACTGAATGTACTGGCATCCACAAACCTGCTTCTCCCCTAGTCCTTCCCATACTGATGATGTAACCATGCAAAGTAGTCACCTTAGACCCAAACTCTGACTGCAGGAACACTCTGATTAGGATCAAAGAACAGTGGAGCTGTGAGGGATTTCATTTGGGAGACGAGGAGAGCAAGATTCAGTAGTTTTGAGATGTCCCTACAGCTACACATTTAACTTGATAGTAGAGCCAGAATGAGAAAGACTTTCCTACAGCCAAGTAAGCTGACTTGGCTCCCTCAGGTAAAATACATAGCTCAGTTGCATTCTCTTTTTTCAGAAGTCAATGTTAGACAGCTTCGTACAATGCAGGTCCAGCAAATCACAGCCCAAGGGCCAATCTGGGGCTGCCACCTGTTTTTATATGGCCCATGAACAGAATGATTTTACCACCCTGAAATATTTGGGGCAGGGGGAGGAAATTCAAAGAACAACAATAATGTATGACATATGAAACTGACATTAAAAACAAATGTTAGTGTCTGTGAATCAAGTGTGACTGGGACACAGACACATTCATTAATGTTTTATCTATGGCTGCCTTCATGCTACAGACCTGAACTGAGAAGCTGCAACATTCACTGTATGAAGGGCAAAGCTGAAAATACCTGGCCCTTTATAGAACAAGGTTAGTGACCTCAGTACATTAAGAGTCCAAATTAAACAAACAAACATGGATTTCAGTTTCATCTCAACCAGCAGTGTGATCTTTGACTGTGTTTCAATGTCTATGAGCCTCACGTTGAATAGGGGTAATGATACTGCCCTTAAAGGATTGTTTAGGAGTATTAGAAGTAATGCTTGTAGTGATCTGGAGTACACTAGGAGGAACTCAACAAATACTAGCAAAAATAATACTACTACTTACCAATACTATTATTACCACAAACTTTACCCCTCAAAATGTCCTCTTTGGTACGCTTTGAGAGATTTTGTGTCAAATGCCTTCTGAAATCCAGGCAAACATAGAACTTAAAAGTCCTAGTCCTTTTCATCCATTAGTTGCATGATAACAGAACAAGTACCCATCACATTATGTTTTTTGGTAACAAGCTGGAGGGTGGTTAATATCTTTATAACTCATATGACACAGTGCCCAATTGTGAATTCCCTGAGTTTCCTGGAAAAATCATCTCCTGAGTAATAAAGGTGACACTACGTGAAAGAGAAAACCATCGAGACCTACTCCATCCTTTTTCCAACTTTCTTATCCCAAGACTGTCAGAAAATAAGTTTAGTTAACAGAAAACGGGAAAATCAACATTAAGTTAGTGAAGAACATGTAGAAACAGTCCCCAAACCCCCAGGACCCCACTCTTTCAGATTTCCCAGAGGGCGCTGCATGTGGCCAGAGAGGCAGAGCCTGGCTGTGGTTTTGGAACTGGCATCCCCCACAAGCTTCCAAAGATAAGAGATGGGAACATGGCTGACACTCACCTTGCCCACGGCTGCCCTCGGGGCCTTGACCTCAGCCCTGGCCACATCCAGTCCTGCAGGAGACTCTGCCATCCCTGGGGGCTTCTCGGCCTCAGGCTTGCCTCCTGGCTTACATCTCATTCCTGGAGTGGAAAAGAGGTCAAGCCTAACTCTTTTTCTTTGTGTGACCCCATCCTTTCCCCCTCTCACATCCCGCCATTTTCTCTGGCTCTCCAGGTATTTTGGCTAAGCACAGGGTCCTTTCCAGCCTCCTCACACTTCCTCCTTCCACTGGACTGCCCCTTTCTATGGTACCTTCTGGGATGATCCACATTTCTCATGAGTGACAAGACGTCATCTTGCTAATTAACATACGGCCTAATTATGGTGGTGTTACACTTTAGGAGACAGAATTAAAGTCTGAAGTGACCTAAGTAATTAGGAGAGGCAGACAGAGACAAATGAAAGCAGTAGCAGTACCGTGGGGGTGGCCATCACTTGGCCACGTCCAGTGAGGCTGAGCACCACAGGCCAAGACTCAGGTGCGTGGACACCTCGGGATCAGCTCCAAGCCAGGGTACTGTGGTACCTGCTTGGAGGCAGCATCCCCATGTAGGGCAAGATGGGCTTTTCTTTCCTCCTCCCTGTCTTTATAATTTCCCTGGCACCGAGGTAGTTCTTGACAAGATAGAGTAAATGAATTAGAAAAATGCACGCCCACAAAGATGAATTTTCACCCCATGCTGCAGAAGAGACAGGACTGACAGCTTAATTGCTGTGCTGAGGGTGACGCTGCTAGGAAGTGGTCCCTACTCTGCTAGGAAATCTGGCCAAAAACTAGGACAAATGAGGACAGGAGGTGTGCATTCTGGGTTCCCCCAGAAGTTGACCTGGGGTCACGAATGTGAGTACAAGTCATTTATTTGGGAGGCGCTCTAACAAGCACTGGCAGGGAGTGAGAAAATGAGACCGAGGAGGGAAAGAAGGCAATAGAAGGTATGTTAACAAGCAAGCCCTGCGGCTCAACTTGGCTGGGCAAGTAGGAGAGATAGGAGAACAGAGGTCAGTGAACTTTTCCTATAAAGGGCAGAGAATAAATATTTCAGGCTTTGGGAGCCATGGAATGTCTGTCACGATGACTCAATTCTGCCATTGTAGAAAAAATGTAGCCAGAGACAATATGTAAACGAACGGATTTGCAGTAAAACATTATTTGCAAAACCAGGCAGCCAACCCAATGGCTGTAGTTTGTCAGCCCCCTGCTATAGAAGAGTGTTTCTCAAACTCTCATGGTGAAGGACCCATTTTTTTTTTAATGTCCAACCCATTGAACAAGACTTTTGTAAATACAACAAAAATGAATCAATGGAAAAGCAAAATTTAAAAAACAGGCATACAAAGTATAAGTCTTTTAAAATTAATTAAAATCAAAAGACACAGAATATCTTGGTCTAGTTGATTTAGGAAGTTTCTAAATGCCCACTCTGAACTTCTGCTAAGTTATCACAGAAAGGTGGAGTCCTTGATCTCAGCCAAGGCCCTCACCACAGTTTACAGCCCCATGGTCTCTCTTACTAGGTGAGAAGGCTGGGACTGTTACCCACTG
>NW_011488900.1:18464-20496 GCF_000754665.1 Bison bison bison
ATCATCATAGTATTATACAAAGCATTTTTACTGCCATAAAAATCTTCCTTGCTCTGCCTGTTCATCCTTCCCTCCCCTCAACCCTTGGCACCACTGCTCTTTTCACTGTCTCCATAGTTTTGCCTTTTTCAGAATGTCAACTAGTTGGAATAATCTTTTCAGACTGATTTCTAACACTAAGTAACGTGCATTTAAGGTGTCTCCGTGGCTTCTCATGGCTAGATAGCTCACTATTTTTTTTAGTACTGAATACTCTACCGTCTGAAACTACCACTGTTTATTCACCCATTCGAAGGGCATCTACGTTGCTTCCAAGTTTTGGCAATTATGTAAACATCTGTGTGCAGGTTTTTGTGTAGAAATAAGTTTTTAGCTCCTTTGGGTAAATACCAAGGAACACAGTTGCTGGATTATATGGTAAGAGTGTATTTACTTTTGTAAGAAACTACCACACTGTCTTCCAAAATGGCCGTTCCCTCCAACCAGTGAACGAGAGTCCCTGTTGCTCCACGACCTTGTCAGCATTTGGTGTTTGCCAGTATCTAAATTTTGGCCATTTTAACAGTATCTAGCAGTATCTCATTTTTGTTTTAATTGTATTTCCCTGATGATATATGATGTGGAACACCTTTGCATATGCTTATTTGCCATCAGTATGTGTTCTTTGGTGAAGTGTCTGTTAAGGTCTTTGGCCCATTTTTTAAAAAGGATTGTTTATATTCTGACTGTTGAGTTTTAAGAGTTCGTTGCATATTTTAGATAACAGTCCTTTATCATATATTTTTTTTAAATATTTTCTCATTTTGACTTGAGTTTTAAATGGTCTGATAAAAAGCCCTAGCATGTGTGCAACATTTGGGGCACATTGACAAGAACTCAATAATAACTCCCTTTCCACAAAATATAAAAATTATACAAAAAGTTAGTGGTAGAAATCTAATGGACTGTCTCCCATTAACCTGTATTTTTGTCCCTTGTTCTCCATTTTACGTCATTCAGCTGCACTCACCCACCTAGTCTGGGTGTGCTGAAGGTGGTGAGGATGAGTTATAAAGAAGATGGGGCTACAACAGGAGCCTTAGAGAATGAAAGGGAAAGGGAGGAGGAAATTGAAATAGTAAATGTTTATTAAGCACTTCTTATACCCTGGGTTCCATGGGATATATATGTAAGAATAATACATGGCCCTTATTGTTAAAGAATTTATGGTTTAACCAGGGTGGATAATAAAACCATGAGATGAATATAAAGTGATATTCATTGATAGTCTACTATGTGCCAGGGATCTCACGAGATTCTTTGTATACATTAGCTATGATTCAGTTGAGAACACTGCAAAGAAGACACTGTTAACCTCATTTTAAAAAGGAAACTGATGTGCAAGGAAGGTATGCGACTCATTCCAAGCCACATGGCTAGTAAGTAACAGAGCTGAGATCCAAGCCCAAGGCTGTATGATTCCAATGCTCACACTCTTCATACACCAAGCTATCGAGAAAAGCTCCTAAGACAAATCACAGATAGTTTCATTGTGAGAAGTGCAACCTGGACTGAAAAAAGAATACGCAAAGACTCATCAAAAGAAAAACAATCCATAAGGAAGATACAAAAGAAATGGCTCCAGTATAATTGAAGTCTGTGAAAAAATGGAAATAGGAGAAGTAGGGTCAGGTGTTTGAGGGTTCTGACTGGTTTTGATGGTGTTTTCCAAGGATACTCTCAATGAGATTTTTCTAGGAGCTGGAAACAAAAAATCAAAATTCATCTGAAAAAAAAATTTAAAAATTAAACAAAAGTGTAATAAGGCCTGACACTAATACAATGCTGTATGTCAACTATAGAAACTACATGTATACAGGACATATATCTATGTCTATCTGTATCTATCTACAGATATCTATATCTACATATCTATACTACAGCTATACTTGTGTTCAGTCACGTCTAACTCTTTGGGACTCTTTGGGCTATAGCTCATCAGGCTCCTGTGTCCATGGGATTTTTCAGGCAAGAATACTGGAGTAGGCTCCCA
>NW_011488900.1:23610-24129 GCF_000754665.1 Bison bison bison
ATCATGTCATCTGCAAACAGTGAGAGTTTTACTTCTTCTTTTCCAATCTGGATTCCTTTTATTTTTTTTCTTCTTCTCTGATTGCTGTGGCTAATACTTCCAAAACTATGTTGAATAGTAGTGTTGGCCTCTCTTCCATTTTTAAGGACCTCATGATGACACATTGTACCCACCCAGAAAATCCAAGATAATCTTTCCATTTAAGGCCAGCAATAAGTAATCTTTGTTTCATATGCAGTGTTAATTTCCAGGTTTTCATGTAACCTAACAAATTCCCAGGTTCAGGGGATTGAGACATGGGCATCTTTGAGAGGCCATTATTCTGTCTATCACATGTGGTTTTCAACTGATGAAGAAAATACATAAAAAGATAACTTAAAGTAGGCTGGCAGGATAGTAAATGAATACCATCCAGACAGTCAAAGGGACAGTGTGCATGCGTGCTCAGTCATGTCTGACTCTTTGCAAGCCTATGGACTGTAGCCTGCGAGGCTTCTCAGTCTATGGGATTCTCCAGGC
>NW_011488900.1:24229-24756 GCF_000754665.1 Bison bison bison
CTTTATTTTGGGGGGCTCCAAAATCACTGCAGATGGTGACTGCAGCCATGAAATTAAAAGACACTTACTCCTTGGAAGGAAAGTTAAGACCTACCTAGATAGCATATTAAAAAGCAGAGCCATTACTTTGTCAACAAAGGTCCATCTAGTCAAGGCTATGGTTTTTCCAATGGTCATGTATGGATGTGAGATTGGACTATAAAGAAATCTGAGTGCCAAAGAATTGATGCTTTTGAACTGTGGTGTTGTTGAAGACTCTTGAGAGTCCCTTGGACTGCAAGGAGATCCAACCAGTCCATTCTAAAGGATATCAGTCCTGGGTGTTCATTGGAAGGACTGATGTTGAAGCTGAAACTCCAATACTTTGGCCACCTGGTGTGAATAGGTGACTCATTGGAAAAGACCCTGATGCTGGGAAAGATTGAGGACAGGAGGAGAAGGGGATGACAAAGGATGAGATGATTGGATGGCATCACCAACTCAATGGACATGAGTTTGGTAAACTCCAGGAGTTGGTGATGGACAGG
>NW_011488901.1:0-313 GCF_000754665.1 Bison bison bison
AGCAAGAGATTTTATTGGGAAAGGGCACCCGGGCAGAGAGCAGCAGGGTAAGGGAACCCAGAAGAACAGCTCTGCCATGTGGCTTGCAGTCTCAGGTTTTATGGTGATGGGATTAGTTTCCAGGTTGTCTTTAGCCAATCATTCTGACTCAGAGTCCTTCCTGGTTCAGCCAAGATGGATGACAGACAGAAGGATTCTGGGAGGTGGTCAGACATGTGGTGTTTCCTTTGGACCTTTCCCAAACTCTTCTGGTTGGTGGAGGCTTATTAGTTCTGTGTTCCTTACCGGGACCTCCTGTCGTAAAACAGGTTAT
>NW_011488901.1:4620-5010 GCF_000754665.1 Bison bison bison
ATCACCCAAGTCCAAGAAACCCAGAGAGTCCCAAACAGGATAAACCCAAGGCGAAACACCCCAAGACACTTATTAATCAAATTAACAAAGATCAAGCACAAAGAACAAATATTATAAACAGCAAGGGAAAAGCAACAAATAACACACAAGGAGATTCCCATAAGGATGACAGCTGATCTTTCAATATAAACTCTTCAGGCCAGAAGGGAATAGCAGAATATACTTAAAGTGATGAAAGAGAAAAAACCTACAACCCAGATTACTGTACCCAGCAAGGATGTTATTCAAATATGAAGGAGAAATCAAAAGCTTTACAGACAAGTAAAAGCTGAGAGAATTCAGCACCAACAAACCAGCTCTCCAACAAATGCTAAAGGATCTTCTTTGACA
>NW_011488902.1:0-312 GCF_000754665.1 Bison bison bison
TTGCTGTTTCCAAACAGGTGGGTATAAAGCAAATATTTGTATGTGAAACCTTTCCTTTCTTTAGTATCATATGTTTCACAAAAATAGTGGGTCACAATATGTAATTAAAAAGCTATTAAGACTCATAATTCAATTAAACATAAATTCTTTTAAAATGACTCATAATTCACAGTCAAGAATGTTTCCACTGCCTGTTGAAACTACAATCTATCTCTAGAATTCTTCTAGATTGTTAATAAAATAGATCATGAGTTTCCAAGCCTGCTTAAAATAAATGCTTAAAACAATTGCCCTCTATACTGTTACTAACTT
>NW_011488902.1:1445-2018 GCF_000754665.1 Bison bison bison
CCCTGAAAACTGAAAAGCATATCAGAAATATATAAACTGAAGGGAATAAAAAGCCCAAGCCAAAATCTCGGGACTTCCGTGGTGGTCCCGTGGCTGGGTCTCAGTGCTCCCAGGAAAGAGGGCCTGGGTTCGACCCCAGGTCAGGAAACTAGATCCTACATGCTGAAACAAAGCCCAGCTCAGCCAAATAAATAAATATTAAAATAAATAAATCCTCTTCTTGGCATTTCCCAACTTCCAAAATTCCAGCTTGACTTGCACTTTTCACTTGCTTGCTCCTTTTCCTTTCCTTTTACCCTCTTAAGACTTGGGCGATGAGAGAGAAACTGTGTTTATATAAACCATTTTTCATAAAATGGGAATTTGTGAACAGCAGCAAGATTTCTAATATGTTATAAAATGCTTTCGTTATGTTTGAATTTTAAGACAAAGTCTACTGAGGCAAATTTTTTTTACTGTGTTATTTTAGACTGATTACAAAAAAAAAAAAAAAAAACCTTAAGTGGGGGAAAAATATTTGGAAAATGTTTTACCTTTAACAAGTGCGGTGTTATCATGAATACCAGCCATAAA
>NW_011488902.1:2895-3257 GCF_000754665.1 Bison bison bison
GCACGTTCTGATGGGAAATCTTCCTTCTGGGGTAGATGGCTGGCTGGGAGACAGAGCTTTGCCCTCTCTATGGGCGAAAACATTTTTACCCACCCCCTGCAGTGGCTTTCGGAGAAGGCAATGGCACCCCACTCCAGTACTCTTGCCTGGAAAATCCCATGGATGGAGGAGCCTGGAAGGCTGCAGTCCATGGGGGCGCTGAGGGTCGGACACAACTGAGCGACTTCCCTTTCACTTTTCACTTTCATGCATTGGAGAAGGAAATGGCACCCTACTCCAGTACTCTTGCCTGGAGAATCCCAGGGACGGGGGAGCCTGGTGGGCTGCCATCTATGGGGTCGCACAGAGTCGGACACGACTGA
>NW_011488902.1:3357-3578 GCF_000754665.1 Bison bison bison
CCTCCCCCTTATGGGCACTGGGTCTCCCTCCTCCTCCCACCTACCCCCAGGGGCACCTATTCCCTGAGCCCCTGGACGCAGCCACTCCTCACATCACTTCACTGCCCCCAGGCCTTCATCATTTGTGGGCTCTGAGCCTACCACACACTCCTGGGCACGTTCTGATGGGAAATCTTCCTTCTGGGGTAGATGGCTGGCTGGGAGACAGAGCTTTGCCCTCT
>NW_011488902.1:4997-8924 GCF_000754665.1 Bison bison bison
AGCTGGCAGGATTTTAGTTCCCCCACCAGGTATTGAACCCTGGGCCCACAGCAGTGAGTCTTAACCACTGGACGACCAAGGAACTCCCTAGATTCCCTTGACTTCTAAAAAGGCTCAAAGTTGTCAGAAAATATCAATTCTCAAAGAAAATTCTAAAAAAAAAATTGGAAGTGAGAAATCATTTTTATCTGTGCCACATTCCTATTAGTGCCAAAAAGACAAGCCCTGTCTGATAATCTGACTTGACTATTGACAGCTTGATCTACAGAGAGTTTTAAATTTTTTGTGTTGTTAAAATGTTAAATCAACATCCAGGTTTCTTTTCTTTCTTTCTTTTTTTTTTTTTTTTTTTTTTTTTTTTTTTTTTTTGTGCCGAAATCCAGGAAACTCCAGAATTCTTACTTTTAAAATCATTCTTAGAAAGGTCTTTGGGGTGGGAGGGAGGCTCACAAGGAAGGGGATATATGTATACTTACAACTGATTTATGATGTTACACAGCAGAAAACAACACAACATTGTTTTTTAAAGCAATTAATCTTCAATTAAAACAAAATTAAGGTTAAGAAACAGTAGAAATAGAAAAAACAGAAGGTCTCTGTCAGCAGATAAAAAATGTATAAATAGGAATCTGAGTTTTATTCTGGTACTTTTCTCACTGTGCCTATTTGAAATGTTTGATCCATACTCTATCTGAGACTTTTTGGTGAGATAAAAATTGAGTTACTTTTCTCTTTTACCAGGTTATTTCTCCACCATCTACACATAGTTTATCATTTCTAACAGAAAAGGTCATCATTTTCAAGTTCTAAAGTTTTATATACATTTGGGTGTTTGGGCATTCTGTTCCATTCATTTCTCTATCTTTTGTTAGTAAATAAACACTTTGTGGGCACGTATAGCACATTTTGATATCAAGAAGGGCAAATCTTCCTCTACGATACAAAACTTTTAATTTCATCACAACAATTAAAGACAGCGTATGTAACCCAAAATCTTTAAAACCATGAAATGTTGATTTGGTTTAAATATACATACCATACATCCTAGGAAAATGTCTTCCTATTCAAGAACACAGCCAACTTCCTACTTCAAAGCTGTCTTCTAAGGTCCTTCAGCAAAGAACACATATACCTAAGAGTACACTGATATAAAATGGATATTGAATTGTAGCTGAAGAATTTTTAATCCAGAAGTTGATTTGGCATGGGAATTATTTTGCTAACTATGCGGTTTTCTGTAATATATAACCTTATGGTATAAAAAATGTATACATTAAAAATAAGATATTGACAACATCAGAAATCTGTCCACTGCCATGATCCACAATTGGTGATCCATGAAGAAATGCTTTCATAAATCACATGAGAAAATTTTTGAAAGCCAGAAGGTTCAGATTTCTTGAAGGCTATAACTTGAGAGCTTTTACTAATGAGTACATCATACTAAACCATGCAAATAAAAAGTAGGAGGAAGAAAGGAAAAACAGATGCTATTCATGTTTCATTTCATTTTTGTGATTACTGACATTCAGTTAAATGACTTCAAAACTATCAGTAAAGCTCTGTAAGGGGAATTATAAGTGGGTCCAAAATCAACTAAGGCTTTTTGCTGCCTATAAAGTCTGTGGGGTGCTGGATCCCAGGAAGGTATCCAGGAGCCTTGGAGGGGAAACTCACAGAAGGGATTTCTGCCAGGCCCTTCCACCCAGCTTACCTGTTCATCTTGTCCCTGTCGTTCAGGCCATTTTTTCCAAACAACAGAACAAGCTGCACTTTGGCTACGTTGCCCACAATGGCAGCTTTGTGAATCTTTCTGAGGTCTTTGTCTCGGATGCGGTACCCGGGCTGGAAGTTGATTCCATGACCACTGTCTCTCACTGAGTTGATGGAGGAGCCAAAGGGCGACACACCCTTCTTACTCCCGAAGCCAAAAATCTTTTTCATCGCAGAACCTACGGACTCCAAACACACCTCACCTCTCGCTCAGCTCTTCACAGTCCCCTAAACCCAACAAGAGCACTACAGGTAAGCCAGAGCTGTCCGGTCACAACCTCCCAGCTGGGAAGCTCAACGGTTTGGAATCTTTCATCCCAGAATGATCATTGCTAAGCAACACCTCTAAACACATTGCCCATGCGCACAGAGGCCTGGCGTGCCAGCCCAGTGCTCATATGCAAGAACTGTAAGTTCATTTCCTCAAAGAAACAAACCATATCAATAAACCCTTACCTAAACTAAGAAGGAAAGAGAGGAAACTGAAATACAGAAATGAAAGTGACATTAAAACTTTGTAACTGTCAAAATAACTATAGTATCCAAAGCAATCTAGAGATTCAGTGCAATTTCTATCAAATTACCAATGGCATTTTTCACACAACTAGAACAAAAATTTTTACAGTGTGTATGGAAACAAAAGACCCCAAATAGACAAAGCAATCTTGAGAAAGAAAAGTAAGAGCCGACAGAATTAGGTACCCTGACTGCAGACTACTCTGCAAGCTTCAGTAATCAAAACACAATACTAGCACAAAAACAGAAATATATTGGATGATCACTGGAACAAGACAGAAAGTCCAGAGAAAAACCTACGTACCTATGGTCAATTAATCTAGGATAAAGGAGGCAAGACTATACAAAGGAAAAAAGACAGCCCCTTCAATAAGTGGTGCTGAGAAAACTCAACAGCTACATGTATAAGAAGGAAATTAGAACTCAAAATGGATTAAGCACCTAAATATAAGACAGGTCCTGTAAAACTCAGAGGACAATATGGGCAGAACACACTCTGACATAAATTACAGCAGGATCTTTTTTCATCCACCTCTTAGAGTAATGAAAATAAAAACAGAAATAAGCAAATGGGATATAATTAAACTTAAAAGCTTTTGCACAGTGCAGGAAATCGTAAACAAGACAGATGACAACCCACAGAATATTTGCAAATGATGCAATTGACAAGGGATTAATCTCCAACATATTCAAATAGCTCAAAGAGCTCAATATCAAAAAACAAACAACCTGATCAAAAAATGAGTATAAGATCTAAATACACATTTCTGTAAGGAACACCTACAGATAACCAAAAAGAACATGAAGGATGCTCAGAAAGGATGCTTTGCATCACTAATTATTATAGAAATGCACAAATACTACAATAAGGTATCATTTCACTCCAATCAGAATAGCCACCATCGAAAAATATACAAACAATAAATGCTGGAGAGAGTGTGGAGAAAAGGAATCCTTCTACACTGATTATGGAATGCAACTAGGTACACCCACTGTAGAAAACTCTATAAAGGTTGCTATAAAAACTAAATATAGAGTTGCCATATGATTCAGCAATCTCAGTCCTGGGCATATATCTGAAGAAAACCATGATTCAAAAAGGTACATGCACCCAATGTTCCCTGCAGAACTATTTACAATAGCCAAGACATTGAAGCAACCTAAGTGTCCATCAACAGAAGAATGGATAAAGATGTGGTACACACACACACACGCACACACACACACACAAGGAAAATGGAATATTACTTGGCCATAAAAAAGAAATAATAATGCCATTTGCAACAACGCAGATGGATCTTGAAATTACAATACTAAGTGAAGTAATTCAGACAGAGAAAAACAAGTATCACATCACTTACATGTGGAATTTAATAAAAAATAAACTTATTACACAACAGAAACCAACTCAAAAGATCTCAAAATCAAATTATGGTTATGAAAGGGGAAGCATGAGGGGAAGGACAAATTAGGAGATTGGGGTTAACATATATACACTATTTTCTAGTAGTCATGTATGGATATGAGATTTGTATAATAAAGAAGGCTGACTGCCAAAGAATTAATGCTTTTGAACTGTGGTGTTGGGAGTAGACTCTCAAGAGTCCTTGGACTGGAAGGAGATTAAACCATTTAATC
>NW_011488902.1:9741-20266 GCF_000754665.1 Bison bison bison
CAGCCCACAGTCCCACATGTGGCTGAGTATCAGAGCTTCTGGCTTTCTCATTCTTCATTCATTTACTCAATAACTATCTGCTAAGGTGCTGTGACAAACACTGGAATTACAAGATGAAGGTGACCCCAGTCACCCTGAGAAATGATAATGCCACAAACTGTAAAAATAGATCAACAGACAATTTCCATATGGAGTCATAAATACTAAGACAGGTATACAAGATGGCACAAGGAACACTCAGAAGGGACAGCTGGCTTTGTGTCAATACTGCCAGCTTTTTGGTGGAGGTGCTATGGAAGTAGCTACCTGAAGGACAGGAAAAAGTACAAGAGTCAGAGGGGAGAAGCACGTACAAAGACCAGAGGTGAGGAAACGAATCTGTGGGATCCTACACAGTCTGGCTGGTTAGATGCACAGCTAAGGGGCAGAATAAGGTGGTGAAGAGATAAGGCCAACTACTTTGGAAGGTTGATGCAGGTGTTTGGAGCTTTTCCTGAGGGAAAGAAATAAACTAGTGATAAAGTCAATGACACAGAAATTATAAAGCACCCACCAAGTGACAGCTACGCAAACATGACTGCTTGAGTCTGGGTGTTCTAGCCTTAACGACTACCAGACACTTGAGACGTTGATGAACTCCATGCTTTCTGAGAATGGTGTCAGGGTGCAGATGGACAGTTCCACAGCGATGGCAGTAGTACAGAAAGGATACTGCCAGAAATAAATAGAAATACATAGACCTTTTGAGATTTTTTTTAAACTATGGAACATGATGAATAAATGAGGAAGAATAACATTTTTCACTATAACTGCTCAGGCTTTCACATTTTTCATTAGCTATATATAAGAAAAAATTTTTTAACATAGCATCTGTTATCCAAACAATGGAAATAGATACCATTTATTGTTTACAGTGTATTTCAGAAATCAATATCTAAATTTAATTCATACATTTTGGCAACATACCTTCTCTTAGTTCTCTAGTTATACTCCCGTCCAACTACTGCCGCATCTGAAATAAGTCAAATATTATTTATCTTTAAGTTAAGCAAGAGATATTATCATAGGAATGTTATACAGCTTACTAAATGTGACATTTAAATAATACTTTTAGAGACTAGACCTAACTTGAAGATTACTTAAGTAGAAAAATAATCACATAAATAAAAGAAAATGCATTCCTACTTATTCCACTTATAAATAACAGAGAACATGTATATGGAACATTAATCTGATAAAAAGTACAATAAATATCAGTCTATCAAGTACACATAATTTCAAACAATTAGAGAATGACCCACGATCCTAGGAATGACCCACATGATTACTATCTTCTCCCCCTAACAGCTCCTGCCCTAAATACATACTTCTGAGACCTTTGATTTCTAGGTGTGGATCCTGTTCAAATGGAGGAAGTAGTTTGAGTTGAATGTTATTAAGGAGAACACATCAGCAATTTTCTTTAAACTTTTCCATTTAACAAAAACATAGAAAGGTGAGAAAATTATACACAATAAAACAATGTACCAGCAAGTTTTTATTCTAAAGGTGTTTAGTGAGAAGGATTAACACGTAACTGTTATTTTCCAAACTATGTCCCATAGAAGGGGAAGGTCCCACAGGGGTCATTGCAGGGTTGAGGAACTGAGAAGTCAGAAGTGCAGGACCTCTGGCCACTCCTTTGGCTTAAAAGGCTTTATACTTGTCTCTGTTTTATATAATACGGTTCCACACAAAAGTTTTTTTTGTTTTTTTTTTTTAAGAAAGGTTGTTTTCTTTGGAAAAAAAAAACAAAACTTTTTTTAAGGTATGAGAGTCATGATTTAGGCAAAGTTCATAATTCTACAAAAGAAGTAAGAAAGCCAATGACTTTCTCACTGAGTCCAGAGTCCTATGCCAGCTACTTCCTCAGATTAAGAAAAAACACACAGATTTTTAACTACAACACAGAGACAATGAATATGTAAAACCTTCTTACATAGTTCAATAATGCTTGTGGCATGACATGACATAGTAGCTTTCTAACTAAATCATGTTTTAAAGGCAAGAACAAGAATAAATTATTGTCAAACTCCTATATGTAGCAGTCATTTGATATAGTTAATTTATAAAGCATACATTTTTTAAAAAACACACAACAGGGAACTTGAAGGAGAAAAGTTTCAAGGTGAGGACTTACACTCCTACCCTCCTTATGAGAGGTGAGGAGATTTACCTAACCGGTGAGTTTGGGAGAAGGAACTTCTCCCAAAGTGCTTGCTTGGTTCCAAATCTCTATTTTGAAAAGATGCATGTGCCCACAGCACCGTGAACTTGGGTGTGCAGTAGGCAGCCTATGTCTGGGACGGGGGTCAAGCATTTGCTTCCTCCTCTTTGGCCTGCATGGGGAAGTGTCTGACTTGGGATGAAGTGTTCAGAGGCCCGCTGTGACTGCACAGCTAAAGCACGTCCTCCAGTTTCACAGCTCTCAAGTACTAAGACCCAATGTAGATGCAGTGCTGTCAAAGAAACCTTAATTGCTCTCCTACGATGGCAAGAAGCCAAATGAGAAAACAGGTTGAGACTGCACTTAACAAGGGCTACTTTCCATCATCACAAACATCAGGAAAACACCATTAAAACTATAAACCTGTGTGCACTGACTGAAATGGATATTTTAATCACAATGATTGAACAGTGAAAACTGGTTGCAATTTAAAGACTCCCCATCATTGCTATCTTAAATACCCTTCATCCACGTGATGTCAAGATAAAGTGAGCTTCAATTATAATGTTTAAATGTTTGAATTAACTACAAATCTAGAAATATTCTACAAATGCTCAGTAAGATTGTTCTTTTAAATTTTAAATAAAAATGCTATAGGTAAAATAGCAATTAAAGAAAATGACAAAAAATGTCATTTTTGTAAGAAACGACAAAATGTAAGAAAATGACAAAAAATGTTAAGCTAAAACTATAAATTAATGTTTTGGTTTAGTATTGTAAGTTTATTTAATTCATAAAAAGGATTTATCTAGGATTCCTTTAAACAAAAAGCATCCATATGTGGTTAGTGTTTAGATGCCAGTGATTCACTTATGCTTAGAGGCAGAAAAACTTCGTTGGGTACAGCAGAGCTTGGAAATGAGTATGAACCATTGCCAACTGAAATCAATTAGGAAGTGAAACATCTGAAAGAATACTTTGGATATTAGGCAATAATATTTCATTTCTAAAGTAGAATTTAAACTCAGCTTTTCAAGAAATTTAATAATTTAGCAAGTATCTCTTAAAATCAAGAATTCTGGGACCAAAAAATAATCAAATTTCTGTCTCCTTTATTAGCACGGCTAATTATGACTTTTACTTAGTGTGCATTAAGTCAAATAAACAACTCAGAAATTCACCAAATTAAAAACAAGGATCATTCATATTAGAAATCTGAAACCCAGTGAAAAAAAGATAATAGAACTAACCTCGGTCAAGTAAGTCTCCGTGCTGTTATTCGAAGGGCATGGAATTGAGGTAGAGAAACCTACGTTTGCTCTTGGAGTAAGATTTCCATTGAGCACTAAAGGATTATTGAAAGTTCCAACACAAGGGGGCTCCAGGACTGGCCTTGTGCTAAGAGTGCTGAGTAAAGATCTGTTCTGCTCTTTCTCCACCTCAAGTTTGGTGCTGATCACTGCCAGCCTCTCATGAGTGCTGGGGAAGATAGAAAACACCACCTTAATGATTTGCATTTTTAAAGTTGCCATATAATAAGTGGAATTCCCAATAAATTCTTTGAACACAGAAAACACAGAGCAGACCTCCTGTAAACAGTGATAGCTGTAACCTTGTTCTGAAGAAGTACACATGTGTCTAGGACTCTTCAAGTAACAAGTCACGGTTGGGACAGGAAAGAAAGGGCATCAGAGAGAAAGGAAGGTGGCCTCACAGTGACACCTACTGCCCTCTGGGACACACCTGCCTCCATGAAACAGTTCAGGGATGAAGAAACACCCCATCCCACAAAGCCACTTTCAAGCAATTGCTTTCACCACTCTTGTATACACGTTTCACTCATGACCTCGGACAAACTAAGCTTTTGGCTCTGAGGAATCATCTAGAGTCACAATCTAAAGGGGAGGAAAAGAAAGTCAATGGGTGATTGAAAAGAGCTAAAACAGCCCCAGGAACAATTACAATTACAAGTATCCTCTGCTTTTTCAAGGTTCATTTTATGTTACTTCACTTCTAGGAAAGGCCTACGTCAGCATGTTTTTGATAATCAAAAAAAAAAAATTTTTTTGGAAGACTTTTTGATTTCATATAAAAAGGTTCAGCGTACGTTTTACAGTGAGAGGCATTGTGCTCCCCAAACAGGGAGACTAGCCCCACTGAGCTCCTTCCCTGGAAGCCACACCCCATAGATATCAATGTCAAGTCACCACAACCCTGAACCCTATATGGAAGCACCTGTACTTCACTTGTGCATATTCATTTTAGGCTTCAAGTAGCAGAACGTGCCCTCAGGTACCTGCTTCTTTGCTGTATGCTGTTTTGGCTTATGAAAGGCTTCCCAGGAATGCTCTGCTTTCAGACAGTGGGAAAACCTGGACTAGGCACTGGAGGTGCCATCTGCCTTTTCCATTCTCCACACCCCCACCCTCAGTCAGGTCACTATACTATTTCTAGCCACTCTGTGAATTATCCTCTTTCTCCCCTGTGTTAATTGCCCCCAATTTCACAAGCATGCCTTTATGCAGTATGCTGCTGCTGCTAAGTCACCTCAGTCGTTTCCAACTCTGTGTGGTAAAACTTAAAAGGACACAGTATTAATAGTTTGTCTTAGGGCCGCCCTCTAACAGTGACCATCTAGTTAGCTTTCACTTCCTACTAATCTCATAAACTGCGCTCTATAAAAATTGGGCTTTAGAGACAAATTAACTAACTAAATTTACTTTCTGTGATTCTGTGTTTTGACATACTTGTCTAGTTTACCTTCCAGTGACTTTCTAACTTCTAGTTCTACTAGGTAGAGTTGCTTGTATTTTTCCAACTCTGCTTTATGAGAATCTTCTTGCAAAGTTTTCACCTTGGAGAGTTCAGATTCCAGGTCTTTAATTCTGAGTTCCATCTGACTTGTTATGGAAGCATTATTCTTCTCTTGTAACTGCTCTAAGTCCTCCTGAGAGCTGCTTGTATCTAAGGCAAATTTAAAAAGATAACATTTTAAAAATAATCATTAACCTGGAAAATGATATTTGCTCCCTTTAGTTTTGAGTCAGTGATTCAGAAAGCAATTTTAAAGGTAAAAAAAAAAAAAAGAGCAGAAGTTTAGAACAATTATCATCAATGTGAAGTGAATTAAATGTGAATTATAAAATTAAAGTGGAATTATTGTTATAGTGGTGCTTATATAATCTGATAATTCAAAGAACAAGAGTATCAACTTAAAATTTTAAAAATTGAACAAGACAACTTAAAAATAATTCAAGAGGATGGTACCAGTTCTGCTGCTGCTGCTGCTAAGTCACTTCAGTCATGTCTGACTCTGTGCAACCCCACAGACAGCAGCCCACCAGGCTCCCTTGTCCCTGGGATTCTCCAGGCAAGAACACTGGAGTGGGTTTCCATTTCCTTATCCAATGCATGAAAGTGAAAAGTGAAAGCGAAGTCGCTCAGTCATGTCTGACTCTTAGCAACCCCATGGACTGCAGCCCACTAGGCTCCTCCATCCATGGGAGTTTCCAGGCAAGAGTACTGGAGTGGGGTGCCATTGCCTTCTCCAGTACCAGTTCTAAACCACAATATTTTCTTTTCCTCCTAGTAATCTTGTTTTATACCAATTGGTCTTATAAATGAAAGGATTCTCTAGTGAGAATCATTCTGATAGGTCAATTTGGTGATAACTGTGATGGAAACAGAAATATTCAAAGGGAGAAACAAGTGTCCCCTTCCTTCCAGAAAACTACCAAACCAACTGTTCTAAGGGAAGTAGAGGAAACACATAAGCTGTATAGATCCAAAAAGTAATTTACAATGAGGTCAATTCAAGCACAAGACAGATGAACAAATTAACCTGCAAAAATAGGTTGACTTCCTTTAATTTCTCTACAAGATCCTGTCTCGCCCTTTCTTCGATCTCCTGTTTATACTGCTCTACTTGACTGTGTTCTATCATATTCATTTCTATATGACTTCTGAGGTTCACTACTTCTTGCTCCAACTTCTTTTTATTCTTCTCCAGTTTTTCACATTTCTTTTGCATTCCTTTCATAGATAATAACTCCTCTTGAAGAACTTGATTTTTTGCATCCAGGTGCAGACATTTAGAAGATGCAGTTTCCAGCTCTGCTGTAAGATCATCAATCTGCAAGAATAAAACAATACTGTTTGGTAATGAGGCAAGTGGACTGAGCACAGCCTAACTCAAACCCAGGATCAAATAGATACGATAGTATCTGTATTGTAGAATGTAGGACCAGGGATTACTCAGAGAATCAAGAGAGAAGTTCAAACCACCAAGAGTCACAAAATATATTCTTCACTGTCATCATCTTTGTCACACAACATTTGCACTTGATTTTACACTCATTTCTATTTTTTCTCCATAAAATGACTACAAGTCACCTCTTAGTAGAACGTCTCTTTCTCCTCACCCCCCATCTTAATGCCGCATGTTTTAAAGAAGTTTGAGGGATAATGTATTGAGTTATCTAGGATTGAGTTAATAAACGCTTCCCAAAAGAAGATTGTGAAAATAAGACTCTCATTAATAAATCTTATGAATATGGATTCTAATCCCATAAGTCTTTTACTGAACCCTATAAATAGTTTTTTCTAATTTGAACTGCATTCCAAACAAAAATAATTCAAAAGGTTAAAGAAATCCCATCTCCTAATAGCTTAGTGAGATGAGCCATACATTTTTCTGAACAACAACAACCAAAAATGCCTCACTCTTGTAACCATTTGTTACTTTTCACAGAACAGAACATACCAAACAAAACAACAAATAAAATTTGCGGGAATTTCAGTGACACTGAGTTGCAAAGAACTTTCCTTTAGATAGAATGATTACTCGGTAAGTCGAGGTGAGTGGAGGTGGGGGTTTTGAAACTGTCTACAAATTCTTTGACACTTTTCTCTGAAATTCCCTCCCCTTAAATATGTTCTGGCCTCAGTAACTGATTTCTACTTGACAGAGTCTGGGGAAACTGACTTTTGCTCTGTGGGAAAGCCCACCCTTAGCATCAGTCACTACGCTGCGAAGAAGCCCAGACCACATACTGAGCACCTTGTCAGTGCCCTCACTGACTGCCCCCAACTAATGTCCCATCCAAAAGCCAGCTCCAACTGCCAGACATGTGCATGAACTAATCTTCAGATGACTCTGGTCCCCACCTTCATGACATCCCAGCTGATGCCAACTGGAAAAGAAATGTGCTGGCCTCACTCAATGAGCCTTGCCCCAACACAGATTTGTGAACAAAGTAAATGCCGTTTTGAGCCACTAGGCTTTGACGTGCTTTATTATACAATTTGCTGGCAATAAATACCTGGCACAGATACTGATACTAAAAATGCCATTAAAAAAGAACTAAAAGATGTGAGAATGCCTTTCAACCTGGAGGTAAGTGGGATCTGAATGGATGCAGAGAAAGAAATGAAAACCCAAAGGGCTTCATGACATTGTAAACTGAATCCTGATGGCCCTTAAAGAGGCTGCTGGGGACAGCTTCTAGGCAAGAGAAGAAAACAACACTGAAACACAGGGGAAAGGAGACTCTTCCTACGAACCAGCTGAAAGTAACATCAATGAGAGGGATAAGCTATCAAAAAAATAAAAGGGGAAGGACTATTAAATATAAAGGAACCAGGCTCAATTATATTTGGGTTCAATATCTGTTATCTCCTTTACAGCATTTCCACATGTCCAATGGTCACATGATGCTAAAAGAGAGAAACAGCTTCTGGGCTAAGATCAAATCTAGGGTGCTGCCAGGAAAACATGGTCTAAAGGTGAAGCCTGTAGACTGTAAAACCCTTCATTAGGACCATGGGAAGACTTAAGGTGGTGCCTCAAATCCCTTTAAAGATCTTAAGGGCATAAGAAGTTTAAAGGCATCATCCTACAAAGCTTCACGAGAAGCCCAAGCTGCAGAGCTTCTCTCAAAAAAGATTTATGAGGGTAGCTTCTCCAATGACGTGAACCCCAATCCAGTTCACAGGACACTAAAAGCTTTAAAGAGAACCTTGGCAGCAAAAAAAACAGTGCTTGGCCTAACAGAGACCAAGACATACAAATGAGAATAGGCCTTTGGGATTTTCTTAGAAGTTCAATAAAGAGGAAGCTGGCTTAAGAAACATGACTCAGCTACAGACAGAGGTCATTTCTTAGGAAAAGGACAGCACACAGAGCCCAGAGGGTAGAGCAAAGGAGAAGCACTCCTATGGGAAGGACCAAGTCCTCATCAAAGAGCTTGCAGCACCAAACTGGACCTCAGAGCTGCTATGGACTACGGTGCCTCCCACTTCCCATTTCTGAACAGGAGAGTCTAGTCATTCAGCAGAATGGTGGGGGTGGCAGATAACTTGTCCCTTTAGTTCTCAAGTCTTAGTACTGAGAGGGTTGTGCTCACAGGGTCACACTCTAGAAATCACACCCAGAAACCTCATCCCCATGTGCCATCTGTACCCGATGAAGATGGTCAGACCTCTTCTTGAGCCTGGGCCTGACAATGTTAACAACTGAGACTTGTGAAGGAATGGGTAGGGAAAAGGGTACTTTTCATTGGAAGGAATATAAATTGTGGCCAGTGAGTAACTGTGCTAGTTTTTAAATGTACCCATTAGTTTTAAAAAACTTTATTCTGTAAGAGAGGTAGAATATAGGCCAAGTATAAGTGACTTGCTTCTATTGAACAGAAGATGATCAAAGTGATGCTGTGTGAACTGCAAAGCGAGGTTAGAAAAGGCAGCAGAGCTTCTGCCTGGCTCTCAACCTGGGAACCAGGCTCCATGTTGCGAGGAAGCCCAGGCTGCAAAGAGAGCCTAGGTGTTCAGAGTAGGTGTTTCACTTGTCTGCCTTCACCAAAGTCCAGCTGACCACAGATACCAACTATCAGACATGGGAATGAACACACCTTCACCCGATTCCAGCCCCCGGCCCTCGAGCTACCCCACCTGAAGCCGAGGGGACGAGAAGCCATCCGTCCTGGCCACCTTTTCCTAAGTGTAGATTTTGAACAAAACCAATGTTGTTTATTGAAGCCACTAAACTTAAAGCTGATTAGGAAAAAACAGAAAAATGGATTTTTGAAAAAGAGAAAATAAACAAACATAACTTAAATTCATGTAGAAACTGGTCTCCTATAAACTGGAATATAATAAAAGGTGAGATTTTTAATGAAAATGTTGATGAGAAGCATATAACTAGAAGGAAGACTTAAGAACTATTCATGAAGAAGTTTGTTCAGGGTTCCCTTAAATGACAATTTCTTACAAATAGGCAGGTGTGACTCCTTAGAATTTCTGCTCAAGTTTGAATGCAATGAAGACTAGTAAGCAATGAGACATATGATTTGAACTATAAGAAATAACTAGAAATAGTTTAATTACCAAAATCAGACTTTTGACCTCATCTCAATTTACTAAAATTCTAAAAAGATGGGTAGCTTTGAGTAGTTACTAATCTAGAACTCAATCTTCATTGTCCTCTCCTCAGAGAGAGAAATAAAAGACCACGAGATGCCACTTCCTACTTGCTAGGATGGCTATACTCACAGAGACAGGCAATGACTAGTGTTGACAGGAATGTATAGAAATGGGAACATTTTACATACTCTGGATAAAAATATAAAATGATGCAGCCATGCTGAAAAACAGTATGGCAAGTCCTCAAAAGGTTAAACAGAGTTGCTATGTAACATAGCAGTTCTATTCATAACTGTATTCCCAAAAGAAATGAAAAAATATGTTCACACCAAAACTTAGACATAAATGTTCACAGCAACATTACTGACATTAGCCAAAAAGTAGAAACAACCCCAAAGGTCCATCAGATGATGAATGGATAAATAAAATGTGGTACGTCCATACAATAGGATATTATTGAGCAATAAAAGCAAGGAAATACTGATACATGTTAGATGTACCTTGAAAATATTACACTAAATGAAAGAAGGCAGTCACAAAGGATCCCATATTGTATGATTTCACTGACATGAAATGTCCAGAAAAGGGACATCTACACAGTCAGGGAGTGGAGTCATGGTTCCCGCAGGCTGGGAAGATCATGAAGGGAAAACTGGCACCCTTCTTTGGAGGGTGATGAAAATGTTCTAACGTGGTAATGCTTGTATAACTCTTTAAACACAATAAAGTTACTGAACTGTACAGTTTAAATGAATGAACTGCATGGTATGTTCATTAGATTTCAACAAACCTGTCACCAAAAACAATAGATGCTTTGGGGTCATTAATGCTGTGCTGCTCAGCTTCAGATCACCAGCCAGGGTTCAAGACAGAGAGAGTCAAGAGTGTGCCCTTTTTATC
>NW_011488902.1:20392-20981 GCF_000754665.1 Bison bison bison
CTCCATTTTCATATTCATTTAACTTCCTTCTTGTCATTTTTAAGAGTTTCTTAAATCTGTAGAAATGTAGAGAATGAGTAAGTTCTTTAAGAGCAGATATTTAATAATTAAACAAATATATGTTCTATCAGATAAAACAAACAAATCTATAAATTATAATCCTTTCTCATTGTTTGAATTTAGTATTCCTTGAAAGCATATTAACTAAATTCTAATCTTAGATAAATATTATGAAGAAAAATTTTATCACATTTAAATATACTGTGTGTGATATATGTAATATATGAGTTCTTATAAATAAGTTAATGTCAATTTTTAGTATGCTAGTGTGAAATATTAATTTATTATTAAATATTAATTATAAACCAGAGATCAGTATTCAAGCTGAAGATGAAGAAATATAATATATGAATGTTTTTTGAAAAGACACAAGGGAGAGGGTGGGATGATTTGGGAGAATGCCATTGAAACATGTATAATATCATATACGAAACGAGTCGCCAGTCCAGGTTCAATGCATGATACTGGATGCTTGGGGCTGGTGCACTGGGACGACCCAGAGGGATGGTACAGGGAGGGAGGAGGAAGG
>NW_011488902.1:22531-23165 GCF_000754665.1 Bison bison bison
TTCTTGGTCCAAGCTATTTTCCAGAGATTGTTTTAATTCAATGTATTTCTTTAATTGTTCCTTTTCATCCTCAGACTTAGAAAAAAACAATTTAAGAAAATTATTTTTAAACACCTAGAGAGACTTATTCTTTCTTAAAAATATTATTTCTCATGAGTTCACAAGTTAATATGAATCTATAGTAAACACAGTTTTTAAACCTGATTGATGCCAATTACAGATTTCAAAATTGATAATTTTTCTTAAAACAACTTAAAATGATTTTTCATTTCACCATTTTTCTGGAATTTAAATTGCCAACATTAAAAAAAAATTGCCAACATTTATTTGTTAAAAATAGACACTTTTACACATAAAATACTAAATGTTAATGAAAGTTTTTTTAAAGACTACCTATTTACATTTTACTTTCTAGAGATGCTCTAAAATAATTTTCATCAATGGTTCAAGATATTCCAGGTTTTGTTAAGTCACACTTTACTAAAATAATCTTTGAAAAATTCCCATGCAACCCCCATCTCTTAAAAAAAAAAATCCAACAAATGAAAAATACATTCGTTCAGACAAATGGTTCTATACAGACATAGTATTCATTCTTAATGAAGAGAACAAACTATAATATTTAAAATGATTC
>NW_011488903.1:0-312 GCF_000754665.1 Bison bison bison
CCCTCCCATGTCCATAAGTCTCTTCTCTATGTCTGTCTCTCCATTGCTGCCCTGCAAATAAATTCATTGGTACCATCTTTCTAGTTTCCATATATATATGTTAGTATACAATATTTATCTGTCTCCTTCTGACTTACTACACTGTGCATAATAGGCTCTAGGTTGAGCTACCTCTTTAGAACTGACTTAAATGCATTCCTGTTTACGGCTGAGTAATATTCCATTGTACATATGTACCACGGCTCCTTTATTTCTTCATCTTTTGATGGACATCTAGGTTGCTTCCATGTTCTAGCTATTGTAAAGAGTACT
>NW_011488903.1:412-848 GCF_000754665.1 Bison bison bison
GGGCGGGGGAAGGGAAGGAGGGCAGCTCTTCCCACACCATCAGGGCAGAACTTAGAGGAGTCTGAGAATTCTAAATCCCAACCTGGCCTTTAAGGTCATTAGGAAGGTACATTTGTCATGGAAGGAGATACAACTTATTTAATGGTTTATCATTTGATTTGAACATTTCAAATATTTTTAGACATGGGGATCCCCAACTGAACTCTTTCTGAACCTTGCAAATAGGACAAATGTTTCAGGCAGGCCAGACTAAATATCTGCTCTATCACCCCTTTCCCTTTTTACTCCATGTTACACCTATTCCTGAACATACTGGGTGTCATGCTTCTGAAAAAGTTTTTTAAGATGAACTTATTTTTTAATTGAAATATATATGCTTTACAGAATTTTGTTGTTTTCTGTCAGACATCAACATGAACCAGCCATAGGTATACAT
>NW_011488903.1:4812-5401 GCF_000754665.1 Bison bison bison
CTCAAACCTTGAGTTAACCAATGTATTTGTCTTATGGAAATGTTTGTCTTAAGCTATGTTAATGTAATATGCATTTACCCCAGACTCTGTCTTCAAGTCAGTTCCGCCTAATGGCTCAGAACCTACTTGACAAACCAGTATGTTACACTCAGATGTTGTTTGCCTAATCTATGTAAACGAAACTATTTGTAGGGTAATCTGCCCTTCTGCAAGATTCAAGTCAATCGTTTCATGGCCCGGGATGAATCATCTGGTGCCAAGATTATCCCAAAATGCATCTTATGAATGAGGGGCCTGGTGCCATTCTGAGTTTTAAGACATTCCTTTCTTTGATTAACAGACTGCTAATGGCCACCCACTACAGTATTCTTGCCTGGAAAATCCCATGGATGGAGGAGCCTGGTAGGCTGCAGTCCATGGGCTTGCACAGAGTCAGACACAACTGAAGTGACTTAACAGCAGGGACTATATAACATCCAGCTGAAGACTAGCAGGGGGTACTTTTTCTGCCCCCTTCTGATGCCTATGTCAGAAGCTTTCTCTATCTCCTTTATACTTTAATAAAACTTTGTTACACAAAAGCTCTGAG
>NW_011488904.1:0-311 GCF_000754665.1 Bison bison bison
AAGCCTTTTCTGATCTACTTTAGAATCCCTTCATAACAAACAGCTCTCCAGCCCGTGCTTCTCTAAACGTTTGGTGAATTTGTGGTATATAGTAGGTCATATTTTAACTACGTGCATGCTAAGTCGCTTCAGTCATGCCCAAGTCTTGGCAACTCCATGGACTTCAGGCTGCCAGGCTCCATCCATGGGATTTCCCAGGCAAGAATACTGGAGTGGGTTGCCATTCCCTCCTCTAGGAGATCTTCCTGACCCAGGGATCAAACCCATTTCCCTTACTTCTCTTGCATTGGCAGGCAGCTTCTTTACCAGTA
>NW_011488904.1:4513-5078 GCF_000754665.1 Bison bison bison
ATCCTGTGTTGTGGCAGGAAGTACAGCTTTTATCTTTATCCACGTGGTCCCAAACTTTTTATCTCACACTTGATGGTAACTATTTTTAACTTTACTGAAGCATAACTGAAGTACACGAAACTGTACACATTCAAGGCAAATTATCTGATTTTATCAAATTTACACTCATAAAACAAATCAAGTGATGGTGCTTTTCTAAAAAATACCATGCATAGTCTAGCCCCCTCGTTTCCTTGCTCAACACAAGAGTCCTTCTGAGAATAGAATCCATCATGGAATGTCTCAGATATTGCCTGCATCATTGCATCTATGTTATGTAACAACATTTTCAGAAAATTATTAGAGGTCTCAACTTTCAACTGCTTATATCTTACCCATTGGGCAAATAATCTTCAATTAAAACATTATCTGAAATAAACTGGACAAGAGAATTCATGTATTCTCAGTGTAATCACAGCACATCTGTGTGTTATCTCCCATATCAAAGAAATTTATTTAAAGGAGAAAATCTACTTAATATTTTTTAGATCAAAGATAATAACAGCCAAATGATTCAAAATGATTT
>NW_011488905.1:0-311 GCF_000754665.1 Bison bison bison
AAATATATTGAAATATATATATTTTAAATATATTATGTGCATAAAAATAGTAAAACATACCCATATACTCACCAACTAGACTAAGATAAAAATATCACAATGGTTAAAGTATGCTGTGTGTACCAGCCTGATCCCATGTCCCTCCACCTCCCATCCTGTATATCCTAACTTGTGCTGTGCTTAGTCATTCAGTCATGTCCGACTCTTTGTGATCCCATGAACTGTGGCCCACCAGGCTCCTCTGTCCATGGGCAATCTCCAGGCAAGAATACTGGAGTGGGTTGCCATGCCCTCCTCCAGGGGATCTTCCC
>NW_011488905.1:411-1057 GCF_000754665.1 Bison bison bison
AGAGACACAGGTTTGAACCCTGGTCAGGAAGATCCCCTGGAGAAGGAATGGTGATCCACTCCAGTATTCTAGCCTGAGAAATTCCAGGGACAAAGGAGCTTGGGGTGCTACAGCCCATAGGGTCACAAAGAGTCAGATACGACTTAGTGACTGAACATGCACACATGGATGCACATAAGAACTGTCTTATAATGTGGATGCCTTCCACTTTATAGAGAAATCTGAAAATATTAGACATAAATTTCTTTAACTTCGTATCCAACCACCTGTTAATTACCTCATACTTCAGAGTATGAGGTTCCCATTCCCTTGTTTTGAGAAACATCCCTCGTTGTTCAGTATTGTTCCATCTCATCCAGCATGTTGGAAGACTTTCCCTATGTATTTTCAAATTCTTCCTTTATTTAGCTTTTCCTTATAAAAAACTAGGCGTGTTCAAGAACCTCCTACTGTAAAACAATATAACACATTGTACATCTTTTTGGACTATATAGCCCTTTAAATTACTGCTCTCCTCTCTTGTCTTTGATTCACAGTTAAGGTCTTCAAAAGAATATTCTGCAAATGACATATCAGTTTCCTCAGCAACAAGGTATTTTTATATAATTTATGAAATATATTGAAATATATATATTTTAAATATATT
>NW_011488905.1:4436-5024 GCF_000754665.1 Bison bison bison
CAGGCTCCCCCGTCCCTGGGATTCTCCAGGCAAGAACACTGGAGTGGGTTGCCATTTCCTTCTCCAATGCATGAAAGTGAAAAGTGAAAGTGAAGTCTCTCAGTCGTGTCCAACTCCTAGCAACTCCATGGACTGCAGCCTACCAGTCTCCTCCATCCATGGGATTTTCCAGGCAAGAGTACTGGAGTTGGGTGCCATTGCCTTCTCCGCTTTTATAAAGCAATGACCCCCAAATTGCTAAGCCCAATGTGATGCTTATCTTACTTTACATATTACTAGCATTTAACACAATTGATCATTATCTTATCCTTGAAATGCTTTCTCTAGTAGGCTTCCAAAAAACTCTTTTAGTTTACAGTAAAACCTTTCTCATTAATTTGTACTACTTTTCCCTTATCTTCCTGATCTCTCAACTTCAGAACTTGGATCTTTTCTCTTTTCTAGTTATACTCATTCCATTAATAATCACAGCAAGTGTTATAGTTTTTAACACCATGTATCCTGAGCATAAACCCCTCAACTGAACTCTTGTCTCATAAATCTAACGGCCTACTCAACACCCCTACTTGGATGTCTGCTGCTGCTGCT
>NW_011488905.1:5234-5608 GCF_000754665.1 Bison bison bison
CAAACATTTTGACATAATCTTTCATCCTCTTTTTCTCTCATTCCCTGCCTCCCATGTTGACAGAGGTCTTGTTGGCTCTATTTTTTTTATTTATATCTGATTATTTCTAATAACTACCCACACTCATATCACCCTGGTTCAATACCCCATTATCTCTAGCCTGGATTTCTTCTGTAGCCTATACTGCTATAATAACCTCTTTTAAAAAGTCTCCATGCTTCTCCCTTGCCCAACAATGATACAAGCACAAATGGCTTGTAAGAGGTTTGACATACACACTACCATGTGTAAAATAGATAGCTAGTGGGAAGCTCTTGTATAGCACAGGGACCTCAGCTTGGTGCTCTGTGATGGCCTAGAAGGGTGGGATGGGG
>NW_011488905.1:5708-6649 GCF_000754665.1 Bison bison bison
ATTAATTTTGAATGACAGAATTAGGAAACCTCCCAAGCAGGATGTAGCATCCCAGGTTCAACACTTCTTAATTATGACTTGGAGCAAGTTACCTAATATCTCAAGGCTTCAGTTTCTACACCTTTAAAACATGGATAATAGTAGGGCCTACTTTGTAATGTCATTCTGAATATTACAGAACTTTATATATGTAAAGTAGTTAGAAGAGTGTCTGAAAATCGAAGTTGTTATATCCCTATTAGATATTATTTTGAGGAGAACAATGAAATACCAGTACAGTTTCCACACATAGATTATGTATAGGGATGGTTTTCTTTTGCAATAAGGACCTTTTGAAAAATTTAAATGGATACACAATAGAACCATGCTACATCTCATCTATACAATTTACAATTAGTGAGAATTTTAATGGAGGCTATATTTACATTTATCTTTTGTGAACAATTAAAAATATTTCTTACAGTATTAAATTACATACTTTAAGGATTACATAGGAGTTATTCTGCTCAATTCATTCAGTTCACTGGAGAGTTCTAATCATATTTCTACTACTCTAATGAGGATTATGTACAATAAGTGTTGATGCACAAGCTTTATAAAAGGAAAACAAATTTTCTCTAATGTTAATTTTATTGAATTTTGGAAAAGCATAAAACTGTTTAAATTTAAAACAGACTTCAGGCTCTACTACAAAGCCACAGTTATCAAGACAGTATGGTACTGGCACAAAGACAGAAATATTGATCAATGGAATAAAATAGAAAGCCCAGAGATAAATCCACGCACATATGGACACCTTATCTTTGACAAAGGAGGCAAGAATATACAATGGATTAAAGACAATCTCTTTAACAAGTGGTGCTGGGAAATCTGGTCAACCACTTGTAAAAGAATGAAATTGGACCACTTTCTAACACCATACACAAAAATAAACTCAAAAT
>NW_011488905.1:7862-9478 GCF_000754665.1 Bison bison bison
GCCAGGACATGGAAGCAACCTAGATGCCCATCAGCAGAGGGATGGATAAGAAAGCTGTGGTACATATACACAATGGAGTATTACTCAGCCATTAAAAAGAATACATTTGAATCAGTTCTAATGAGGTGGATGAAACTGGAGCCTATTATACAGAGTGAAGTAAGCCAGAAGGAAAAACATAAATACAGTATACTAATGCATATATATGGAATTTAGAAAGATGGTAACAATAACCCGGTGTACGAGACAGCAAAAGAGACACTGATGTATAGAACAGTCTTATGGACTCTGTGGGAGAGGGAGAGGGTGGGAAGATTTGGGAGAATGGCAATGAAACATGTAAAATATCATGTAGGAAACGAGTTGCCAGTCTAGGTTCGATGCACGATGCTGGATGCTTGGGGCTGGTGCACTGGGACGACCCAGAGGGATGGTATGGGGAGGGAGGAGGGAGGAGGGTTTGGGATGGGGAACACATGTACACCTGTGGCGGATTCATTTTGATATTTGGCAAACTAATACAATTATGTAAAGTTTAAAAATAAAATAAAATTAGAAAAAAAATAATAAAAAAATAAAACAGCTGTTGGGCATTATTTTACTATGTGTATTGAGAAGAACTTGAGTAAATGTGTTTGTGACATCTATTTATTTTCTTCTTACCATTCACTACCATCCAAAATAATTTTCAATACATTTACTTAGGGTTTACTCTATTTTCTGTTCCCTTCTCTCAAAAGAATGCAATCTCCTTGTATATACAGTGTACACAATCTTCTTGCTCTTCACTTTATGCTCAGCATTTATAATAGTGCCTGGAACTTACAAAAATTTAATAAATACCTGTTGGAAGACTGTATGAATGGATGCATAGATACGTGGGAGAAATTCTGAAATTTAATTTAATTTAATTCTGAAATTCAGATAACGCAGATTGAGGGCCCTGGTAACAATGAACTTAATGCAATTCATCAAAAGCAATGGCCCAATGATTCTAAATGCAATATTAATATAAAGTCCACACTTTTTTTTCTGGGATATGTGACCCATGGAGACGCATAAGACTTAATGTTTCTTTTATTTGTGTCTAGGGTAAGATTGTTCCCACAAAATAGCAAATCTGTGGACCATATCAATATTTAAAATAACATTTCAGAATATTTCATATATCAAATTTTCTAATAGCTAATGTTATAATTTGTATTAGCCTTTATATAGTTTCTGAAGTTATTAATAATATTTTCAAAAGCTTTGATTATTTTTTTGAAACAAGTTAATGCTGGGAAAGATTGAATGCAAAAGGCAAAGGGGCCAGCAGAGGATGAGATAGATAGCATCACCAATCCAATGGATATGAATTTGAGCAAATTCTGGGAGATAATGAAGGAGAGAGGAGCCTGGTGTGCTGCAGTCCATGGGGTTGCAAAGAGTTGGACACAATTAGCCACTGAGCAACAACAATTAGACACTCAACTCTTTCATTCAGTGTTACCTTTTACATATTCCAATACACATATACATTCTCAAGCAATGATAATAAAAAGGGTTTGCTTGTAGATGAGCTTGTACTCCAAGACATACTGAGCAATTATCATATTTTACTTGAGATTGATAAT
>NW_011488905.1:9578-11739 GCF_000754665.1 Bison bison bison
ATGGCTAAGAAGTAAAATTGAAACCAAACAAGACATGAGAGATATAATGTTTCACTGAGGTTCCAGAATATATTAAAGATGATATAAGTGAATAAATCCTGAGAAAAAGTAATATTACTTAGAGAGGGCTTTTTAAAAGAAATATTTAGCTCTATGTAGAAAAAGTATATCTTACAGTATACATCAGATGAATCATTGATTCAGTGTCATTACTATTTTCTCAAATATTGGCCCACTTACTGCTGCCATAAATCTATTCCTACTTTTATCTTTGGTGAAAAGTTTTAATAAGAGGAAACTGTAATATAAATTTGTTTTCAGTGAAGGAGGTCAGACAAATAGGAAACAAAGTGTGAAACAACAAACATTAATTTACAAAAGCCTTTAATTGAATTAATCAAGAGATAACAAGTAGATTTTTTTTTCCTTTTTCAAAGTTTAATTAGTATATCCCATTCTATTTGTTATTATATATAAATAATGCATGTTTCTAGTAATAATTATCCAAAAATATTATATTTAAATACCTAACATGTTTATGAATACTGAATATCTTGTTATATGTCATTGTTATTCATTGTTGATCAAAATGCCATAAATTTACATACATTATGTTCTCACTTTACAAAATTATGTACAGAACAACAACAAAAAAAAAACATCTAAAATCTACTCTAGAATTAATTCTTAACATTCTCTGTCAATATACTTAAACATACCAGTACAAGAGGTTAAAGACAAGCATTTAGCCAAATAATTTTTGTTTAATGTATAAGGATGCCATCCAAAAATAAAATCCAGTTTTTAGTTTTCTAATAAATTTAAAGGATTTGAGTGAATTGATATGCAATGGTGCCATATAGATATGGATAGACTGAAATTTTAGAGAGTAATATAAAATTTGAAATGCTATAGATTAAAATAAAACTTATTTCAACAGGTAAGTAATAGAAAGCATGGACATTACACTAACAAAAAGTCATAGGGATTTTATAACACTTGTATCTTCCCACCATTACTAAAAAGACTGAGCCAAATATGGAGTATACAGGAGACAGTATCTACAAATGACTAGACTATCAATTCTAAAGGAGCGAGCAAACACAAAGCAAGCACTACAAAATGACCTGCCAGATACAGTATCAACTTTACAAGTAAATATTAATTTATAGTTAAAGATCCATGATATTTTTTCAAAAATATTTAGCCTCTAATATTCATGGCTCCAAAAATACTTGGTCATTTTCTTCAACTGACCTGCTTGCCAGTGCAGGAGACATAAGAGACATGGGTTCAATCCCTGGGTCAGGAAGATCCCCTGGAGAAGGGCATGGCAACCCACTCCAGTATTCTTCCTGGAGAATCCCATGAACAGAGGAGCCTGGCAGGCTACAGTCCATAGAGTCGCAAAGAGCTGGACACGATTAAAGCGACTTAACACTCATTAAACACACATCTACTGTATGATTCAGCAATTCCCTTCCTAAGTATATACCCAAGAGAATTAAAACCATACATTCACACAGAAATGTAACAAATACTCATAGAAGCATTATATATAATAAACCCAAAGTGGAAATAACTCAAATGTCCATCAGTGGGTGAATGGACAAATAAAATGTCATATAGCCCTACTGCTGCTGCTAAGTCACTTCAGTCGTGTCCGACTCTGTGCGACCCCATAGACGGCAGCCCACAAGGCTCCCCCGTCCCTGGGATTCTCCAGGCAAGAACACTGGAGTGGGTTGCCATTTCCTTCTCCAATGCATGAAAGTGAAAAGTGAAAGAGAAGTCGCTCAGTCGTGTCAGACTCCTAGCGACCCCATGGACTGCAGCCTACCAGGCTCCTCCATCCATGGGATTTTCCAGGCAAAGTACTGGAGTGGGGTGCCATTGCCTTCTCCGTATAGCCCTACAGTGTAATATAATTCTATAATAAAAATAACATGAGGTACTGATTGGTATTGCAACATAGATCAATTTTGAAAAATTTATAAGTGAAATAAGGCAATCAAAAGGAACTGCTAGATGAAGGGGGAAATAGGAGATAATTGCTAATAGGTATGGGTTTCTTTGGGGGATGCTAATGGACATGACTGAAGCAACTTAACATGCACACAGTAATAATCTGGAATTAAATTGTGGTAATGGTTTCATAACC
>NW_011488905.1:12592-13475 GCF_000754665.1 Bison bison bison
ATGATGTACTGTGCATATAAGTTAAATAAGCAGGGTGACAATATACAGCCTTGACGTACTCCTTTTCCTTTTTGGAACCAGTCTGTTGTCCATGTCCAGTTCTAACCGTTGCTTCCTGACCTGCATACAGACTTCTCAAGAGATTTAGGTTATGTGAAATAAAGCTATTGTTTAATAGGAGCTTGGCTTCCCTGGTGGTCAAGTGGTTAAGACTCTGCACTGCCAATGCATGGGGCACAGGTTGGATACCTGGTCAGGGGAACTAAGATCCCACATGCCTTGTGGCATGGCCAAAAGTTTAAAAAAAAATAAAAACAATAGGAGTGATATCAGTGAGATGGTGGAATAGGAGGTCCCACACATATCCTCCCTCAGCAACAATAACTTGACAGTCATTCATGGACAAAGGTGCCTTTGTTGGAACTTTGGGATCCAGGTAGAAAGTAGCAAATCCCTTATGGGGTCCAACCAAGCAGTGTGGTTATTAGAAGTCAGACACTCCCAGGCAGCAGACTTGCCAACCATGACCCTGGCTACAGACCCAGAAACAGCTTCACAGCCTCTGTGGACTCTGACTTAGCCCCATTTGTCCTTGGTTCTGCCACCAGCACCCTGAAACAAGGGACCTGTGAGGAGTCATGTCCATTTGTGTCTCAGGGAAAAGGCCCACAGACCTTGGTCCTAGCTGTGGACACTGAAATGGCCTATGACCCATCTCCAGCTCCCTTTATGAATAGTCTGGGAGTCCCTAGGAGTAGGCCTGCTAAACTTGATCTGATTGGAGATTTTAAAACAGACCTATAACTGGGTTCTGGGCCCTCCCAGCTACAGTCAATGAAGCAGTCCTGCCTGCCCAGGGTCCTGGCAGTAGACACTCCTGTGC
>NW_011488905.1:13575-15109 GCF_000754665.1 Bison bison bison
TCCTCAAAGGGCCCTAGAAGTAGCCCGAAGCTCCTCCAAGCCACAGTCTGCAAGAAGTCCTGCCTGCCTAGGAAGACACTTAGTGACCCAGCAGGACCACCCCCAACTTTAACAATTTGTAATAGGCCCACAGTCTTAGGACCTAACTGTGAATACTGGAGTTGACCCTTGTCCCACTGCCATCCTACTGAATAAGGTCCTAGAGGCAGTCCCATCCCCCCAAAGACCTGATAAGATCAACACCTAGGTTCCTGGTAATAGGCCTGCAAACTACAGAGCCTCCCATCCCCACCCCATGGACCCAAGAACAGCCTCATGACCTGGCTCTAACCCAGAAAAATTATGATTCCATCAGATTGCAAAGGCAACAGGAGAAGACATATATACCTACCACAGTAGGTATTGAGACAGTGCAGTACCAGTAAAGGAAGAGACAGCTAGATCAATGGAACAAAGCAGAGAGCCTAGAAATAGAGCCACAGAAATACAATCAACTGATCTTTGATGAAGGAGCAAAGGTAGTATGATGCAGCTAATATTGTCTCTTCACCAAATGGTGTTAGAACAACAAGACAACCTCAAGCAAAAAAATAAATCTAGACATGGACCTTACTCCCTTCAAAAAACTTAACTCAAAATGGATCAAGACTTAAATGTAAAACACAAAACTATAAAAGTTCTAGAAGATGACATAGGATAAGCTTAAATAACCTTGGATATGGCAATGATTTTTAGATACAACAACAAAGGTACGACCCATGAAGAAAAGGTTTGATAAGCTAGACATCATTAAAGTTTTTAAGTCTTGCTCCATGAAAGACACTGTCAACAAAACAAAAAGATAAATCACAGACTGGGACAAAATATTTTCAAAGGAAATATTTACTTGATAAAGCTTGTTATCCAAAACACACAAAACTTTTAAAACTCAATAATGAAAAAACAGACAACCCAGTTGATTTTTTTTATTTATTTTTAAAATTTTAATTGGGAGCTAATTACTTTACAATACTGTGGTGGTTATTGCCATACATTCACATGAATCAGCCATGGGTGTTCATGTGTTCCCCATCCTGACTCTCCCTCCCACCTCCCTCCCCATCCCATCGCTCAGGGTCATCCCAGTGCACCAGCCCTGAGCACCCTGACTCATGCATCAAACCTGGACTGGTGATATGTTTCACATATGATAATACACATGTTCCTATTTGCTTAAATCATCCCACCCTCACCTTCTTTCACAGAGTTCAACAGTCTGTTTTTACATTTGTGTCTCTTTAGCTGTCTCACATATAGGGTCATCTTTACCATCTTTCTAAATTCCATATATATGCGTTAATACATTGTATTGGTGTTTTTCTTTCTGACTTACTTCACTCTATAATAGGCTCCAGTTTCATCCATCTCATAAGAACTGATGCAAAAGCATTTTAATAGCTGAGTAATATTCCATTGTGCATATGTACCACAGCTTTTTTATCCATTCATCTGCTGATGGACATCTAAGTTGCTTCCATGTCCTGGCTATTATAAA
>NW_011488905.1:15209-15463 GCF_000754665.1 Bison bison bison
ATCTGCAAACAGTGAGAGTTTTACTTCTTCTTTTCCAATCTGGATTCCTTTTATTTCTTTTTCTACTCTGATTGCTGTGGTCAAAACTTCCAAAACTATGTTGAACAGTAGTGGTGAGCATGGGCATCATTGTCTTGTTCCTAACTCTAGGGGAAATGATTTCAATTTTTCACCATTGAGGATAATGTTTGCTGTGGGTTTATCATATATGGCTTTTATTATGTTGAGGTATGTTCCTTCTATGTCTGCCTTCT
>NW_011488905.1:15563-16874 GCF_000754665.1 Bison bison bison
GGCTATTATAAACAATGCTGTGATGAACACTGGGGGTACACGTGTCTCTTTCAATTCTGGTTTCCTTGGTGGGTATGCCCAGCAGTGGGATTTCTGGGTCTTATGGCAGTTCTATTTCGAGTATTTTAAGGCATCTCCACACTGTTCCTTTCCAGCATTTATTGTTTGTAGACGTTTGGATAGCAGCCATTCTGACCGGCATGAGATGGTACCTCATTGTGGTTTTGATTTGCATTTCTCTGATAATGAGTGATGTTGAGCATCTTTTCATGTGTTTGTTAGCCATCTGTAGTTCTTCTTTGGAGAAATGTCTGTTTAGTTCTTTGGCCTATTTTTTTTATTGGGTCGTTTATTTTTCTGGAATTGAGCTGCAGGAGTTGCTTGTATATTTTTGAGATTGATTATTTGTCAGTTGCTTCATTTGCTATTATTTTCTCCCATTCTGAAGGCTGTCTTTTCACCTTGCCTATAGTTTCCTTCATTGTGCGAAAGCTTTTAAGTTTAATTAGGTCCCATTTGTTTATTTTTGCTTTTATTTCCAATATTCTGGGAGGTAGGTCATAGAGGATCCTGCTGTGATTTATGTCGGAGAGTGTTTTGCCTATATTCTCCTCTAGGAGTTTTACAGTTTCTGGTCTTAACGTTTAGATCTTTAATCCATTTTGAGTTTATTTTTGTGTATGGGGTTAGAAAGTGTTCTAGTTTCATTCTTTTACAAGTGGTTGACCAGTTTTCCCAGCACCACTTGTTAAAGAGATTGTCTTTTCTCCACTGTATATTCTTGCCTCCTTTGTCAAATATAAGGTGTCCATAGGTGTGTGGATTTATCTTTGGGCTTTCAATTTGTTCCATTGATCTATATTTCTGTCTTTGTGCCAGTATCATACTGTCTTAATGACTGTGGCTTTGTAGTAGAGCCTGAAGTCAGGCAGGTTGATTCCTCTAGTTCCATTCTTCTTTCTCAAGATTGCTTTGGCTATTTGAGCTTTTTTTTTTTTTTTCATACAAATTCTTGAATTATTTGATCTAGTTCTGTAAAAAATACCATTAGTAGCTAGATAGGGATTGCATTGAATCTATAGATTGCTTTCGGTAGTATACTCATTTTCACTATGTTGATTCTTCCGATCCATGAACAGGGTATATTTCTCCATCTATTTGTGTCATCTTTGATTTCTTTCATCAGTGTTGTATAGTTTTCTGTATATCGGTCTTTTGTTTCTTTAGGTAGATTTATTCCTAAGTATTTTATTCTTTTCATTGCAGTGGTGAATGGAATTGTTTCCTTAATTTCTCTTTCCGTTTCCTCAT
>NW_011488905.1:18594-18992 GCF_000754665.1 Bison bison bison
GGGTTGTAGGTTTTTCTCTTTCATCACTTTAAGTTTGTCCTGCCATTCCCTTCTGGTTTGAAGAGTTTCTATTGAAAGATCAACTGTTATCCTTATGGAAATCCCCTTGTGTGCTATTTGTTGTTTTTCCCTTGCTGCTTTTAATATTTGTTCTTTGTGTTTGATCTTCATTAATTTGATTAATATGTGTCTTGGGGTGTTTCACCTTGGGTTTATCCTATTTGGGACTCTCTGGGTTTCTTGGACTTGGGTGGCTATTTCCTTTCCCATTTTACAGAAGTTTGCAACTATTATCTCAAGTATTTTCTCATGGCCTTTCTTTTTTTCTTCTTCTGGGACTCCTATGATTCAAATGTTGGGGTGTTTAATATTGTCCCAGAGGTCTCTGATGTTGTCCT
>NW_011488905.1:19092-19423 GCF_000754665.1 Bison bison bison
TTCATACTTGTTAGCATTTGCCTCACATATTGTGGTGCTCCTATGTTGGGTGCATATATATTTATAATTGTTATATCTTCTTGTATTGATCCTTTGATAATTATGTAGTGTCCTTTTTGTCTCTTTTCACAGCCTTTATTTCAAAGTCTATTTTATTTGATATGAGTTTTGCTACTGCTGCTTTCTTTTGGTCTCAATTTTTGTGAAACATCTTTTCCAGCCCTTCACTTTCACTCTGTATGTGTCCCTAGATTTGAGGTGCGTCTCTGGTAGACAGCATATATAGGGGTCTTGTTTTTGTATCCATTCAGCCAGTCTTTGTCTTTTGGTT
>NW_011488905.1:19523-19733 GCF_000754665.1 Bison bison bison
GCTGCTTTGGTGGTGCTGAATTCTCTGAGCTTTTGCTTGTCTGTAAAGCTTTTGATTTCTCCTTCATATTGAATGAGATCCTTGCTGAGTACAGTAATCTGGGTTGTAGGTTTTTCTCTTTCATCACTTTAAGTTTGTCCTGCCATTCCCTTCTGGTTTGAAGAGTTTCTATTGAAAGATCAACTGTTATCCTTATGGAAATCCCCTTGT
>NW_011488905.1:20277-21024 GCF_000754665.1 Bison bison bison
TCTGGTGGGTGGAGCTGGATCTCTTCTCTCTGGAGTGCAATGAAGTGTCCAGTAGTGAGTTATGAGGTGTCTATGGGTTTGGTGTGATTTTGGCCACCTGTATTTTTGTGCTCAGGGTTATGTTCCTGCTCTGATGGAGAATTAGCTTGGGATGTTTTGCTCAGAAACTTGTTGGCTCTTGGATGAAACTTGGTTTCAGTGTAGATATGGAGGCTTTTGGATGAGCTTTTGTCGATTAATGGTCCCTGGAGTCAGGAGTTTTCTGGTGTTCTCAAGTTTTGGATTTAGGCCTCCTGCCACTGGCTTTCAGTCTTATTCTTATAGTAGCCTCAAGACTTCCCCATCCATACAGCACTGATGATAAAACATCTAGGTTAATGGTGAAAAGATTCTCCACAGTGAGGGACACCCAGAGAGGTTCACAGGGTTATATGAAAAAGAGAAGAGGGGAGAGGGAGATAGAAGTGACCAGGAGGAGAATAGGGGGAATCAAAAGGGGAGAAAACAGTCTAGTCAGTAATCAATTCCCTATTTTCTCTCCACAGTCTAGAATGCTCAGAGAGGTTCATGGAGTTCCATAGAGAAGAGAAGAGGGAGGAAGGAGATAGAGGTGACCAGGAGGAGAGGAGGGGGAGTCAAAAGGAGAGACACCTGACTAGCCTGTGATCAGTTCCCTAATTTTTCTCCACAGCCTGGAACACCAAAAGAGATTCACAGGGTTAAGTAGCGAAGAGAAGGGGGGTGGAG
>NW_011488905.1:21124-23749 GCF_000754665.1 Bison bison bison
TACTTTTTCTCAAGGTCTATAGGTCCCTTCCAATGTAGCCAGGGCTAACTACAGGATTTTAATCTGTCGCACCTGTCACTTCCAAAGCCATTCCCTCTTCTTTGTTTATTTTGGTTTCCTCTGTTGGCAAGTTTCTTCAGTATCTAACTTTCTCCCTGACACAAGGGGGCGAAGGTGATCATTTATTTAGGCTCACTTGTTCAGTTGTGCTTCAGGGAGGGAGGAACACTGCAAACAAATACCACTGGCATGTGTGGGGGGTGCTCACAGTGTCTGGGCCATACTGGGTTTGCCTCTGCTCATGGCGTGTGTGCTTTCCTGGTCTACACTGGCCAGGCTTCAGGTTGTTCTGCCGGGGAACTAAGTTGAGCCTTGGCTTTCGTGCACTTCCCAGATCTGTGCCACTCAGGTTCAGGTTCTTGGGCACTCCACAAAGGCATAGACTCAGCTGGGCCTGCATTTTGTGCCCTTCCCAGGTCCAAACAGCTCAGTTGACCAGATCCTTGGCGAGCGCACTTTTCCCAGCTGGACGCTGCATCTTATCACCTCCCCGGTCCCACCTGCTCGGTTTCCTGGGTGCATAGCGGGAGTGCCATCTCAGGTGTGCCGTGTGTCTCTTCTGGGGTGCTGATCTGTGGCTGTGACCCTCCCAATGGATGTCAACTATCCAGGATACCAGGAAGACTTAGTTAGCAACTGGGAGCCTGCTCACAGTTTGGTAGGGGATGCCGTCTCTGGGGCCAAGTTTGCCCGTTTCCTCTGGCCTTGTCTGTGGCCTGCCTGCCTCCCTGCTTCCAGCTGGTGATGGGCTGGTGCACAGCTAGCTAACTCTCCACTAGTATTTGCTTAGTCCTTTGTTCTATGAGCAGGCCCAGCAGTGCCTTAAGTTTGATCTTTTCATGGGAAAGTTCTCTCTCTTTCTTTCCTCTTTTTTTTTTTTTTCCTCTCTGGCTGTCCCATGGTTTGGGTTGCTATCTCATGTTAGCTCCCTCAGATTGCCCTCAGGGCATTCAGGCCCAGTCCTTACCCTAAGCAATGCAGCCCGAACCTCCCTGTTCAGCCCCTGCTTGCTGTTGGTGGACATGAGCATCTGGGCTACTTTTCTGCTGGGAGTTGCAGCTAGGCACATAATCTGTGGGTTTTATTTATTTATTTCCTCCTGGTTATGTTGCCCTCTCAGATTCCAAAACTCTCCACAGACCCACCAGTGAGATGAGAGGCTTTCCTGGTGTTTGAAAACTTCTCTTTTAAGACTCCCTCCCTGGGATGGATCTCCATCCCTAACTCTTTTGTCTCTCTTTTTATCTTTTATATTTTGTCCTACCTCCTTTTGAAGACAGTGGGCTGCCTTTCTGGGTACCTAGTGTTCTCCATCAGTGTTCAGAAGTTGTTTTGTGGTATTTGCTCAGCGTTCAAATGACCTTTTGATGAATTTGTGGAGGAGAAAGTGGTCTCCCCTTCCTATCCCTCCACCATCTTAGGACCGCCCTCCAACAACCCAGTTTAAAAGGGAGCCAAAGACCTTAACAGGCACTTCACTGAAGAAGATACAGAGATGTCAAATAAGCACATGAAAAGCTACTTCACAACCTGTATCACCAAGGAAATGCAAATTAAAACAATAAGACATCACTTGCTGTTGCTTAGTCACTCAGTTGTGTCTGACACTTTTGTGACCCCATGGGCTGTAGCCTGCCAGGCTTCTCTGTCCATGGAATTTTCCAGGCAAGAACAATGGAATGGGTTGCCATGTTCTTCTCCAGGGATCTTCCCAACCCAGGAAATGAACCCATGTCTCCTGCCTTGGCAGGCAGATTCTTTACTGCTGACCCAATGGGAAAGCCCAAGATACCACTACATACCTATTAAAATGACTAAAATCTGGAACACTGATAATGGCAAATACTAGCGAGGATGTGCAACAACAAGAATTCTCTTTCATGGCTGGTGGGAATGGAAAATGATATGGCTACTTTAGAAGACAGTTTGGCCATTTCTTGGCCAAACATACTGAACACATGATCCAGTAATCGTGCCTCTTGTTATTTAGCCAAAGGAGTTGAAAACAAGTCCACACAACACCCTGCACTCAGATATTTCCAGCAGCTTTGTTCATAATTACCAACACTTGGAAGCAACGAAGATGTCCCTCAGGGCTTCCTTAGTGGCTCAGTGGTAAAGAATGTCAACCCACACCAGTATTCTTGCCTGGAAAATTCCATGGACAGAAGATCCTGGCAGGCTACAGTCCATGGGGTCACAAAGAGTTGGACATGACTGAAGCAACTGAGCATACACACATCCTTATTCTATATTCTTGGTCTAAGTTATAAGTGTTCTGTTATATAAAATCCTATTTGTCACTGGCATGGCAAAATGTTCCTCAGTAGGTAAATGGATAAGCAAACTGTGGTTCATCCAGATGATAAAATATTATTCAACACTAAAAGGAAATAAGCTATAAAGCCATGAAAAGACAAGGGGTAATCTTCAATATACATTACTATGTGAAAGAAACCCTTATGAAAATTTTACATACTATAAGATTTCTACTATATGACATTCTGGTAAAAGTAAAATCAAAAAGTATCAGTGGTTTCCCAGTGCTGGGGGGGGTGGGGGCGG
>NW_011488905.1:25420-26189 GCF_000754665.1 Bison bison bison
TTACTAAGTCTGCCTTCACAAAGGATTGTTTCGGGCTTCCCTGGTGGTTCAGAGGTAAAGAATCCTCCTGCCAATACAGGAGACATAAGTTCAATCCCAGATCTGGGAATATCCCACATGCTGCAGATCAACTAAACCTGTGCACCACAGCTACTTAGCCCATGCTTTAGAGCCCAGGAATCACAACTACCGAAGCCCATACACCCAAGAGCCATGCTCCACAAGAGAAGCCACCACAATGAGAAGCCCACACCCCACAACTAGAGCATAGCCCTCACTCACAGCAACTAGTGCTGCCCCAACCCGTGCAGCAATGAAGACCCAGGACAGCCAAAAATAATTTTTTAAAAAAAGTACTTCTTCATAGTTCTAGAGATCAGAAGTCCAAGATCAAGGCATCAGCAGAGTTGTTTTGTTCTGAGTACTGTGAAGAAGAATCTGTTTCATGCCTCTCCCATAGTTTCTAATGGTGTTTGTGTGTGTATACACATACATTAATACATATAATTAAATGATGGGTATGTGATTTAAAAGTAAGTGAATGCAGGCTCTAATATGTCAGAGAGTGTAAGTGCTCTGAAGAAAAATAAAGCAAGATAACAAGGATGGGGAGCGTCTCCAGGGGTTACTATTTTTAATGAGGTGGATACAGTCTCTCTGATAAGATAAACCCTGATAAAAGACATGAAGAAGTGAAGTGAAGTCACTCAATCATGTCCGACTCTTTGCAACCCCATGGACTGTAGCCTACCAAGCTCCTCAGTCCACG
>NW_011488905.1:26289-26620 GCF_000754665.1 Bison bison bison
AAAGATATCACAAGAAAAGAAAATCACCGACCAAATATCCCTTAGGAGTAAAGATGCCAAATCCTCAATAAAATACTAACAAACCAAATCTAACAGCATATTAAAAGGATTATACACCATGAACAAGTGGAATTGATCCCAGGGATGCAAGGATGGGTCAACAAAAGAAAAATCGATCGATGTAATATACCATATTAATAGAGCAAAGGGGGAAAATGTACACGATTATCTCATTTGATGTAGAAAGGCATTTGACAAAGCTTATCACCCTTTCATGATAAAGAAAAGACCAGGAAACAGGAATAGAAAGGGACTTCCTCATTATGACAAA
>NW_011488905.1:26720-26981 GCF_000754665.1 Bison bison bison
AATTAGATAACCTGATTGAAACAGACAAATTCCTAAAATATACAAATTATCTAAACTGATTCAAGAAGAAATGGAAGACCTCAACAGACCTACAACAAAAGATTGAATCAGTAATCAAAACTCTCCCAACAAAGTAAGGACCAGATAGCTTCACTGTTGAATTCTACCAAACAAAGCAAAATTAACAACAATCTTTTTCAAATGCCTGCAAGAAATAGAAGAGGAAGGAATACTTCCTAACACATTCTGTGAAGCCAGCAT
>NW_011488906.1:0-311 GCF_000754665.1 Bison bison bison
ATAGAAATATTAGCTATTGTACATATAGCCAACAAGCCCTAGGTTGGACGACCTATGAAAAACTGTGTGCAACCTTTGGGAATTCCTTTTTGCTTAGATTAAAGGCAGGCCTAATCCAAGCAGAAGCGGCAGCAATTCTACACTGAAAGCTAGCCAAGTGGCTACCTTGTCCCACACTTAAATACAGACACTCAAGACCTTAACTTCCAAAGGCACAAAGAGGCAAGTAAAGATAAGCATAAGGAAGACTGTACCAGGGAAATAAAAAATATAGCCTTCTGACTATACATTGCCAAAGAGAGCACATCAAC
>NW_011488906.1:3615-5647 GCF_000754665.1 Bison bison bison
CCCTGTTGTCTAACCTGTGTGGCCCAATGGCTGTGACTCAGTGAATGGGTTTCTGGTAAATAAATGAAGGCAGACTGGAGTCTACCTGTGATGAAGGGATATGTGTTATTTCATCAATGTCCTTCTGAGGCTGTTTGAATTTGAATCAGTCCACAATAAATCACAGAATGATTGGCAAATTACTTGTTCTCTAGGGGGAATGGACAACTGGGGAACAGTTTGACCTTAATAGTGATCAGAATGACCACAACTATGTTGCTTCTACTTCCCACAGAGACCTAGCCTGAAACAAAGGGACTGGATATTTAGCCAGCATAGGCACAGTGATGGTCAAGGTCATAGTTAACATGAATAACTCCCCATCTGCTATGAGGAGAGGTCTATCCCTTACACTTCCTAGTTCAAGAATATCAAATTCTTAGTTGTTAATTTCAACAAAACTCAAGAAGAGATTTAATATTTTACAAGAATAAGTACATGGAAAGGGCCCAGCAGAACTGAACCGTGCCATGGAGGGTAGCCTGTGACATTATCAGCATAATGCCTTGACCTTAGTTATTCTATCTCTTGATGCAAAAAGGCAAAATGTTTGCATGTGTAAATCCTTCAGTAGAACCATTTTCTTTTCTGATATCAACCCACTTGGTCTCTGATTTTGTAAACCAGGTGACTGTTTGATTCTCACAAACATGACATTTTTATGAATATAACACAAAAACATGTATCAGTGCCAATGTATCTTAAATATTTTCCATCACACTGTGACCTTTTCTATTCAAAGTCGTATCTGAATTTTTTCCCCTCGTGTTCACAAAACCTGCTGAGAAATTCACATGATATCACCAGAAATGCAAAGGTATGTTTAGTAAAATTGGTTAAACTCACCTGTTTATTCAAGGATACAACAGCCAGATACAGCTGCTGATTGAAAATAGAGCCAGAGGCTCCTGATTTACTTTGAATCACCTAGGATGAGGGAGGCCACAGTAGAGATCAAATGTGTTCATAAAGAATAATATTAAGAGGAATAGGAAGAGACCCCCTGAGGGGCTAGATTATAGTTGCCAGGGTATTTAGAGAACACCTGCTGCCCTCTCCCAGGAGAGGGCAATAAGTATGAAAAGGCTCCTGATGGCACACATAGGGCTCAGGAGGGTGCTCTCAAAGCTCCATGGTTGCCTGTAAATCCTTTGCAGGGTCTGAGCATAGCTAATTCAAGCCCCTCTCCCTGCCATATCATCTCCAACGGTGGAGATGGAGCACAAATGGCACAAGCCACTGGTGAAACCATGTAAAACAGGACTGCTGTTTCAGGACGTGTGTGTCTGTCCCTCTTCCTCACTGCAGAATCCATGGATGTCAGACACAAAGGGCCAAGTGATCCTATTATAGTAAGGAATTCAAGAGACATGCCCAAGGGCAAAAGCAACCAGCATCTTTCCTTAAATAGGACAAGAGTTTTCCTCATTCCTTCTTGGCTGACTCCACCTCATTCCTTAGAGCCTTGCTCAGATACCTCTGCGGGAGCCTGGCTCAGGTCTCAGGTAATAGGCACACCCACCTCTAGGCTGCCCTCTCTGTACCAGGCGACACAGGATGCAGAGATGAAAACACACGACCTTTGCTCTCAAGGACCTTACAGGCAGGAGGGAAGATAGATACATGAACAGAAAACCCCCAATATTACAGGGAAATGAAGGAAACGGTGCCCCAGGCTACCTGGGAAAATTAGGGAAGACTTTTCTGAAACAGTGATAAAGCTAACTCTCTATCTAATTGAAGCAAACAAAATAATGTAGTAAAAGGTTTCCAAAGGTGTCTTAAAGATTTCAAGGACAAAGGCTTGAAATACTCGAAGGATTTTTCTTACGCTTCTCATCTCTTTTTGAAGAGTTAAGTTTCTCCTTCTCTCCCTGGGTCGGAAGATCCCCTGGAGGAGGGAATGGCAACACACTCCAGTATTCTTGCCTGGGAAATTCCCGTGGACAGAGGAGCCTGGCGGGCTACTGGCTATAGGGTTGTAAAGACTCGG
>NW_011488906.1:8638-9616 GCF_000754665.1 Bison bison bison
GTGCTGCGATTCATGGGGTCACAAAATGTCGGACACGACTGAGCGACTGAACTGAACTGAACTGAATTGATGTCCTCTATCAGCCAGGGTTCCTGAGTGACTACATGGAACAAAGATCCAGCCCCTCAGCCCTTCCAAAATATACTGGATATATAGCTTGAAGAAGAGATGAATGTTTATTAATTGAAGCCACTGAGTCTTGAAAGTTGTGTATTATGGTACCATAATCTAGTTCATTCTGTCTGGTACAGTTAGCAATTGTTATTGGTTGAGTAACAGTATCTTTCCATCATTTCAATTTCCTATTCCCAATACATCAACAATACTAGCATAATTATCAGAATCTCTTTTGAACAAGTAAATGTTATAAACAGTAGATAAGATATTAGGAGCATTATAAGAAGCCTATTTACCTAACACCTGAGGAAGCTGAACTTTATTTTCCTTTATAAAATATTTTTAATAATGACTTCAGTAGCCTGAATTTCTGAAATTCCTCATATCATAAGTCAATCTTTGAGCACCAGGCACTGTCCTAGGTGACGGGGCTATATCAGTAGACAAAACTGACAAATCTCTTCTGGAGCATTCCAGATGGGGAGACAAACAAAATGAGTACATTACTCACTACATCAAAGGAGTGAAGTGCCATGGAGAAAAATAAAGGCGAGAAAGGGCTGAGGGATTACTATTTTAAAGAGGGTGGTCAAGGAAGGTGTCATTAAGAAAAAGGTGAGACAGACCTATGAGAATATCTCAGGGAAAGTTCCAGGCATGGGTAATGTAACCCAGAAGTACCTGAGGTGAGGATGCATTTGGTATTTTTGAGAAACAGTATTTTCAGTAACAATGTGGACAAAGAGGTATGAGGGGAGGGGGCGAGTCCCAAAGGGACTTGTAGCCTATTGGGAAGAGTTTGCTTTTGACCCTAAATGAGATGAAATGAGACCACATGGTAATTCAGTGAACATCTACCTT
>NW_011488906.1:9716-11498 GCF_000754665.1 Bison bison bison
TCTTAACCACTGGACTACTGGGAAAGTCCCTGTGCATTTGTGAGTAAATAGAGTTTGCAGTGAAAGGACCTCTGCTTTCCCTAAGGTGCTACTCACTCCCTTGCTCTGTAGCAGTAGTCACTGGTTGTCCATCATCAGTACCATTACCACTCTGGTCCATCCCTGCTTTGCTCCATGGCAGTGATCTAGAAGTCCTTCAGGCTGCATCTTTTTATTTAGCACTCACCTTGCTATTTCACCCTAGCTCACAGTCAGGTCAACAACTAAAACTGGTACTTCCACTGAACCACACAAATGTATTCACCATTGCCGCTGCCTAGGAAGGCTTGCCTTAGAATCATGTCTTTCAACCTTCTTTCCCATGCCCCTAATGGCAGAAGAGAGCCTGAGCAACTCAATTCAAGCATGAAATGTTTTAAAAGTCTCCTACTTTTTCATAAAATTGTATGCAAATTTTGTATTCCTATTTATTAGATATCCCTATCTATTTTAACATAAAAGAAAGTTTTCTCTCAAGTCCTCAAGGTATATTGATTTTTCTAAGAAATGTGTCCTGCAGATTCTTAGATAATCAGAAAAAGAAATGTGCTTGGACTCTATTATCTTAGATCCCCATAGAAATGCCTTCATGATGATTTAATGTTATTTTCTACTCTCTTATAGAGATGTGGCTAAGAAAAATCCATATGAAGAAAAGTACTTCTGTCTTTTATCAAAGTGTACTCACAAATATTGGCTAAAATAGTACTCAATATCCTTTATACCAGGGGCCACACAATACATTTTAATGAAGTTTTCCCTTTGTCTTTGGTGGCCCACAAGTGTCCATTGTCTCCCCTGGCACAAGATGTAAGACCCTGAAGCAGTAGTTCCCAAGGTGTGGTGCTTGGGCCAGCATCGGCTTCACTGAGGATCTTGCTAAGGATCCACATCTTCTCCTACATTCCCTCAGACCTATTGAATCAGAAACCCTGGAGTTGGAACACAGCAATCTGTTTTTTGACAAGGCCTCCAGGGGATTCTGATTGATGCTAACTAAAGTTTAAGAAACACTGCCTTGGTAGCTACCTCAGGCCCTCAGCAAAATGATGGCAATGGTACCCACGTGTTGTGTTTCCATTCCCTCTGCAGGTGCTCTTGTGTTCACCTCTTCCCACTCCATCCCTGCCACCTCACACCACTTTCTCCTGTGCCCTGTGGGTTTCTTTTCCTTTTCTAGAACATGTCAAGCTCCTACTGCCTCAGAGCCTTTACACTCACTGTTCCTTCTGCTTGCTCCTTGCCATGGCTTTCAAGTGATTGGCCACCTTGTCATTCAGATGTCATTATGTGACACATGCTGAGCAATACCATCAGTGATCAGTGGATTTAAATTCTCCAACCAGCCATTTCATAGTGGCACCTTCTTTACTTCTCTCCCTAGCACTTATTTCCATCCTCCACTCTCAGTTTGTTTGCTTCTTGTCTGTCCCCCTCACTGAAGTGAAAGCTCCAGGTGAATAGGGACTTTTGTTGGATTTGTTTATATTTGTTTCCCCACACTAAGAATATTGGGTGGCACATAGCAGTAGCTCAGCAAATGTTTGGCCAATGAAGAGATAATTAGTTAAGAGAACCATTACTAGAAGTCAGGATACCTGGTGGTAATATCAGTTCAATTCAGTTCAGTTCAATTGCTCAGTCCTGTCCGACTCTTTGCGACCACATGGTGCAGCATGCCAGGCCTCCCTGTCCATCACCAACTCCCGGAACTTACTCAAACTCATGTTCATTGAGTCGGTG
>NW_011488906.1:13773-17106 GCF_000754665.1 Bison bison bison
GTGGCCACTGCTGAGTTTTCCAAATTTGCTGGCATATTGAATGCAGCACTTTCAAAGCATCATCTTTCAGGATTTGGAATAGTTCAACTGGAATTCCATCACCTCCACTAGCTTTGTTAGTAGTGATGCTTTCTAAGGCCCACTTGACTTTGCATTCCAGGATGTCTGGCTCTAGGTCAGTGATCACCAATGCATTTTTCTTATGGAAATGTTTGTCTTAAGCTATGTTAATGTACTATGCATTTACCCCAAACTCTATCTTCAAGTTGGTTTCGCCTAATGGCTCAGAACCTACTTGACAAACCAGTATGTTATACTCAGATATTGTTCCCCTAATACATGGAACAACAGACTGGTTCCAAATAGGAAAAGGAGTACCTCAAGGCTGTATACTGTCACCCTGCTTATTTAACTTCTATATATTGAGGGCAAAAGGAGCCAGGTTTTTTGTTTTTTGGGTTTTTTTTTTTTAACCTTTCAAGACAGAAGTTACAAATATGTAAAAGTTTTCAGCTAAATTAAACCCAGAGATGTTGGGTGAGGATTAGAAGTATTGATGTGAACTCAGCATTCAACAAATATAATGTAGAACTAGATATAGATACAGATGTCTATATATGAGTGTGTATATTTGTATATGTGTGTATACACCTCCACAGGCATATTCATGTACATTTACACACATATACCTGCAAACTATGCCTACTGAGCAGTCCTGGGACCAGTGATACTCTGATAGCAATAAGCACATTTAGTGCTCAGATACTGGTTTTTGAATATCACCCATTGTCCAATAAAAGCAACCAGAGCACCTTTCAGAAATGACTACATCTAGGATTGGGGCAAGAAAAGAACCAGATTACTCTGGAACCTATTATTGTTCCCCAAATAAGAAAGTTTTCAACAATTGATGGGGCTATGTCAAAAGAACAGAAAGTTCAGCCTAAAGAAGTTCACTGTGTTCAAATCCAGGACAATTTTAACATCAATATATATAATAATATGTATATTATAACTGACTAAAAATACCAACTCATAGATCCATCCAGATGGAAACAAATATATTAAATGGAGGAAAAAAGGAAGCTCTTCCTTACAATGGAAAATCAACTAATGAATGTAGAAGAAATGATCAAATTAGAAAATCACCATTTGGCAGCCCTCATAGCAATAATTAATTCAAGTAAGAAACAACAACAGACACTAAAACTAGTGGATGCAGATGGGATGAGGAATGGGATTTTACATAGTTCCAGAATGCTGCTGCTGCTGCTAAGTCGCTTTAGTTGTGTCCGACTCTGTGCGACCCCACAGACAGCAGCCCACCAGGCTCCCCTGTCCCTGAGATTCTCCAGACAAGAACACTGGAGTGGGTTGCCATTTCCTTCTCCAGTGCATGAAAGTGAAAACTGAAAGTGAAGTCGCTCAGTCATGTCCAACTCTTAGCGACCTCATGGACTGCAGCCTACCAGGCTCCTCCGTCCATGGGATTCTCCAGGAAAGAGTACTGGAGTGGGGTGCCATTGCCTTCTCCGAGTTCCAGAATATCTCCCCCTAAAACATACATTCCTTATTAATAAGAAAATAATTATTGCACAGCAGAAAAACATGGCTGATACCATACTAATCAAGTGACCAAATGTCACACCACCTTAGGCTGAGAAATCAACATGTACCACCCCGTAGGACAGAATGAGATTGTCATTATCACATCACTCTTCCGATTTTTCAGTCAAAATTGCAGAACTCGGATCTAATCTTGATGAAACCTTAGACAAACTCATACTGAAAGACATTCTATGAAATGACATCTGTCATCTTTTAAAATGTCAAGGTCATGAAAATCAAGGATCTGGAAGAATGATTCCAGAGTAAAGAGGACAGGAAAGCTATAGCAACAGGGTGCAACCTGTGGTCCTGGATTGGATTTCTTTCCTAGAAAAGAGATGGGGACAATTGGTGAGACAAATGGAGTTTCTGGGAAAAGGGTATAGGGGAGGTTTTTGCAGTTTTTTATTGGTACTTTTATGTAGATTTGTTCAAAATGCAAAGGTTTTTAAGGCACTGAAATAAATGTAAGAAACTGTATAATTTAGAATTAGATTCCAGTATCATTTTTTTGAGCACCTACTGTGTGCAAGCCATTATGCTAGATGTAATGATGACTAGTATATGCTGCCAGCTAACATTCCAGAAATATTTATCCAAGGGCAAAGACTTCCCAGTGCAGAGTGATTATGGGGCTAAACTTCTTTGTTTTCCTTTTCTAGGGGAACTCAGTTCAGTGCTGCCTGATGTCCAGTATATGAAAATTATAGTTTCATAGAGTTGTTTACTGTATAAAGGCAAGTATGATGTCATTCATTCCATCATGGCCCCAAACAGAAATTCTGGGTAATTTGATTTTATTATCTACAATCATCTTGGAGAAATATTGGGCAGTTTCTCATAAAGTTAAGCATATACTTAATGTATGTCATCATTTCACTTCTAGATTTCTACCCTAGAGAAATTAAGGCATATGCCTAAGCTAAGATTCATACAGAAATATTTACAGTAGCTTTATTGTAATAATTCAAATCTGGAAATCCAAAATGATACCAACCAGGGGATGTATAAAGAAATTGTGGTATATCCATTCAAGTACTGATACCAGTAACAGCATTGATGGACTGCAAAACTATTGTGCTAGATGAAAGAAGCTAGACATAAAAGCTTGTGTATGAATTTTATCTGGAATTTGAAAACAATAAAAAATAACCTATAATGACAGAAAGCAGGTAAGTGTTGCCTGGGGCTAGGAAGGGGAAATTGAGTCCAAAGGGACAGAAGGAAACTTTAGGGATAACAGAAATATTCTATATCTTGATTGTGATGGGGATTACCTGGGTGTATATATTTGTGAAAATACTTTGAACTAGTCACTTCAAGGAATATATTTTATCTAAATTATACCTCAGTTCAGTTCAGTTCTGTTCAGTCACTCAGTCGTGTTTGACTCTTTGCGACCCCATGGACTGCAGCACACCAGTCCTCCCTGTTCAACACCAACTCCTGCAGTTCATTCAAACTCATGTCGATTGAGTTAGTGATGCCATCCAACCATCTCATTCTCAGTAATTATACCTTAATCAAGTTTAAAAAGAATAAAAATTAGCAGAGAAGTCCTCATAATAAGAAAAAACAAATTCACTCTGCATAGGCAACCAGCTAATTTAGAATTCAAGGTTCAACTGTGATTTGTTTAGCTCTCACTGCACACAAGACATAATGATATCACAATAGCAGCTGACATTGACCAAGTGCTTACTGTGTGCAGGTACTGTGCTGAAT
>NW_011488906.1:17492-19996 GCF_000754665.1 Bison bison bison
AGTCAGTGATGCCATCCAGCCATCTCATCCTCTGTCATCCCCTTCTCCTCCTGCCCCCAATCCCTCCCAGCATCAGAGCTTTTCCAATGAGTCAACTCTTCGCATGAGGTGGCCAAAGTACTGGAGTTTCAGCTTTAGCATTATTCCTTCCAAAGAAATCCCAGGGCTGATCTCCTTCAGAATGGACTGGTTGGATCTCCTTGCAGTCCAAGGGACTCTCAAGAGTCTTCTCCAACACCACAGTTCAAAAGCATCAATTCTTCAGTGCTTAGCCTTCTTCACAGTCCAACTCTCACATCCATACATGACCACAGGAAAAACCATAGCCTTGACTAGCTGGGCCTTTGTTGGCAAAGCACAAACATCCCTGCTCACATTTATGTGTGCACCAGTCAGGGATGGCTGCTTTTGCTGCACTCACACTTTCCAGTTGCTGGCTTAATATGCTCCTGGTCACCTCTGCACCTCCAGGTGCATATCTGGCCCTGCCCCTTCCATCACATCACATCCTCTTTCCAAAGCTTTCAGGCAAGTCTACTGTACATTCAAAGCATCAAACCCACTCCTTTCTCTCACTTCTTTTTCCCTCTTCTCCCAACAAATTGTTTTTGCTCCATGGAGCCAAAACATGTAGGCAAGCTGTAGGATCAAATAGCCTGGATCTCATGACATTTGGGGAGATTTTTCATTGAATTTCATCTATTTCACTGCAGAATTGTATGCAATGTCCTCTGTAGCAGGCACGGCTATTCAGAAGTGAAGGAGCCCATGAAGTGAGTAACTGAAGGGGGATATCACAGCCCTCACCAGCCTAATCTCCAGTACATTAGGATACACTGGGACAGTCCTGGGAGCAAAACTGTTGAGCTTCCTGGGCCTCAGATTCCAATAGAACAGGCTATTTTGTTAGTTCCATTCAGCATCAGTCTGTCTGAGCTAAAAGAGCCCGCAGAGCTCATTTAGGCCAGTGGTACTCTTATGTGGCCCTGGACGGGGGCTGGCTCTTGGACTGGCATCTGCTGACAATGTGCTAAATGCAGAGCATGAGAATCAGCACTGATGGACTTTTAAAGCAGTTTGTCATTGTGGCCACATACAAGAACGTGGTCAATGATGTATTGGGATGAAAAGCTCTTTTACTGTAGATAGTTGGAGAAGCATATCTCCCTCATGTCATACCTGGGTAAAGAGAAATCCAGAGTGGAAAGGCACATTATGGCTCTCAGTTTTGGCCTGTTGCCTAGTGTATTCCAAATTGTATTCTGAACTCCTTGGAAGCAGAATGCTGAATTGGTACTCAGAAAAGATGAATGATGGCAGCCATTTTTAGAGTATAGCCTTCTTGTCAGGCACTGCATGAGGCAGTATTCATAGTCTCTCTACTCCTCACAGCGTCTCTTTGCTGTATGTATTTTTTTCACCACTTGGCAGATGACAAAATCAAGGCTCAGAAAGGTAAATCAACATGTCCTTGTGTTGCCCAGGAGATAAGTGGCAGAACTGGCATTCAAACACAGGTCTGCACAAATCCTAGTTCTTTTCCACTGCATGCCTTATCTCAGCGAATCCTCAAACCCTTTTAGGAGGTAGAGACAATTCTTAATCCCATTTTACGGTTAGAGAAACTAAAGCTCAAAGAGATTTAAGTGACTTGCCTAAAACCATATCGTTAGTGAGTGATAGAGCTGGATTTAATTTGTCCGCTGCCTCTAAACTCCCCACACTTTCCCACTCTGAGACACTGCCTTAAAATGTTCAAATGAGCAATGTGAACAGGATAATAGAATATTGTTCCCTTGGTATTGAAGCATATAGGTTTCATGGGAAAGGTCACTGGGCAGGGGAAGTTCAGCAGTTTCATCTGGGACTCAGGCCAAGGTCTAAATCCCGTCTGGTTGGCACATAGACTGGACATAGATCAGTGTGTCACCACTGTGGCCATAGCTCATGTTGACCATTTAACTCCTTTTCTGTAGCCAAGTCTCAGTGGAATTTTCTACAATTCTTCTGGACTCTCTCTGTCCAGGCGGATGCCAATGATCTTCCATTTGCCTTAAATGATCTTTTTCATTTCTTTCCCTACCTCATGTCTCTTCATCATTCAAATACCAGCTTAAATTTTATATCCTCAGAGAAAGCCTTCAGGCACCCCTGAGGAAGGCAGGTCTCCCCAGTAGGCTCCTGCATAGCATCCTAAAATACTCAGCAACATGCCATAGAAGTGTAAAGAGCTTTGTCTATAATTCCTATTTTCCTTTTCTCTTAGCAGGATGGAAACTTGGAGAGAGCAGGGGTTTTATCCTGCTCCCTCTTGCATTTTTAGTTTCTAGCATGGTGCCCAGCATGCAGGATATTCAGTGAATACTTTTGCTTTTGAAATAAAAGAATGGATGCATAGAGGCAAATGTTGAATTCTTGTGCAACCAGGACTGTTGTCTTCTCTGCCAAACTAGTGCTTTCTAAACTTTCCTGAAACAGAAAAATCCCCTGGAGAGCTTGCTAAA
>NW_011488906.1:20947-23953 GCF_000754665.1 Bison bison bison
AGACACACACACACACACACACACACACACACACACACATCACTGCTACCACATCTGACTTCTACTCATATTTCATTGGCCAAAACCAGTCACATGCTCATAATAAATTTAAAAGGGATAAGGAAGTATAATCCTATCATTTGCCTGACAGTAGGAGAAAATTGAAATATTTCTGAACATCCCTAATGATAACCAAACTATGGAGATAGAACATATTTCAATGACACTCTTCCTGCTTTATTTTTAGTTACTTTTCCCAACTCTCTCCTGGTTAAAAGGCACAACTGCCTTTCATTTTTCTTGGCTTGCTGAGAGGATGCATACATTTGAGAAAAATGGAGTCATCTCTGATGATGTCATGTGAATGTAAGAAAGGTAATTGTAGATGGACTCTGGCCTTGGTAGAGACTCCAGAAAAGTTCTTCAGAGTTAAGGGACTGAGAGTCAGAGCAATACAAGTTTTGGAAAGTGTCAGACTCTGTTACTTTAAAGGACACTTAATTACATTTAATAATTTGCAATTTGGGGCTTGATGTTCCATGCAGATGTTCCAACATCTGCTTCCTTATAAAGGATATATAGGAAACAATAGCCTCAAAGATACTTTCTGGAAGGAGATTTAAAGAGCATCCAGGTGTCCTGAAAACTCACCTGTGTGTTGTGGCAAGCACTAATAGCTTGACTATTGACTTGGTCTCTGACTACATCATGACTTATTTTTGTATGTTTGATAATGTCACGTAACCTTTCTCAACATCATCCCTCTGCCTGCAAAAGGGAGCTATTGCTTCCTTTTATAGTGTTTTGGGAATTTCAGAGGAAAGGACTGGGTAGGAAGCATAGCGCTGAGGAAGAGACCCTATGTGGATGATAGACTGCAGTTCACATGCATTAGTACCATCATTTATGACTTCTTTCAAAAGGGTCATTCTGTAGATGGAAAAGCACCCATCTGGATTAGAAAGATACCATTTTGTGACCCATCTCTGTCACTTCCTGTCAACCTGGGCAAGTCACAGTCACTTCCAAAAAATGGGACAACACTTACCCTATGGCACTGTTATGAGGAGTCAGTGAGAGAAAACATACAAATCACCCACCATCATGATGGCATAGTAAATAGTAAATAAAAAGTGACTATCAGAATTAAAAAGCAGGTGAAGAGATGGGTCATTTGAGAGGTTTCAGCAACTCCCCAAACATCCTTCCACCCAGTGTGCATTGGTGCTAGACATTCTGGGTTTAAAAGTTCCATTTTCAAAACTATCATTCTCTGAGTTGTAAAACACTTGGGTTCCAAGAGGGATGTGAATATCTTCCCGAGTTACACACATTCTAATAGAAGGAAATTACCATGCCCTTTATCTCTTGACATTCAAAATTGGGACTCAAGTATTCTCTGCTGTGAAATTCATTATTAATGTCTGACAGTAGATTTGAAGTTAAAGTTATGATGTGTGAATTTCTCAGTGCCACAAATTATGGTTTTGCATATTGCATCAACTCATATTAAATATGAATAAAATTTAGATACAGAGATACATTTATATGATAAATTCACAGAAAAGTAAAGAATACTAGTAAAACAATCATCACGAAGCCAGGAAATGTTTCTCTTAAAGTGTCTTCTTAATATCTATCATTTTATTTTTACATATTTTTTGCTACTTCAGTAGTGATGGATAGTCTCAAATAAATATTTAGGTCCACTGCTTTTGCATATGTTGCTTTCTTAATCTTTATTGGACAGCTAATGTTTAAAAGTTTTAGCTTAAAATGCACTTTAAAATACTTGGTTTAGAAAACTTTAAATATAAAAATAAAGAGAAGCATGTGTTCCTGAAACATTAGAGGTGAGGTGGGTGGATTTAATGTCATTCCCAATCTAGTGCCTTTATCAGGCAAATTGGAGTAACAGCTACTCTGAGAGATCAAATTCCTGGCCCAGGGATAACTATTAGAGACAGAAGCAATATTAGAACTCAGGCCACCACACTGCCTCCAGTGTTCTGTTTCATTCTGAATACAGGAGCACCAAATTGGAAATTGACAATACCACATCCCCATAAAAGGACTCTCAACCCAGGGTTTTTTACCTTCCTTGGGACTCAGTGTAAGATAGGTGTCATCTTTACTTTCTACATTCCCTTTTGAGAAGAGGACAGGATGACTGCTCATATATTCCACAGGGAACAAGCACATGGTGACATGTCTGATAGGCCAGATGCCCCAACTGTAACTGTCAACAGCAGGTGTAACATGTTACACCTGTTAAACACATATACGTCAGGTAAAAACAGCAAACCACTGAGATAAGAGAGAAAATACCCCCAGTGTCTCCCCATCTCCTTGCATAAAACATACCTGATCTAGTTTTGTGTCTTCAGCTAGGATTTGATTTAAATCTAAACTGTTATGGTAATTTTGTGTGATTCAAATTCCTACAGGTGAAAATGTAATAGTGATGTGAACTCATATGCATTTTCTGTCCTCAATTATACAAGGCTTTGTTCAGTGCACATTTACAGCTGCATTTACTGTGGTTACTCTGAATAAAATTTACCACTCTTGGTCATGGCATGAAGTGATAAGTGGCATTAAATAATATGAACTTGGAAGGCATCATTCCAGTTTATATGATTACTCAATGCCCTTGCCTAAACAAAGATGTATGTGTGTGGTAAGTCACTCAGTCATGTCTGACTCTTTGTGACCCCATGGACTATAGCCCATCAGACACATCTATCCATGGGATTTTTCCAGGAAAGAATACTGGAGTGGGTTGCTATGTCCTTCTCCAGGGAATCTTCCTGACCCAGGGATTAAACCCACATCTCCTGTGTCTCCTGCATGGTCAGGCAGATTCTTTACCACTGAGCCATCTGGGAAGCCCCATCAAAGCAAAGACAAAATTTACTAAAAATCAATATACTTACCTTCTGATCATACTTAGAGATTTTTAAAGTTGAAAGATAAAATCTAAAGGAAAAAAGATAAATACTTTGA
>NW_011488907.1:0-310 GCF_000754665.1 Bison bison bison
TACTTTTCATCTCTAAGATCAACTTTAGAACTTATATTTCATGCACTTGCTGATTAGTTGCTTTTTTAAATGGATGTAGTAAACAATGGAGAAGGCAGTGGCACCCCACTCCAGTAGTCTTGCCTGGAAAATCCCATGGGCGGAGGAGCGTGGTAGGCTGCAGTCCATGGGGTCACTAAGCGTCAGACACGACTGAGCGACTTCACTTTCACGCATTGCAGAAGGAAATGGCAACCCACTTCAGTGTTCTTGCCTGGAGAATCCCAGGGACGGGGGAGCCTGGTGAGCTGCAGTCTATGGGGTCGCACAG
>NW_011488907.1:4324-4795 GCF_000754665.1 Bison bison bison
AAAAAAAAAAAAAAATGTATAAAATTATAAAAAACATTCAGGATGGAAATTTTGTATAATTTTGAAATCTTAAAAGGAACTGGAAGTCAGAGACTTGTTTAGGTACTAAAGGGTTGAAATAAGAAAATCCTTGAATGAGAGGGGTGTGTGTGTGTGTGTGTGTGTGTGTGTGCGGGCACACACTCAGTTGCTCAGTCGTGTCCGACTCTTTGGGACCCTGTGGACTGTAGCCCATTAGGCTCCTCTGTCCATGGGATTCTCCAGGCAAGAATACTGGAGTGGGCTGCCATTTTCTCCTCCAGAGGATCTTTCCAACCCAGGGGTTGAACCTGCATATCTTGTGTCTCTTGCATTGGCAGGCAGATTCTTTACTACTAAGCCACCTGGGAAGCCCTGAATCCATTATGCAGAGGCATAAATTTATTCAAAGTTTAGGTATCTTACTTTTCATCTCTAAGATCAACTTTAGAA
>NW_011488907.1:7623-9624 GCF_000754665.1 Bison bison bison
TTCTCTGAGGCAACTGCAACCCTTTTACTGTCCACTAAGGTATTCTAAATGCAGAAGCCTGGAACAACCCATCACTGAAAAGATGCCATTTCAAAATGTTCTGAGACTGGGCATTTCAATCTTTACCACGCACAAACCACCTGGGGATCTTGTTAAGATGCAGGTTCTGAATCAGTAGGTCTGTGATGGGATACGAGATTCTGCATTTCTAGCAAGCTCCCAGCTGGGGCCAAGGCTGCTAGCCTTTTGTGTAGTAAGGCACTAAGGGACTGGATAAAATGTGTGTGGACTTTGTATCATTTATGAGTTAGTTTGCCCATTATAAAGATAGATAGGCTGTATACCACTTCCAAAAAACACTACCTGAGCTAATGTAAGAAGAAGGATCTCTTTCTAAATAGCACATCAATAGAATGGCATGTTTCAACTTTAAATATTCATGACTTGTCTTCCTCTTGTTTCTTTCAAGAGTTTTGACATTTACTTCAGTAACTACTGTCACTTTCAAATGGTGACCCATATTTTTGTCCTTTGTAAATCCCCTGTGTTATTATTCATGCCTTTGTTCTGTTTCTACTCTTGGAAGCTGCCTTTATCGGGTTTGCCAGGTGGATTCTGCACATATCTGGAATTAATCTCCATGGCCCATCAGAATGGAGCCAACTCCATTTGATCAAGAGAAGAAGCAGGACAGAGACAGTGACTGTGGGGAGAGATTGGAAGGCTGATGACCACTGTAACTTACCCCGATCAGACATAACAAAAAGCCACACGTTCTGCTCACATCTTTTTAGAACTAGCAATGCCAGACTCTTAACGTGTTTTGCTAAATCTATTGCAGGGTTGTCTTCTAGACACACAGATTGACATGTTAGCTTCACAGAGTCTCTGTTTCTCAAGATTATCCATATTACACAATATTTCAGAACTGACAAACTGTCTTCTATTTCTGAGTCCATTTGGGATTTGAGTTGCGGGAAATGTTTAAAGGCAATGGGAGGTCCTCTTAATTGTGCTAAAATCTCTAAATATATTATTCATCCTCTATTTAGTGTATTTAACACATAGCCACTTATGCATGAGTCTCCTATGAGAGGCTGATTTTTTTTTATTAAAAAGAAAAGTCATTTTCTGATTAAGAAGCAGTTCCTTTTTTAATGAAATTTCTTTTGGTTCTGCTATACAGAAGTAAATCACCAAGGCTCTCTCAGAAAAGGTTGTAAATATTTTGCACTTGTGCACTTTTAAAATAAAACCTGAAGTCATTTAAGTCCCTCAATTAGTCTTTGCCAAGGTTAAGTACATTTGAGCATTAGCACGTTATTGCATAATACAGTGAGTTGGCAGAACAGAAAGCCATCGGCCAAGTTTAAATGTTCATAGGTTCTTAATTTGGGGGGAGACCTTGAGGCAGGCAATTAACAAATACTTTATATTTTAATTTTTCAGGTAAAGAAATCCAGAAGAGGTTAACTAATTTAACCCAAGATCTGAGCAGGTTAAATGGACGGGGGAGAAGCTACTGTTTGGTGGTACCTGTCACTGTAGCAGCTTAATTGGGGCAGGCGAGGGGGGAATGATGTTTTAAAAATGACCTCTTGACAATATTTCTTTAATGTTGATAATATACATTGCTTTCTCTCCTGGGAGGTCTATGTCTCTTTCTTTTCCCATGGAAATAAAAGAGCAACCGTTGATAGGTAGCTTTTAGTTATGTGGCTCAGTACTGTTGCGTCTGCAGTCATCGAGGACAAACTTGTGATTGCCGAGCTGGAGGGGCTGGGGGAGGCACGGAGTGAGAGTCTACGGTGAGATGCTGTAAACTATTATATATAGGATGGATAAACAATAAGGTCCTACTGTATAGCACAGGGAACTATATTCCATATCCTATAATAAATCACAAAAGAAAAGAATATAAAAAAGAATGTGCATACATGTATGACTGAAACATTTGGCTGTACAGCAGAAATGAACACTGCACTGTAAACCAACCATATT
>NW_011488907.1:9792-10929 GCF_000754665.1 Bison bison bison
GTGATGTCTCTCTGTGGTGAGCATACTAATATTAGAGAAGGAAAAAAAATGAGTTCTTTAGGATTGCTCCCTCATACCAGTGAATAATACCTGATATTAGAAAGGACGCTCATTCATTTCATACTCACCATCTGTATCACTAGTAAGGAAAGTTTTTATCTTTTCTATCAGAGATTGGGGATATTATACAGTGAGGCCTGAAGTGGCAATAATACATTTAAGTGACTATTCCATAAATGAAGTAATGCCTTCCGGTTCACATTTCACCCTGGAAATGGTACTGGTAGAGTCACCTCAAAATTGGATGATTAGAATTATAATCCAAATTGTCATTCATTTTGTTTATGATCCTATACAAGAACTTTTTGCCTATTCATAAGTCAGGAAAATAGTATCCTATATTTTCTTCATTCCTCTACTTTTACATTTGCGTCTATCTTCTGTCTGAAATTAATTTGGGGGATGATGTGGGATAGTAATTAAGAGTCACTATTTTTTCCATTTGGGTATTTAAATAATCCAGGACCACTTATCGACAATATCCTTTCTCCCACTGCACAGCAGAGTCAACTTTGTCATAAATCATGTGACTGTATATGGATGGGTCTGTTTTTCGACTCTCTATTTTGGTCCAAAAGGTCTATTTGTCTTTCTCTGCACCAACAGCACATGGGCTTCATCCCTTTAGCTATATAACAAATCTTGACATCTGGCAATGTTTTCCAGCTCTGTATTTCTTTAAGATTGCCACAGGGCTTCCCTGGTGGCTCCCTGGTGGAGAGTCTGCCTGCTAACACGGGAGACATGGGTTCAATCCCTGGTCTGGGAAGATTCCATATGCTGTGGAGCAATTAAGCCTTTGGGCCACAACTACTGAGCCCATGAGCCCTAGAGCCCACACTATGAAACAAGAGAAGCTACCACAGAAGACCCAGCACAGCCACAAATAAATAAAATTATGAAAAAATAATTGCCACAGATATCCTGGCCTTTGCATTTATAACTATAAATGTTATAGTCGGTTTGTGGATTTTCGCAATGACTGAAATGGCATCAAATCTTTGCATGCATTTGGAGATAACTATTGCCTTTACAGTATTGAGTCTTCTAATCCATGAATATAGTATATATAGTATA
>NW_011488907.1:13514-15578 GCF_000754665.1 Bison bison bison
GGTCGCAAAGAGTCGGACACGACTGAGCGACTGAACTGAACTGAACTGAACTGAATAATATCCCTGAGTTTTTGCTATGCACATGACTGACCAGATAAAGACTGCATTTCCATTCTCTCTTGCAGTCATATTACTTGGTGCTGGCCAAAAGGGTATGAGCAGAAGCGATGAGTGAAATATCTGGTTCATTCACTTTAAAGGAAAGGAGCATGCCTTCTACATTCCTCCTGGAATACAGACATGCTGGTGGGAGTTGGAGTGGCCATTCAGATCACGAGATGGAAGCCATGGGTTGGAGATTACAGAGTAACAAGATGGAAAGGGCCTGGGTATCCCACACTGTAAATCTGTCTTATCTCCCTGGATGAATTAGGACTTGAGTTACAAGAGGGAAAATGAATGTCTATCATGTTAAAGCCACTGATGTTTTGATGTCATTGTTAGAACAGCTGAGCCTATCTCCTAATATTAGTGACTTCTGCCCATTTTTACTGCCATATCATTTACAACTTCCAAATCTAGCTAATGATCCTGGCTAGTGAGCCCTTAGAAGTATGCCCCACTCATCTCTTGGGTTACTTTTCCATCCTTTCAAGATTCAGCAAGTCTTTCTTCCTCTGGAAGCCTCACTAATGCCTCCTTCTGTTGGGTATTTTAAAAATAGCTGTCCCATGGTCTTCCATAGCATTCATGCTGTGCATTAATCTATTAAAGCATTTAATACATTGTGTTGAAAACAGGATTTCCTTATCTACTTTATTTTAACAAGTCTTCTTTCTCCACAGCTCTACCTATTCTCTTCCAGTGCTCTAGAACAACAGAAGGCAATTCCTGTAGGGCAGCACTGGTCTTTATTTATTTTTTATCCTGGACACTTAACAGTGGATGGTAAGTAAATTCATGTTAAATGAGTAAATGGGTAGATTATTTATCTGCACACTTAGTGAGTGTATATCTTTTCGGGTTGTTTTGTGTCTCCTAGGAAGAGGCAACCTAATAGAGTCAAAGCATTTGTTAAATTAGATGTTTCTTGTCTGTTTAGATATTTTAGGTATTTTTCTACTGAACTCTGGTTGGAAAGCTTTCTTTTTACTCAGATCAAAGAAATGGAAAAATTTTCAGAGGGGAAATTGCTTAAATGTGAAGTATTATTTTGATTTAAAATAAAAATCAGTTGCCTGGTAAATACCAGGTTTTGCTGGATCTCAGGAAGAGACCAAGTGTTTCCTACACCTATTGCATTTACATCTTCTACAATTTCAGTTTCTTTGAATTATTTGCCTATTGAGATTTTTTTTAAAAGGAAAGGAAACCCCCCCACTGTCCTTGAACAGAAAGCATCTATGTCTGAATTGCCTTTGAGGACCTACCTCTCCTTAGTAGCAGCCTCACATATGTGTCTTCCTCAGCTAGCATTTGTTTTGTCTTTACCTAAGGGATTGTCCTCTCCCCTTCCTCCTTGAAAGACCATTTCCTTTGTCTCCCGAAATCCCAAGACAAGTTCCTTTTGATTCAGTCATTGGCAAAAGGAAAGTCCCAATGACAGAAGCTAACAGGATCTAGAGTTGTTATCTGACAGTTAGTGACGTTTGGAACCCTTTAACTTTCTATTGCCTTTGAGTGATAGCCAAGTCTCTGGGCAGAACATAGAATTAAGATGCCTACATATATTCCCTTTTTTATGTACCTAAAACCTCAAGATTTGGTTTAAGAATCCCTTTAGTGTACACTTAATTAATCCCTTTTTCTAATAATAATTTAATGCTTTCTAAACAATGTATGGTCATTGTTGAAAATACAGATAACAGTCAAATAAAACTAATATAATTTGAATTGTCCTTAATTTCAATAATATATACTCATTATAAAAATAGACCATAGTTAAATAATAATATTCAAATTATCCATAAGCTCAACACCTAAAAAGAACCACTATTGAAATCTCCTTCTCTCTCTCTGTATGGATACACATATACGATACACAGATGTATCCACACACATTTTTAAACATAATATTGTACATGTCATTTATTAGCCTACTTTTTCACTTTATAATATATAATG
>NW_011488907.1:18682-19504 GCF_000754665.1 Bison bison bison
TAGTGTTTTGACACATGCCTGAAGTGACAGGCAGAGTTGTATGCTTGGGGGTAAAACTCTGGAGGTATAGCCACTGGAATTCTAGCTTTTCCCAACTTGTAGCATTATCTGCTTTCACCTGGATTCATTCTTATCTGCCTCAACACTCCTTTAAGAAAGCCTATTGTCCAGATTTTTCTCTCCTTTCTCATCTCTTAATTGTTCTGAATTTTCTCCTTCATAAGATTAGCATCTTATAAACAAGCTGGAGCAGGCACATTCAGAGCTACTGCAGACGATTTGAGAATTAATAGTCTGGGCAAGACTTAATAGTTCAAATCATATGAAGGCAATTTCACTTTGGTCTTAGTCTAGTAAGTCATCAGAGCAGGCTTATCATCTTACGCGTCTGGGTAGTGAGTTGAGGAGTTTGGTTGGAAAACAGGAGGGAAGTAGGTACTAAGAAAAGTTTTTAATATCCAAAAAAGGGAAAGAGCCCGGAGGAGATAAATGAGCATTAGTGATCTTGTTTTACTTAGACTGTCATGATGGATTAGTGATCCTTTCTTTAACAGTGATTCTTAAGAGGGGAAAATGTTGTCCCCAAGGGGACATTTAGCAGTATCTGAAGACATTTTTGCTTGTCACAATGGGGGCAAGGAGCTACTGGCATCTAACAGAGGACAGGGATGTGGCTAAACATTCTACAATACATAGAACAACCCTTCCCCCTGCTGCTGCTGCTGCTGCTGCTAAGTCACTTCAGTCGTGTCCGACTCTGTGTGACCCCATAGACGGCAGCCTACCAGGCTCCCCCGTCCCTGGGATTCTCCAGGCAAGAAC
>NW_011488907.1:23613-24108 GCF_000754665.1 Bison bison bison
ACCAAAAAAAAGCCTCTTCACTTCAAATTCTTTACTACTTCTTGATCTCAATAAGAATGAATTCCACCAGTTAATCACTTCTTTAGAAGTAAAGTAAAAAATGCTTTATGGAAGGAGTGTCACACCCTCCATTTTGCCTTATCACAATTTTGTTTAGTCTGAACAGATTGCTGGACATCCTGGTGGGATATATACCCATGGATTTCAAATTCAAATGCAAATGGGCGCAAATGCTTGCCCTTGAGAAATATATCAATTCTTATTGTTTTATTCCAGACTTTGTATCTAGATTTTATTCCATGCTAGGCAACAAAACAAAGGCAACTTACAGCTAATTTCTGCCTCAAATTTCCTTGCCTATTTGATTTTGGATGTTTAACCATGGATTGTGAACTTTAGCTAACTAAAACATTACCCCCTGAGTGGAAAATTCAGAATCCAAGCACTAGATATAGACTTGAGGGTGCATGAATGTCCACTGACCACAGACAAGCC
>NW_011488908.1:0-2636 GCF_000754665.1 Bison bison bison
GTATTGTAGGCAATAATCCATAGTTAAAACAGATAGAAAACTGATATGTTATTATGCATCACAAGGAAGGGTTGGTATTTATAAATGTACAATTATTAGCAATATATCTTTGTTTATATTGACACGGTTTGTGATTATTTGAAAACCAAAATAAATGTTTTTCAACTCTCAAATTACTCCATGCTGCTATGCTTCATTTCTAGTGTGTATGCAAAGTTATGGTTTTGATGGTTGCTACCTCAAAGATAAGACAAGGCCTTCTATCCTAGTGAGAAATCATTTATATTTATTCTCCGTTAGAAGATTAAGGACACACTAATGTAACATGTACATCTAAATGGAGGTGTTAGTCATTCATGTCAAATATCCCTATAGGTCACCATGAGGTAAGTGTTCAGGGAGTAATTCCACATATTAAAGTACGATGTACATTTTCAATAGTTATGTCACTTGTTTTTAAGGAAAATACAATGACAGTTCACTGAAATCTTGATGTATCTTTATAATATCAACAGAAGTCATGAATATTAGTTGACATGTTTCAAATAAAGACATCTCTGATACCCTAGAAATGTATGGAAACCCCTCCCAGAAAAGTCATGTAATTAGTGTATGTCTTGTTTCGTAAATGATTAGCCTCCATTTTGTAACCGTAGAAATCACCGTTCTCAGATCATTGTATCAGAGGAATAAATATTGTTGTTTATGCTTGTAATCTGTATTTTATTCAGTTACACAGTGGGTTGGAAAAGGTTTGATTCTGACTGTGTGATATTACATGTGAATAAAACTGGATGGTTTCTTGTGACGAAGTTGGTGTGGAATGAAGTGTCAACCTACCGATTTAAGGTTGAAGGGAAGAATACCTAACAATAAACTCTTTGTTAGCACAGAGGGATGATATCTGTAACAATTAGTTTCCATACTGCCTTTAAGCCTCAAATATTTGGATATTTCCCATCATTTCTCCATTGTACTTTTCCCCCCTCTCTGTAACTTCTGGGACATTGTGATGATTCTAATAAGGATTATACAGAGTATTGTTGAGAGCCTCCCTGACTGCTCCGTGCTGTTGCTGCCTCAGCGTCTGTCTGGGGAGCAGGCAGCCTGCAGGTCCTTGAGCTCACACCAGCCAGTCCTGTGAGCACCTGCACTAGATGACCCCCACCTAGAGATCAGCAGCCTTGCTGAACCCCAGGGTCTACTGCACAGGTCCCCCCTTCAGTGACACCCTCAGAGCTCACCAGATTCCTGCTGCTCTTGGTTTGAATGGACCCATCCCCGCTCAGCCTGGGGAGCCCACAGCACTTCACCCAAAGTCTCTTATAAAGGCCTGAACCTCAAATACTGGAGCTTTTTCTGCTTGGTCCTAACCTTGACCTAAGAAATTCCTGCCCTAGAACCTCTCCTGAGAGGTCTCAGGTGTGCTGAGTGTGAGGGCTGAAACTCAGGGCTCCTGAGTGTGGGTCTTGGGGGAGAAGCATCAAAATAAACAGGGAACTTGCTGAAGACTCATTCATGGCCCCTCTTCAGACCTCCAGATTTATAACTTCTTAGAGTGGGGACCTGACCTCGAGGGATTCATATTCACTGAAATGGTTCAGAAAGAATCTTTAAGTGGTTTCAACCTGGTTTCCTATCTAGATCACATGACCAGTGTTAAGCGATAACTTCCCCACAGAGTTCTCTCTTGGTCCTGTGGGAGCATCAGTGTGGTGTGTAGGAAGTGCTCCAGGGGCTTCTAAGGGAGGCACGGATTAAGGACGTGGCTGCTGGTCCATCTGTGAGAGCTGAGGCCTAGCTTCAGTCTGAGGAGAGGCAGCAGCGTTGGTCTAGCTGGATTTGGACCAGGGAAGTCAGCTCACATGGTCTGTGTGAGCAGAGGGTTAGGAGTTCTCTCTGAGAACAATCAAGAAATAAGTTCACAGTCTGGTCTCCAAGTAGGAAGAGATTGTTCCTGAATCTCTCCTGAGACAGCACAGGAGAGGTGGGTCTTTTTCAGCTTTTCAAGGTCCTCTGTAGTTTTGGTTGCAGGTTAAAGAGCTGTGCCTTTGAAGGTATTTTTCCAAGATGCAGAGGTGTGTTTGCTACATAACATCCTCAGAGAAGACACAGCAGGAGGAAGAAGAGGACCAAAGGGCAGCTTCTCAGGTACATGTTCTGTCCTGGGTCTGGGGCTGTGTCTGCTTTTTCCCCTAAAATGCTTGAACTGAGGGAACCTGCAAACCTTTAGTTCTCTGCCTCCAATTTTCTGCCTGGGGTGTGTGTTATCAACTTCTTCTTTTTTCCTTTTCTTAGAGTGAGGACCGGCTCTTTAGGTCTCTTCTACCTTGTGTCCCAGAACCTTGTCTCCCTTGTCTGTATCCTGGCTTTCTATGCTGCTGCTGCTAAGTCACTTCAGTCGTGTCCGACTCTGTGTGACCCCATAGACGGCAGCCCACCAGGCTCCCCCGTCCCTGGGATTCTCCAGGCAAGAACACTGGAGTGGGTTGCCATTTCCTTCTCCAATGCATGAAAGTGAAAAGTGAAAGTAAAGTCGCTCAGTCGTGTCCGACCCTCAGCGACCCCATGGACCACAGCCTCCCAGGCCTCCTCCATCCACGGGATTGTCCAGGCAGGAGTACTGGAGTGGGGTG
>NW_011488908.1:6279-7473 GCF_000754665.1 Bison bison bison
GAGAGTCAGGTCTTCAGTGGTTTAGAGTCAGGCCTGAGTGTGGACCAGAACCATGCCTCAGTGTGGACCAGAATCTGTACTGAGTGTGGACCCGAGTCTGGCCTGAGTGGGTACAAGAGTCAGGCCTTGGTGTAGACCAGAGTGAGGCCTAAGTGAGGAATAGTCAAGCATCAGGAAGACTCGGTTCCACACTCAGGCCTGACTCTGGTCACACTCAGGCCTGACTCTGGTCACACTGAGGATTGACTCTGGAAACACTCGAGCCTGATGCTGGTCACACTGAGGCCTGACTCTGGAAACACTCAGGCCTGACGCTGGCCACACTCGGGCCTGACTCGGGTGGACACTCAGGCCTAACTCTGGGGCACACTCACCTGACTCTGGCGCACACTAAGGCCTGACTCTGGCGCACACTCAGGCCTGACTCCAGTGCACACTCAGGCCTGACTCCGGTCCACGCTGAGGCCTGACTCTGGTGCACACTCAGGCCTGACTCCGGTCCACACTGAGGCCTGACTCTGGTCCACACTCAGGCCTGACTCTGGTGCACACTCAGGCCTGTCTCTGGTCCACACTCAGGCCTGATTCTGGTGCACACTCAGGCCTGTCTCTGGTCCACACTCAGGCCTGACTCTGGTGCACACTCAGGCCTGTCTCTGGTCCACACTGAGGCCTGATTCTGGTCCACACTCAGGCCTGACTCTGGTCCACACTCAGGCCTGACTCTGGTCCACACTCAGGCCTGTCTCTGGTCCATACTCAAGCCTGACTGTGGTATGTGCTTAGGCCTCATTCTGGTATGACTCTGGCTCTGACTTAATCCTGACCCTGGTAAAAGCAACTGTAAACATCTGCTGGGCAGCTAATACCCACCAGCCCTCGTGTGTGCTCAGTCGCTTCAGTCGTGTCCAACTCTTTGCGACCTGATGGACTGTGGCCCACCAGTCTCCTCTGTCCGTTGGATTCTCCAGGTAGGAATTCTGGAATGGGTTGCCAGGCCCTCCTCAAGGTATCTTCCTGAGCCAGGTAACCAACCAGTGACGTCTCCTGCCTTTTCTGCATCTCAGGCAGATTCTTTACTGCTGAGCCACCTGGGGAGGCCCTCACCAAGCCTGGGCACCTGTTAAACAAACAAAAACCTACACTCAACAACTGTTCTCTGAAAGGTAGTGGACAAAGAGCCTAAGACCCAAA
>NW_011488908.1:10819-14465 GCF_000754665.1 Bison bison bison
TACCTAATCAAATTCAGTGTAGTCTTAGAGAGTCCTGGCCACATATAACATTATCTTCCCAATATTCAGTTCAGTTCAGTCGCTCAGTCGTGTCCTACTCTGCGACCCCATGGACTACAGCACGCCCGGCCTCCCTGTCCATCACCAACTCCCAGAGTTTACTCAAACTCATGTCCGTCGATGTTCCTTTCGATCATGTCCATCCCAGTGTTGCTTTAATGCAAACCTTGAACTCCTGGATTTCTGGTTTCAGCACCAAGTGGTCTCGCAGGCAGCAGTGAGCCGTCTTGCACTGAATGTGAGGAGCCTGGATGAGAACCAGGAGTCCTCGCTGCCAGACCAGCAGGGGCCAGAGGCCAGAAGCAAAGTGACCCTGGGTCTTTCCTCTGCTTGAAAGCAAGAATATCTCAAAGAGGCAAACCCCGTAAAAACAGATACAAAGCTCACTATTAGGGACAGGGCAGAATGTCTGGGCAAGCACACAGAGAAGCAGTTTATTTATTTAACACAGAGACTAAGTACCACACACCGGGTAAGCAGTGCCGGAGTCCTGGGTGAGAGCCCAGTGAGAGGAGACTTACATCACTCACACAGGACGCCCTTCTGGGCCTTTGTTTACATTTGGAAAAAACATATATCATATAATACCACTCCTAGGTGGAACCTAAACATGGATACAAGTGAACTTCTTTACAAAACAGAAACAGCTTCACAGACTTAGAAAATAAATTTATAGTCCCCAAAGTGAAATGTGTGGGGCGGAAAAAAACTAGCAGGTTGAGAATAACATAAACACACTACTATTTATACTTCTAGAATAATCCACAAGGACCCACCACAGAGCACAAGAAACCCTCTCAAAACTCTGAAATAACCTCTATGGGAAAAGAAACCGATAAAGAATATATGTACTTCTACGAATAAATGAATCAAGTTTCTGTACAAGCCATCACAATGTAAGTCACCTGTAAACTACAATTCAAAAACATTTTTTTAAAAAAGAGAAAAGAACTGCTGACTCTGTTCCCTTCTGGCCTTGGGGACCTGGGCTGGTGTCACATCCCTGGAGTCTGAGCAGGCTTGGGTCCCCAGGCGGGACTGTCCTGGGGCTGAGGGCGCTGGGGAGGGTTTGCCAGGCAAACAGCCCCCCACCCCCCACCCCCACCCCTTGGACTTGGACTGCCTGTTCCCCTCTGCATGAGCCTACAATCTCCAGATCCAGGGGACCCTCCTGCAGCAGAGCCAACCCTAGCGCCCCCAAAGGATGGTGGGGTCTCTGGGCTGGAAGAGCTTTGCAACGTGCTGTGGGCTCCCTGTCTCCTGGTGGCAGGGTTCCCACCTCCAGCCTCCTTCCTTAGGGTCACCCCACTGAGAGGACAGCTCCTTCTGCAGAGTGGTGTGGCAATCGTTGAGATCTGTCGGGGGATAAAGGCTCAGAGAGAAGAAGGAAGGAGACACAGCCTTGGGTGTATCCATTCTTATTAACAACCCAGAACAGGACTTGCCCTAAGGCTCTGGTGGGCATGAAGAAATGCTGCCACCTTGTGGCCGCTTTTGGTAACATCAACTGAAAAACCTGCGCTGATGGGCACTTAATATTCACCAGGCCTGCTCGGACCTAGGAAAAAACACCTGTCCTCAACTAATGCCCTCGAGTAGGTCCTGGAAAAAGAATTTAAAGCAGAGCAGACGGTCCAGAGGCCAACTTTGAGAGGTCAGTTTTACTCACACTGTTTTTTTAAAAAAATCACATGAACGGCCTTCACATCATGAAATCTTATAAAAAACCCAGATCAAAACTACAAGGAAGTATCAGCTCACATTGGTTAAATGGCCTTTGTCAAAAAGTCTACGAACAGTAAATGCTGGAGCGGTTGTGGAATAAAGGGAACCTTTCTACACTGATGCTGGCAAAGTAAATTGCTAACAACCAGTGTGGAGGAGAGGGTGGAGGTTCCTTAAATAAGTGAAAAATGATGAAATTCACAGTCCCTAACCACTACAGAAAAAGACATTTCAAATCCATTAAAGAACTAAACTGAGGGACGATTACTCTAACCCTCTTAAGGAAAATACAGGCAGAACACGGTTTGACACAAATCGCAGCAAATTGTTTTTGGATCCACTTTTAGGATAATGAAAAATAAGACTCAACAAAAGGGACTTCATTAACTTCAAAAGCTTTTGCACAGCAAGGGAAACTCAAAACGAAAGAAAAACACAACTCTGAACATCAGGGGGAAAATGCAACCGAATTTAAAAGCAACGTATTCATCTCCAAAACATGCAAACAGCTCCTGCAGCTCAACAGCAAAATACAATCAACCTAAGAGAAAAAATTGGCCAAAGATCTAAATGGATGTATCTTGAAAGGTGGCATCGAGATGGCCACAAAGCCTATGAAAAGATGCTCAGCATCACTGTTAGAGAAATGCCAATCAAACTGCAACAAGGTATCAGTTCACCCCCTCAGAATGACCACCCTCCAAAAGATCTACAAAGATTCAATGGTTCAAAGGCTGAGGGGAACAGGGAAACTTCCTACACTGTGGGCAGGGATGGAAATGGGTGGGTGCAGCCACAAGAAACACAGTATGGAGATTCCTTAAAACATTAAATATAGTTACCACCTGATGAAGCAAGCCCACTCCTTCCCTCAGATCTGGATAAAATCACAATTTAAAGTGATACCTGCTCCTCTGTTTTCATGGCAGCACTAGTCACAAGTTCCAAGACAGAGCTTCAACCAAAGTGTCCATCAATAGAGAGAAATGAACAGGAACTGATCCATCTAGACGCTGGAATACACTCAGCCATCAAAAAGAACAACAACAAAAATAATGCCATTAACTGCCGCATAGATGGACCAAGAGGTTTATCCTACTCAGAGAAGTCAGGGAAAGAGAAATATTACATCACTTACAGGTGCAATCTGTAAGTTACAGATTTATAAACAGAAATAGACTCAGACTAATAAAACTCACCTATGATTATTTCAAAAAAGGGAAGGGTAGGGAGACATTAAGAAGTTGGAATTAACATACATACTACTTACTATCAGATAATCCAAAAAAACCTACTGAATAGCACAGGAAAGTGTACTGAAAACACTGAAAGAACCTATATGGGAAAAGACCCCTACAAATAAGAGAATAGACATACATTTATGTGTAACTGAATCAAGTTCTTGTAAACCTAAAACAAGCCCAACAGGTATCAACTGTATTCCAACAGAAAATAAACACTAAAGTCGAACCAAAAGCGGAGCATGAAGAAATGCTGCCGCCTTGTGGCCACGTCTGGTAACAGCAACTGAAAAACCTGGGCGGATGGGCACTTGGTTATTTACCAGGCTTGCAGGGATTTACGAAGAAAGCGATGGCACCCGACTCCAGCACTCTTGCCTGGAAAATCCCATGGACGGAGGAGCCTGGTAGGCTGCAGTCCACGGGGTCGCGAAGAGTCGGACACGACTGAGCGACTTCACTTTGACTTTTCACTTTCATGCATTGGAGAAGGAATGGCAACCCACTCCAGTGTTCTTGCTTGGAGAATCCCAGGGACGGGGGAGCCTGCTGGGCTGCCGTCTCTGGGTCGCACAAAGTCGGACACGACTGAAGCGACTTAGCAGCAGCAGCAGCAGCAG
>NW_011488908.1:15273-15858 GCF_000754665.1 Bison bison bison
TGAACGACTTCACTTTCATGGGGCTGTAAGGAAGAAACATCTGTTCTCAACAAATGTCCTTGGGGAGATCTTAAAAAAAGAATTTGAAACAGGGCAGTCGGTCAAGTGGACAACCTCGAGAGGTCAGTTTTACTCACACTGTTTTTTTAAAAATCATATGAAAATATTTCAACATGGCAAAATCTGAAGAGAAATGCCAATCACAACTCACACAGGTCAGAATGGACATTGGCAAGAGTCTAAAACCAATAAACGCTGGAGAGGGTTGTAGAGAGAAGGGATCCCTCCTACATGTTGGATACTGGCAATGTCAATTGTTAACAGCCAGACTGTAGGACAGTGCGGAGGTCTCTCAAGTGAAAAGAGAATGAAATTACCACACTCCCTGAACCCAGACAGAAAGAGAAACTCCAAATTGATGAAAGAGCTCAAAACAGGGCTGATAATCTCAACCTCTTGAGGGAAATATAGGTAGGACAGACAGACAGACCAAACACGCTTTGATATAAACAGCAACTCTGTTTGGATCCACCTTTTAGAGTAACGAAATAAAAACAAAACTAATTTTTGGGGCTCCAGAATCAC
>NW_011488908.1:15958-24406 GCF_000754665.1 Bison bison bison
TCAAAAATGACCTTTGTCAAAAAGTCTACAAACAATAAATGCTGGAAGGTTTTGGAGAAAAGGGAATTAATTCTCCTGCACGGATGCTACCAAGTTAAATTGTTAACAGTCCATTCAGAGGAGAGGGTAACAAGATAACAACAAGATAACAGCGAATGAAAATGTGACATTCCCTATCCTCAAACAGAGAAAGTAACTGCAAACCAATTAAAGAGCTTAATGGAGGGACAATTACTCTAAACCTCTTGAGGAAATTACAGGAAGAACAAGCTTTGACATAAACCATAGCAAACCCTTTTGGATCCACTTTTAGAATAATGAAAAATTAAAACTCAACCAAAGAGTTGATTTTCTCTAACCTCAAAAGCTTTTGAGGTTTTGTTGAGTTGAGTTTCTCGAACCTCAAAAACTTTTGCACTGGAAGGGAAACTGTAAACCAAGCTAAAAAAAAGAAACCCTCGGAATGGGGGAAAAAAAGTTTGGAACTGAATTTGAAAACAAGGAATTTATCTCCAAAATATGAAAAGAGTTCATGCAGCTCAATGTATATATATTTAAAAAATCATCCCATTAGCAAAAATGGACCAAAGATCTAAATGGGCATTTGTCCAAGGAAGACATCCAGGTGGCCATATAAAGCACCTGAAAAGATGCTCAGCATCACGAGCTATTGGAGAAATGCAAATCAAAACTGGGCCATGGTATCACCTCACACCCCTCAGAACAGCCATCCCCCCAAAGATCTACAAGGATTAAACGCTGCCGAGGGCGAGGGGAACAGGGAATCCTCCTACACTGTGGGCAGGAGTGGAAATGGGCGGGTGCGGCCACGAAGGACAACAGGATGGGCATTCCTTTAAACACTAACCATAGACTTAGTACACGATCCGGCAAGCCCACTCCTTGGTTAGATCCGGAAAGAACATTAATTTAAAATGATACATGCACCCCTCTCTTCAGGGCAGCACTATTGACAATACCCAAGACAGAGCATCAACCAAAATGTCCATCAATAGAGAAATGAAGAGAAAACGGTTCATTTGTACACCGAATACTCTCAGCCATCAGCAGAACGAAAAACTGCCACAGGCAGCAGCATGGATGGACCGAGAGATTTATTATACTGAGTGACGTCAATTAGAGGAGAGAAATACATCACTTACAGGGGGAATCTATAAATTCATTAAATGAACTAATTTATAAACAGAAACAGGCTCACAGAAAACTCACTTACGATTTTTTTTTTAAAGGTAGGGGAAGGAAGACATTAAGAGGTTGGGATTAACATACTCACTGCTTATTATCAGATAGATAATCCAAAATAACGGAATAGCACAGGGAAGTCTACTGAACACACCGAGAGAACCAATATAGGAAAAGAACCCGAAAGAGAATAGACATACGTTCATGCATAACTAAACCAAGTTCCTGTAGACTTAAAACAACACATCGGAAATCAACTCTACTCGAACAGAAAATAGACACTAAAAACAAACAACAAAAAACCCAACAGTGGAGCAGGAAGAAATGCTGCCACCTTGTGGTCACTTTTGGTAACGACTGAAAAACCTGTGCTCATGGGCACTTCATATTCATCATGTTTGCGGGGCTTAGAGCTCTGTAGCTCAGACAGTAAAGCGTCTGCCCGCAATGCGGGAGACCTGGGTTTGATCCTTGGGTCAGGAAGATCCCCTGGAGAAGGAATTGGCAACCCACTCCAGTATTCCTGACTGAAAGTCCCATGGACGGAGGAGCCTGGTAGGCCCCAGTCCATGGGGTCACAAAGAGTCGGATATGACTGAACGACTTCACTTTCATGGAGCTGTAAGGAAAAAACATCTGTTCTCAATAAATGTCCTTGGGGAGATCCTATAAAAAGAATTCCTAAAAAAAGAATTTGAAACAGGGCAGTCGGTCAAGGGGACAACCTCAAGAGGTCAGTTTTACCCACACTGTTTTTTTAAAAATCATATGAAAATATTTCAACATGGCGAAATCTTAAGAGAAATGCCAATCAAAACTCACACAGGTCAGAATGGACATTGGCAAGAAGTCTAAAACCAATAAACGCTGGAAAGGGTTGTAGAGAGAAGGGACCCCTCCTACATGTTGGATGCTGGCAATGTCAATTGTTAACAGCCAGACTGTAGGACAGTGCGGAGGTCTCTCAAGTGAAAAGAGAATGCAATTACCACACTCCCTGAACCCAGCCAGAAAAAGAAACTCCAAATTGATGAAAGAGCTCAAAAGAGGGCTGATAATCTCAACCTCTTGAGGGAAATATAGGTAGGACAGACAGAAAGACAGAACACGCTTTGATATAAACAGCAACTCTGTTTGGATCCACCTCTTAGAGTAACGAAATAAAAACTAAACTAATTTTGGGGGCTCCAGAATCACTGCAGATGGTGACTGCAGCCCTGAAATTAAAAGACACTTGCTCCTTGGATGAAAAGTTATGACCATCCTAGACAACGTATTAAAAAGCAGAGACATTACTTTGCCAACAAAGGTCTGTCTAGCCAAAGCTTTGGTTTTTCCAGTAGTCATGTATGGATGTGAGAGTTGGACTATAAAGAAAGCTGAGCGCCGAAGAATTGATGCTTTTGAACTGAGGTGTTGGAGAAGACTCTTGAGAGTCCCTTGGACTGCAAGGAGATCCAACCAGTCCTTCCTGAAGGAAATCAGCCCCAAATATTCACTGGACAGACTGATGCTGAAACTCCAATACTTTGGCCACCTGATGTGAAGAGCTGACTCATTGGAAAAGACCCTGATGCTGGGATAGATTGAGGGCAGGAGGAGAAGGGGACAAAAGAGAACAAGATAATGGATAGCATCACCAAGTCAGTGGACATGTTTGAGCAAGCTCCAGAGTTGGTGATGGACAGGGAAGCCTGGTGTGGTGCAATCCATGGGGTTGCAAAGTCAGACACGGCTGAGCGACTGAACAACAACAACATGATTATACAGTGGAAGTGACAAGTAGGTTCAAGGGACTAGATCTGATAGACAGAGTGCCTGAAGAACTATGGACAGAGGTTTACAACATTGTACAGGAGGCAGTGACCAAAACCAGCCCCAAGAATAAGAAATGCAAAAAGGCAAAATGGTTGTCTGAGGAAGCCTTACAAATAGCTGAGAAAAGAAGAGAGGCGAAAGGCAAAGGAGAAAAGGAGAGATATACCCATCTGAATGCAGAGTTCCAAAGCTAGCAAGGAGAGATAAGAAAGCCTTCTTAAGTGAACAATGCAAAGAAATAGAAGAAAACAATAGAATGGGAAAGACTAGAGGTCTCTTCAAGAAACTTAGAGATACCAAGGGAACATTTCATGCAAAGATGGGCTCAATAAAGGACAGAAATGGCATGGACCTAACAGAAGCAGAAGAGATTAAGAAGAGGTGGCCAGAATACACAGAAGAACTGTACAAAAAAGGTCTTAATGACCTGGATGACCACAATGGTGTTGTCACTCACCTAGAGCCAGACATCCTGGCGTGTGAAGTCAAGTGGGCCTTAGGAAGAATTACTACCAACAAAGCTCGTGGAGGTGATGGAATTCCAGCTGAGCTATTTTTCAATCCTGAAAGATGCTGCTGTGAAAGTGCTGCACTAGGTATGCCAGCAAATTTGGAAAACTCAGCAGTGGCCACAGGACTGGAAAAGGGCAGTGTTCATTCCAGTCCCAAAGAAGGGCAATGCCAAAGAATGCTCAAACTACTGCACAATAGCGCTCATTTCACATGCTAGCAAGGTAATGCTCAAAATCCTTCAAGCCAGCCTTCAACTGTACGTGAACCATGAACTTCCAGATGTACAAGCTGGATGTAGAAAATGCAGAGGAATCAGAGATTAAATTGCCAACATTCATTGGATCATAGAAAAAGGGAATTCCAGAAAAACATCCACTTCTGCTTTATTGAGTACACTAAAGCCTTTGACTGTGTGGATCACAACAAACTGTGGAAAATTCTTAAATAGATGAGAATACCAGACCACCTTAGCTGCCCCCTGAGAAACCTGTATGCAGGTCAAGAAGCAACAGTTAGAACCGGACATGGAACAACAGACTGGTTCCAAATTGGGAAAGGACTATGTCAAGGCTGTATATCATCACCCTGATTATTTAATGTATATGCAGAGTACATACTGGAGAGAAACTCTAGTAATGTAATAAGTGATGAAAGAGGTTCATCCCAAATTTAGTTTAGAAAACAGGAAAGGGTTTATACAAGAAAGATAAGTGAATGATGTTAAAACAAAGTTTTTAATCAAATCTAAATAAATATCAAAGAATGTATAAGAAAGCATTTCATCAATTCCTCTTTTCTGAAGTTCCTGGAGGAGAATTACTGTAGATAGTAATCCATAGTTAAGACAGATAGAAAATTGATATGTTACTCTGCATCACCAGACAAAAGGTTGGTGTTTCAGTTCAGTTCAGTTCAGTCACTCAGTCATGTCCAACTCTTTCCAACCCCATGAACCGCAGCACGCCAGGCCTCCCTGTCCATCACCAACTCCCGGAGTCCACCCAAACCCATGTCCATTGAGCTGGTGATGCCTTCCAACCATCTCATCCTCTGTCGTCCCCTTCTCCTCCTGCCCTCAATCTTTCCCAGCATCAGGGTCTTTTCAAATAAGTCAGCTCTCCGCATCAGGTGGCCAAAGTATTGGAGTTTCAGCTTCAACATCAGTCCTTCCAATGAACACCCAAGACTGATCTCCTTTAGGATGGACTGGTTGGATCTCCTTGCAGTCCAAAGGACTCTCAAAGAGTCTTCTCCAACACCACAGTTCAAAAGCATTGATTCTTCTACGCTCAGCTTTCTTTATAGTACAACTCTCAATCCATGCATGACCACTGGAAAAACCATAGCCTTGACTAGACGGTTGGTGTTTAGAAAGGTATAATTATTAGCAATGTATTCTGGTTCTATCAACATGATTTGAGATTATTTGAAAACCAAAATGAATGTAATGCAACTCTCAAATTATTCCATGCTATGCTTTGTTTCTAATGTATGTGAAGGTTGCTGCCTCAAAGATAAAAGAACCCCTTCTATCCTAGGGAGAAGTCATTTATATTTATTCTCCATTAGAAGATTAACTGCAATGTAATGTGTACACTGAACATCTAAATGGCAGTGTTTGTCATTCATGTGAAACATCCCTATAGGTCACCATGATGTAAGTGTTCAGGAACTAATTCTATGTATCAAAGTAAGACAAAAGTCTAAATTTTCAATAGTTATGTCATTTGCTTATTAAGGATAAGATAATGAGAGTTCACTGGAATCTTAATGTATCTTTATCATATCAACTGAAGTCATGAATATTAGTTGACATGCTTGGGATAACGACATCTCTGATACCATAGTATGCGAAAGCCTTCCCAGAAAAGTCATGTAGCTAGTTACATCTTGTTTATTAAATGATTAGCCTCCATTTTGTAACCATAGAAGTCACAATTCTCAGATCATTGTAGCAGACAAATGAATATTGTTGTCTATGCTTGTAAATCTGTATTTTAATTAAGGTCACACAGTGGATTGTAACAGGTTTTATTCTATGTGTGATATTCATATATGTTAATTAATAAAATTGAATGGTTTCTGGTGATAAAGTTGATGTGTAATGAATGGTTAATGCACCACCACCATTAACCTCTCCCACCTTCTTTAAGGCTACGGGGGAGAGATTGTGACAATAAACCATTAGGTAGCACAGAGGGATGGCATCTGTAACAATTAGTTTCCTTACTGGCCTTAATCCTCAAATAATGTCACATATTTTCCATAATTTCTACAATGTACCTTCCCCCGCCCCCTCTCTGTAACTGCAGGGACATTGTGACGGTTCTAATAAGAAGGACCATACAGAGTACTGTTGAGAGCCTCCCTGACTGCTCCGTGCTGTTGCTGCCTCAGCGTCTGTCTGGGGAGCAGGCAGCCTGCAGGTCCTTGAACTCACACCAGCCAGTCCTGTGAGCACCTCCACTAGATGACCCCCTTCCTTGAGACCAGCAGGCTTGCTGAACCCCAGGGTCTACTGCACAGACCCCCCTTCAGTGACACCCTCAGAGCTCACCAGAATCCTGCTCCTCTTGGTTTGAATGGACCCATCCACGCTCAGCCTGGGGAGCCCACAGCACTTCACCCAGGGTCCCTTAGAAAGGCCTGAACCCCAAGTACTGGAGCTATCTCTGCTTGGTTCTAGCCTGACCTCTCCGAGAAATTCCTGACCTAAACCCTTCCCCCCTGAGAGGTCTCAGCTGTGCTGAGTGTGAGGGCTGAAGCTCAGGGCTCCTGAGTGTGGGTCTTGGGGAAGAAGCATCAGAACAAACAGGGAGCTTGCTGAAGACTCATTTCATGGCCCCACCTCAGACCTGCAGATTCATAACCTCTCAGAGTGGGGCTCTGACCTCATGGGATTGTATACACTGAACTGGTTCAGAAAGAATCTTTGGCCAAGTGGTTTTCCACCTGTTTCCCATCAGGGTCACGTGACCAGTGGTGAGTGATAACCTCCCCGGTGCCCTTCCCACAGAGTTCTCTCTCCGTCCTGTGGGAGCATCAGTGTGGTGTATAGGAAGTGCTCCAGAGGATTCTAAGGGGAGGCCTGGGTTAAGGACGTGGCTCCTGGTCCATTTGTGAGAGCTGAGGCCTGGCTTCAGTCCAAGCAGAGGCAACAACTTCTGCTCTGCATGAGCTTTAAAGGGGCAGGTCAGTGCAGCCCACACACCCCATGTTAGCAGAATTTGGGGGACTTTATATGAAGAAAGAAGAGTAGACAACAACAACAAATTGATAGATTGGTCTCCACGGAGGAGCTGATTGTCCTGAATCTCTCCTGAGACAAAGGACAGGAGAGGTTGGCGTTTCCCGCTTTTCAAGGTCCTTCTGCCTGTGAGGGTGTTGGGAGCAGGCGAAGGAGCTGTGCTGGTACCTCTGAAGGTGTAATCTCATGACGCTGAGGTGATTCCTCCACAGTCTTGATGCGAAAACGACCCAGGGCAGCAGGAAGAAGAGGAGGAAATGGCAGCTTCTCAGGTGAATGTCCTGATCCAGGTTAGAGGCTGTGTCTGCTTTTTCCTCCTTAAATGCCCTGGATTGAAAACATACAACTCTTTAATTCTCTTTTTCTGATATTCTTGCCTGGTGAGGTGGTTTTTGACTATTAAATACTGTTTTTTCTTTTATTTTTATGGGTCACAATCAGGCTCTTCTCTCTCCACGAGCCTCTTCTCCTTGTCTGCCTCCAGGCTCCCTACAGGGCATGAAGCATTCCCAGTGTGAATGAACAACTTTCAGTTTTTCAAAATAGTCCCTTTTCGAAAGACCGACAAGGGAAGGCATTGATGTGCAGAATTTCTGTTGGGATGGGGTGGGGTCGCAATGAGTCAGACAGGACAGAGGGACTGCACTGAGCTGAAACAGGATGACCTTAATGGTCTAGAGTTCCTTAGAGACTTTTGACAAAAATCTGACTATTCTCTGCATTGGTAAGAAAGGTCTATTATTTAAATGCGCTATTAGGGATGCAGAACTGGGGAGGTATTTTTGGAGTAAAAATGCAGAAAAGTGAAATTTTTTCAAGATACATTGACATTTCCTTATTTTTGCCGAAAGTACCTGAGCAGTGACCACGTGTCTTCTTGAGTGTTTCTCGCACGTGACACCAGTTTATCCCATAACACCTGATGGTCACCAATTCGGGTGTTTTCTGCTAGATTCCCACACCATCAAGTTCCATTTTTGTCTCTTTATCTTTAATAACATCCTGGCAAGATGTGGTGAGGGAGGTGCACAATACAACACAGCTAAGGTGGAAACTCCATTTCCTCCTAGTGTCTCTTTGCTGCTAGTTGGCTTTGAAATATGAACACGCAACAGTGTTCAGGAGAGATACTGAGTTTTGTAAGGAGAGGTTTTCATCAGTCAAGTCAGACCCTTTTCGCTTATAGGTTATTACGAATATTGAGAATAGTTCCCTGTGCTATGCAGCAGATCCTTGGTTATTTTTGTGTATACTAGAGTGTATATGTTAAACCCAAAGTCCTAATTGTGTTCATTTTTCTAATGAGCAGGTCCCCTTTGGAGGAAAGGAAGAATCCCGGTGCTAGGTGTGAATGAATGAAGCGGATGATACAGGTGAGAGGTCCAAAGACCACAGAGGAAGCCAGATGTGTTCAGATGGTTTGGGGAGGCCTGCTTCACTAGAATGAGAAGCCTGGGTTTATGTCTGCCAAAGAGGGACATGACCTGCCCCGTTCTTCTGCTGTTTCATCTCCATCTTCTTCAGCTCCAGTGGGTTTTCCCTCAGTTTCACTGAGAGCCAAAACCTTCCTCCTGGTCTATGAGGACCTGCATACTCTCGCTGCTTTGGGGGACCTAGGAAAAGCTGCTAACAGTTCTGACAAACTCTGCCTTAAGGCCTTTCCAAAT
>NW_011488909.1:0-310 GCF_000754665.1 Bison bison bison
CAATAATTTTAAAAGGTAGAGATGTCTTCAGAACTAATGGATGACCAGATATTAGCTAGGCATGCCCATGGCCATAAGAATAATACATCTGTGTTGTGTTTGGAGGAAGCGTATGAGATTTTCATGAAATAAGACTGAAAGGGAAGTTCAGTTCAGTTCAGTGACTCAGTCGTATCCGACTCTTTTCGACCCCATGAACCGTAGCATGTCAGGCTTCCCTGTCCATCACCAACTCCCAGAGTCCACCCAAACCCATGAGTTGGTGATGCCACCCAACCAACTCATCCTTTGTCATCCCCTTCTCCTCCTG
>NW_011488909.1:4399-4743 GCF_000754665.1 Bison bison bison
CCTTATTAACTTATAAAATCAAACTTTAATTTATAAATGTAACAATACTACACCCTGAATCAGGAAGATCCCCTAGAGAAGGGAATGGCTACCCACTCCAGTAATCTTGCCTGGAGAATCCCATGGACAGAGAAGCCTGGTGGGCTACAATCCATGGGATTGAAAAGAGTCAGACATGACTGAGCAACTAAGCACACCACCTTTTGAATTTTGAGGATTGTTCTTGTTCAGTCACTCAGTCGTGTTTGACTCTGACTCTTTGTGACCCCATGGGCTTCAGCACGCCAGGCCTCCCCATCCCTCACCATCTCCTGGAGCCTGCTCAAACTCATGTCCATAGAGTT
>NW_011488910.1:0-853 GCF_000754665.1 Bison bison bison
AGCCTGCCAGGCTCCTTTGTTCATGGGATTTCTCAGGCAAAAATACTGGAGTGGGTAGCCATTCACTCTCCAGGGAATCTTCCCCAACCAGGGACTGAACCCAGGTTCATATACCATCTGAGCCACCAGGGAAGCCCCATATATTGCTTTACATGTTGCTGTTGTTCAGTCACCCATTCACGTCCAACTCTTTGTGACCCCATAGACTGCAGCACCCCAGGCCTCCCTGTCCTTCACCATTTCCCGAAGTTTGCCCAAGTACTTATTAATATATCTGACTCATATTTAATAAGAAAAAAGTCTTATAAATATTTGATTGCTCAAGCCCTCCATGGATTTTTAAATGTTTTTTCAAAGAGAGTAAATTTTTTTTTTTATCTATTTGTATTTCTTTTTTTTTTTAATTTTATTTTATTTTTAAACTTTACAATATTGTATTAGTTTTGCCAAATATCAAAATGAATCCGCCACAGGTATACAAGAGATTGTCTTTAATCCATTGTATCTTCTTGCCTCCTTTGTCAAAGATAAGGTGTCCATATGTGCGTGGATTTATCTCTGGGCTTTCTATTTTGTTCCATTGATCAATATTTCTGTCTTTGTGCCAGTACCATACTGAAAGACAGTAAATTCTTAAGGGTTATGTTCCCTCAACACTAAAAAATAGACCTTCCTACTCTCACAACAGTTCATGCATTTAATAAGTGGAAACCTTGACAACATCCTATATTTCTATGATTTTTTTGTGTCTTTCAGGGCAGTCTATGTATGGGTTGCTGCTGCTAATACAAGTGTTGTTAATTCCCCAGGGCTGTCTAAGAGTATGATCTTCCCATAAGCCTATTTATTCATT
>NW_011488911.1:0-309 GCF_000754665.1 Bison bison bison
TTTTGCTTTTGTTTCACCTGTGCTGGGAGACATATAAAAATATTTTGTGAGGACCAATGGCAAAAATTGTACTGCCATTTTTTTCTAGAAGTTTTATGGCTTCATTTGTGAATTTATTTTTGTGTATGCTGTGATAGAGCAGTCCAGTGTGATTCTTTTGCATGTAGCTGTTCATTTTTCCCATTGCCATTTCTTGAAGAGTGTCTTTTCCCCATTGTATATTCTTGCCCTCTTTATCATAGATTAATTTTCCACATAAATGTGAGTTTGCTTCTGGAATCTCTAATCAGTTCCATTAATCTACGTGTC
>NW_011488911.1:4736-4915 GCF_000754665.1 Bison bison bison
ATACTGTATTGGTGTTTTTCCTTCTGGCTTACTTCACTCTGTATAAGAGGCTCCAGTTTCATCCACCTCCTTAGAACTGATTCAAATGTATTCTTAATGGCTGAGTAATACTCCATTGTGTATATGTACCACGGCTTTCTTATCCATTCGTCTGCTGATGGACATCTAGGTTGCTTCCA
>NW_011488912.1:0-309 GCF_000754665.1 Bison bison bison
TTTTAATAGTTACTTAAATTGCAAATTTGATTCTGCCAGTTTGGAAAACATCATTTTCCCATGTATATATTCAAAAGTGAAGTTTATTTTTAAATGCAATTTGATGCCCTTGTCCAGCCAGATTTAGGTTGGCATGATTCACCTGCAGAAATATATTTTTTAAGGTTTGGGAACACTGGGCTCAGCATTTGGGAGAAAACATGAAAAACAACAACAAAAACCAACTCCCTGTATTGAATTGAGCAGCTGAAAGGCAAACACCTGGTCTTTTCTTCCCAATTATGCTGCTTGGGCTGGTAGACTGTTGAG
>NW_011488912.1:4819-5363 GCF_000754665.1 Bison bison bison
AAGCAACAGTTAGAACTGGACATGGAACAACAGACTGGTTCCAAATAGGAAAAGGAGTATGTCAAGGCTGTATATTGTCACCCTGCTTATTTAACTTATATGCAGAGTACATTCAGAAAACTAAGATCATGGCATCTGGTCCCATCACCTCATGGCAAATAGATAGGGAAACAGTGACAGACTTTATTTTGGGGGGCTCCAGAATCACTGCAGATTGGTGACTGCAGCCATGAAATTAAAAGATGCTTACTCCTTGGGAGAAAAATTACGACCAACCATGATAGCATATTAAAAAGCAGAGACATTACTTTGCCAACAAAGGTCTGCCTAGTCAAGGCTACAGTTTTTCTAGTAGTCACGTATGGATGTGAGGGTTGGACTATAAAGAAAGCTGAGCACTGAAGAATTGATGCTTTTGAACTGTGGTGTTGGAGAAGACTCTTGAGAGTCTCTTGGACTGTAAGGAGATTAAACCAGTTAATTCTAAAGGAAGTCAGTCCTGAATATTCATTGGAAGGACTGATGCTAACGCTGAAGCTCCAGT
>NW_011488913.1:0-478 GCF_000754665.1 Bison bison bison
CTGGGGCTGCTACAACAAAATACCACAAACTGAGGGGCTTATCAAAAATGGACATTCTTTGCTCATCATTCTAGGGGGCTGGGAAGTGCAGCATCATGGTGTCTGCCTCCTGATTCATAGACTGGCCTCTTTCCACTGTGTCCTCAGCTGGCAGAAGCGGGAAGGGATCTTTCTCCAGCCTCTTCCATGAGGTTCGGTTCAGTTGCTCACTCGTGTCCAACTCTTTGCAACCCCAAGGACTGCAGCACGCCAGGCTTCCCTGCCCATCACCAACTCCCAGAGCTTGTTCAAACTCATGTCCATCAAGTCGATGATGCCATCCAACCATCTCATCCTCTGTTGTACCCTTCTCCTTCTGCCCTCAATCTTTTCCAGCATCAGGATCTTTCCCAATGAGTCAGTTCTTTGCATCAGGTGGCCAAAGTATTGGAGTTTCCGCTTCAGCATCAGTCCTGATGAATATTCAAGACTGATTTCC
>NW_011488913.1:3437-4219 GCF_000754665.1 Bison bison bison
GAGACAGAGGTAGAGAGGGAGATGGGAGGGTGATGGGGTGAGGCTGTTTTTTCTTTTTTGGTTGCCCCTGGGAGGCAGATTCTCACAAGCTAAGAGCTGAAAAGAATCATCAAGCAGCACTTTGCCCCATCTGCTGGATTTCTGGGGTGTTCATGATTGCCTTTGAACTCTTTCTGCTTCTGGACTGAGCTCCAGTGCCTTTTCAGTCTTTGTGGGGTGTAACAGTACTATTTTATATACCCATGGCATGAAATAAATGGAGGCAATACCAGGATGTTGTGACAGGCTGGACTGTGGCTTTAATGCTTCATGTGCTTGAGCAAGTGTGGGAACCAGACACAGCCTAGCAGGCAAGTCTCTCCAGAGCTCTATAAGGAGCATATTCAGTTCCAAGTAACCAGAGCACAGAATTGCAATATAATGCTGCTTTGATTTTATAAGTATTTTGTCTTATATCAGGAGCCCTTTCAACTTGGCTGTGACAACAGCTCCTTCGGTGCCCTCCAGACAAGTAGGTAACAATATATTTTATCACAAGATACTTTTGAAAGTGGGAGGATGCTGCTGATGATTATGGCAATAACATAGGCTGAAATAGGACTGTCCCAGGAAAAGGACTTCAGATCATTACCCCTCAGTCATCTCCACAGTCTCATCAACTAACTGGGGTGGAGCACCCTCTCTGCAGTGTCAGGCACAGGGCTAGGCTCTGTGGGGGGGAAGTAGCATAGGGGAGCCTGGCTCTGGTCTTCAGACAGCTTCCTACTGAATTGTAGGAGGAT
>NW_011488913.1:4319-6346 GCF_000754665.1 Bison bison bison
CCTGAAAAAAAAAAGCCACCTCTGCTATGAGCAAGTGCCCGGATACGAGAGTGGCAGGAGCCCAAAGGAGGTTCTACCTGGGTGGGGCAGTCAAGGGAGTCTTCTAGAGAATGAAGCACTTGGGATGGGTCTTAGGTGGGTGGGTTGGGGCAAGGAGAGGGCAGCCTAGATGGCAGCTCCTGTGGGCCTTCCCTTCAGCTACTACATTCTGGTCAGTGGCATCTGCACTTCACATGCAGACAGCTGTCATTGTACTGCACGTGGGCAAAGGGAAGGAAAACGGAGCAGCCCAGGGACGGCAGAACCACACAACCAGAGGGAGTGGGGTGGTGGGAGGGCCAGGAGAGCTGGGCCTGAACACCTCCTGGGAGCGTTTTATTTTCCTTTGAAGTTGACTTTCATCACAGGAACCATGACATTCTCTTCATGAGAGTATCTCAAAAATGGAGCAAATTGGAGCCCCAGCCATTCCAGTCTTTTCATAGTCACTGCTACCAGCCAGGCCTGCTGTGAAAGATCACATGAGTCCCCTGCTCAAGAAATTTCAGACTCCTCTGTTTATAATACAGACTCTCTCTCTCTGGTCCTTATGCTTAGCGTGTACATTCTTCTGCAATCTGTTGCAAGTGACAGAAGCACAACTCAATCTAGAATGTAAATTCCATGAGAACATTGTTTACTGCTCTATGTCCAGGCCTTAGGATGGTGCCTGGCACCTAGAAGGTGCTCAGTAAGTATTTTTCTAACAAATCAAATGAAACCAGCTTAAACAAAAAAGGAATAGACCATACGTGCTCCCAACCTGGGATGGGACTAGTTAGGTCATTTGCCTCCCTCCCCTTCCCCCACTGCTCCTCCCCTTCCTGCTGTGTTTCTAAGTGTTTCTAGGTGCATGCTGTTCTCATTCTCTCCTGCTTAAGATGGACTTCCTCCCAGTGATGGACACGGAAGAGCAAGGTAGGTGAGGGCATAGCCACATACAGCCCCAAGCTTAGAAACTGCAAGAAAGACTTCCCATTTCAGGATTAACCCACCCTTACTCCCATCAATAAGAGAAGTATTCTCATTGATCAGGCTGGGGTCACATGAGATTTTTAGAGTGTAATTGATGTGTATGTAATGGGACATGGGTACTGTGGGACTGGCCTGACCTGGGTCCTGTGCCTGACACGGGGCTCTAGCAGTTTCCTGGGGTAAGCAGCAGTCACCTTAAAGGGCAGAGCAGGGCAGCTGTTAGCAGAAGTCAAGGATCCTGGAACTGGCAGGAAAAGCAAGCAGAAAGCCAAATGTCTAGAGACAAATGCATAAATCCTCCCTCAGGATAAGACTGGGATGGAAGATGTGGGGCAGCCCACAGGGGCCTGCAACAAACTTGAAATGATTTTGAGATCTCAGTTTTATCTTCCTGAATCTGTGCTTAACAGAAAAACAGTGCTTTAAATGACCCACTGTTGAATCAAATCTTTCTCTTGGAAGTTGTATCATCTGTATTCTGTGGCTTTTTGTACCTCTTGGGACAATGTCTTATCCCCTCTAGGGTCTGCATAGCCCACATTGACAATCTAGACTTGACCTTAGCAATTTCCTCCAGACCTGCCTCCTGACTGCCCTAGTGCCACAGCACGCCCACTCTGCCCGTGCCTGCCCCGGGTCATTGTCCCCCACCTAGAGTGTCCTCATGTGCCTCTCTGCCTCTTCTGGCTCCATCTACCTTTGCAGATGTTGATCAAGCCCCACATCCTATCTAGCATCTTCTTGAGTCGCTTTCTCTGTCCTTTAGATACAATGAATTACAGTGGAAAGAGCCCTGAAGATCAAGGTTCAAGTTCTAACGTCACCACCAATTCTTTGCAAGTTGCGACCTCTCTGCAAGTTATTTCCTCTCTCTCAGCAACTCGGTTTCCTCTTCTGTAAAATGAGGGATTGCACTGACCCTGCTAGCAAAGGGCAGCTCCCAGCTCCTGCGCTGGCCCCCTGCCCCCCACCGCCCTGCCCCTCTTGGCACATTCCCAACTAGGAGTACTCTC
>NW_011488913.1:7873-12971 GCF_000754665.1 Bison bison bison
AGGTTTTGCTCAGACAGGTTTGAAAATGTATTCTAGGCCCATTGCTGCCCAAATAGGAAGTCTTCCCCCATCCCCGGGTCGAAGGACCATGTTTTTTTTTTCTTTTTTTAAATGAGTACAAACTCTTTAAAAACATAAAATAAGTTTTATTATTGCTATAAAAGTAATGAATCTTGTTGTTTATACAAGTATTACTTGGAAAATACATAAAAGTATAAAGAGAAAGACAGATATCATCTATAATACTAAAACCCAGAAATAACTACTATTAAATTTGGGTATATTCCTTCCTAGCCTTTTTTTCTAAATACTGATACAAAACTATGGATGCAAAATGTTCCCAATATACTTATATTAAATATTCAGGAACATATTGCAAAAATAATTTTGCATCTTACTTTTATCACTTTATGATATCATAACCCACAGATAACCATGATATAATTTTTGGTTTCTTCCTGCCAGTCTTTTATCTGTATATTGATACAAAACCATGCATGCAAAATGCTCCCAATATATTTATACTGCATATTAGGAACACATCGCAAAAATAGTTTAGCATCTTTCTTTGATGGACTTTTGGTATCCGTCCTCCTAGCCTTCTTTCCATATAATAATATGAAGATTGATACAAAACTATGAATGCAAAATGTTCCCAATACATTTAGATTACATATTAGGAACACATCGCAAAAATAGTTTAGCATCTTTCTTTGAACACTTTTTATACCACAATTCATAGATAACCACTTTAAAAGTTTTGATACATTTCCTCCCAGCCTTTTATCTGTATATTGAAACAAAACTACATACAGAATGCCCCCTGTACGCTCAGATTGCATAGATGGGAAAGGTGCAAAAATCTGCTCATTTCTTTTATTGCTAAATACTTCAGCAGGAGCATATTCTCTTGCCACATATTAGAGGCACCATCTTTTATTTACCCAATCCTTTTTCATTGGTCATCAAGATTTTTCTAATTTCTATTCTTAAAAATACTGAAATGAGGGACTTCCCTGGCAGTCGAGTGGTTAAGACTCCATGCTTCCAATGCAGGGGGTGCAGGTTCCATCCCTTGTCAGGGAACTAAGATCTCACATGCAGCATGGCGTGGACAAAAAAAAAAAAAAAAAAGTACTGAAATGAGCATCTTTTATGTATTCTTCTGTGAGTTTTTGTTCATGGAGTTTTTATGCCTTTTCTTAACAACTTACATCAACAACATATTAAGGATGACCCTGTGTCTATAGTACTTATGGTTCATGTCTTTTTAGTTGTTTGCTTGAGCATAAATTCTTTAACATTCTAGCATGAATATAAAATCTTATGCCTTAAATGAATGTCAATTCATTACAAGGAACTTAAAACAACAACTAAAGACACAAAGTCTGACTCCCCCCACCTCCCATTAAACTGTAAAGTACAGCTTGTCCCATTCCTTCCACCTCAGCAACCTCTTTCTTCCTCGCTCAAAACCCACTTTTTGATCTTTTCATCAATGGGTCTTGTAATACTTACCAGTTGTATTGCTGTGAAGATGAGCGGCTCCCAGACCTTTCAGTTATCAATCTGTCACAAGTGCACAGTGGTATCTCGTGACATGATGATCCCCGAGATGTCTGAGGTCTGTGCATCCTTGACTCAAAACTGCTGTATCGTCTGTGACCCCTAAAGACTTTTTAGAGAATTATGTTTGACAATGTAACAAAAAACACGGCATAACAAAAAACACATGGAAAAGCAGAGAAAGAACTTCCGCTCGAATTCCACCATCTTAAGCAACAAGTATGCTTGTTTTGATGTTCTTTCCAGTTTCTGCTCCTACATACACCCCCTTGTCAATTGCGGTGTCCACATGCTTCTATGTCCATGATTTCTAAAACTTGATATCATAAGTGTTTCCCAGGTTTCAACTCAGCCTTTAAAATTATTATTTGTCATGGCTCAAAGAGGTTCCACTGAGTGAGTGACTACATTGTTAACTCTTATGGTTGGACATTCCATATCTCTGCTTAAGATTAATTTGGTTAAATCTTTAGAAAGTATCCAATATAGGTCAGAGACTTTAAAATGATTTTCAAGCACACTTTTTTTTTTTTTTGGTTTGTGTGTACTTGTATGTATACACCTGGGTTATTTATTGTCACTATTTAGCCATCCAGGGGCCAATCATGGGCCTTAAGCAGGAACTGTCCAGGGCAGAGGGAAAAGCTCATCAGACAATTCATCAGTTTCACCTCTAAATTTTCTAAACAAACCCAACTCCATTTCCTGCTCTAGTCACTACTGTGTAGTTGGTTCTGATTAACAGGTAATGAAACAAGAAGTTCAACATGAGCTCAGGAGGAAGAGGCCCCAGACTAAGCTCTAGGCTTCTTATCAGCAATTGCTTTTCTTGATGTTTTATCCTATCTATCTCTTGGGGTTGTTGCAAGTAGAAAATATGAAAACATTTGAAAAAGCATGTAAAGGCACAATTTTTTTTAAAAAAAGGAAAAATGTTAGGATTATTATGTTTCTGATTATTGTAGTTTTTGTGGCCGGGACTTTAAAATGTCTAGCCTTGGGGCAACAGTCTGGTTTGGAGGGCAGGTCAGGTGGGTTAGGGGACAGGTAAAGGGAGCTGCTTTGGGAGAGGCATGCTTCAAAGCCTTCGGAGCTCATGGATACTGCTCTGTTCTCAGCTCCTTGATTAACAGCAGTGGCCAAGCCAGGGCCACTGACTCCCACTGGCTGCTCAGATTCTAGAGCTCACTGGCATAAGTGGAGCACTCCAAAGCTGAGCAGCTGCCTGGAAATGGAGGTCTTGTCAGGGCTCCTCCCCAATGGTTTAATTTACTATCCCTACAGGGGTCTATGTCTTTTTAAACTTGCCAAAGAGATCACTTTTGGAGCAGGGGAGGGAGGTAAAGGCTGCAGGCAGGTGAGATATTATGAAAGAGCTAGCAGATTTTTGTTCATTTACTGAGCAGTAACTAATGGGAAGGATAACTGGGGTGTAGAATAGCAGGGAGTTACACATTTGCTATAATTGGTGCATAGATAGATTTTCTTTTAGGAGTAATGTAATCATTCTAAACACAAATGTGTATCAAGTTTTAGGGTTATGAGGATAAGTTACACTGTAGGCCGATGGGAAAATAGGTCTCTAAAAATTTACTCAAACTTGCATATAGCCCCCAACTCTAGTCTTTAATTCCTATTTATAAACTTTCATTGATTTTCAAAAAAATGCTTTTTGGACCTATTTTTATTTTCGTCTTGTGCAGTTTCTCAGGAAAGCTGCCTAGAAGTTAGCTCACACCTGTGTAGGATGACTTTTTCTCCAAGTGTTGCCCTGAGCCTGTTCCGGGATTGGGTGAACAAACCCAGTCCCCTGCTGCCCCATCTGCCTTGATGATTTGATTGGTATGGTGTTTTTTAAAACAATCAGCAAAATAATTTGCACTGCAGAGTCCTTAGTAGGTCTTTTTAATTGGACATTCATATTAATAAAAATCAAAAGCAGCATACAATCATTTAATGTCCCAGCACTGGAGTATATCCAACTGTTTTCCTGTTTGGGGTTCCACTTTAGTCACTGTCTGTATGTATGCATAAATTTTTACATAGTTGCAACCACTGCCTTTTTTTGGTGTGTGGCTGTGGTTATTGGCATCTAGTTTTCCAAGTAACATTGACACACATCTGTTCAAATCAATTGACGTTCCCATCATGACTGACTCATTTGGCGGGGAAAACAAGCTTACATGCCAATTGGAACAAAGAAGCATGGGTATCAGGGAGCAGCAGGGAGAAAGAAATGGTGGGAGAGGGTTATTTTGACTTACAGATCATAAAACATTTTCCAATAACTTTTTTAAAGGATGCATAATATTACACTGAGTGATTGATTATATTTTATCCCATGTTGTGGGACATTTGGGTGGTTTTCAATACCTAGTGAGTTTAGAATGCATATAAATTACAGGATTTGAGAGATGACTGTATTTTCTTGAAACAGAAGTCTTCTGTGTCCAGATCCGGGCCAAGAGTGTTGATGCAGTGTTCCTTTGTTGGAAAAAAAGTCATTACTGCTAACTGGAAATGCTGGATGCCTTCAAAAAATATCCTTGTGATTAAAATATTTTAAATTATGTTCAATTCTAGCTTATAAATGTAACCTATATATCTTGTCCCACAACTTACAGAAATGTGGAATTTTAAATTTAGAGCCTGACTAAACTTTTCCTAGTTTATGGGCCACATCTGTCTAATAAACTTAATACAAGGCTGTGTGCACGCAGCTTCCTAACAAATAACATGTGCTGGGAAAAGATGAGAAAACAATGGAAAGGTGCCTACTTGAAGGTGGTAACATCGGATCAATTGATCTGCTGACTATAAGTGGATTCCTTTCACACTCCCACACATTATGATGCACATTTAGCAACGTTGAAAAACAATTTGAATGAATACCTTAGAGAGTTAAAGAGAATTTATAGTCTGGAACGAATTGCAATCTTCTTAATTGACACGGAAATGTTTGGCTAAAATATTGCTTTATTCACATTTTTGTCCTTGGAGGAAAATCTAGGCACACTGCAACTTCGACCGTGTGAATAATGGTGTAAGATGACTGCTTTAAGTCAGAAAAAGGGCACTACGCAGTCCGAAGGCTGTGTGGATGCCCTCAAGCTCGATGCCTCTTGGGGGCCTGGGGCCAAGGGCCACAGCGCATCTGGAAGGCAATGCCCCCAATCCGGATCGTGGCTCCCACCCTCCGCCACTTGCAGTCCCCAACCGGCCGGGTCTCTCACCTGGGTCTCGCTGGAGGGAGCTGGAGGGCGCGGGTATGGTCCTCCTGTGGGATGGGCGCTGGCTGCTGCCAGGCCTCCTTCTGGCTCGAGGGGACCCGTCCTGAGCAGGGAGAAAGGGAGAAGATGAGAGGCGCGGCGGCAGTCTCGAGGTGCCTTTCCTACCCTAAGCGCAAAGCCAGGCGGGTGTGGGAACCTGTTCGCCGTTCAGGCCTCGGGATTGCGAGCCCGCGGGGCCCTGGGCCGGCCGCGAGCCAACTTTCAGGGTTCGCGGTCCGGGATCGAGGCCGGGGCGGGGCAGC
>NW_011488913.1:13071-13422 GCF_000754665.1 Bison bison bison
AACAGAGACAGGGAGAAGAGTGGGGAAGGTGTCGAGAAGGGGCCAGAAACATTCTCTTTCCTGGACTCCAGTGTCCTTTCCACACGCAGGATGTGAGTCATTTACCAGGAGCCGCACAGCGGCCTGGCGACTGCTTGCAATGGGTCACCTTAAGGCGTCCCCTTACTTCTTTTCCAACTACTCCCCTCCTCGCCACCCCACACCATTTAGTTGCTGAGACTTGAAGGTAGTCTTTATTCGTTTTTTGTCCTGTGAGTGGTAGTCTAGGTGATCAGGAGGGTTCTCCCCCCACACCCTCGTTTAAATTTTACCCGGACGGGGAAAGGAGTGCTAAAATGCAGTTTCTTTCAC
>NW_011488913.1:13522-14286 GCF_000754665.1 Bison bison bison
TCAGCGCAAAGGAGTCTGGGAGAGCGCGCGTGGGGGCGGCGGGAGCCTGAGCCCCGGCTCAGGCTGCCTGGAACCCAGGGCTCCCCAAACCCGACCTCCTCCTGCTCTTCCTCCAGGGGTCCCACTCCTGGCCCCCAGGAAGACAGTTCCAGGCAGCCTGTACAGACCAGAGGGGCTTTCACGTCTTTGGTTTCTTTTAGGATGACAGAAAGCGTGGGAAAGTTTCCATACCTCTCTCTGTCTTTGCCAAGAGTCCTTGACCTGCCCATGCGCTGGATCAAACCAAAAACCTAAAGTGATTTTCACAGGCAAAGTACGACCTCAGCCAGAGAATGAGTCCTCTCTTTTCTAGGCCGGCTCTCAAGCTCCTAGCCTAGACTGGGGGGCGCACAGTGAGGGGTGGAGACAGCGTTCGAGGTCCATTGGTAACAGTTCCTGGAGTTCTGTAGGCACGGAGGGCCCCAGAGTCGACAGCTCAGGGGCTGCCATTTTCTCAGGAGCTGTCCAGCCAGCGCCCTGCCAGCGGGGCAATCCCTGTGGGCGGGCCCCCGGGCGACTGCGGTGGCCTTGGGGAAGCGCCTCCAGAGTGGAATTCTGGTACCAGATTTTGGGAGATAGGGCAAGAGGCAGCTTGAACCGCCGAGCCTCATTCCACAGCCACCCCCTTGGGTAACCTCGCTCCCTGCAGGCCTCAGATCACTTAGGTCAGGCCTTTCTACGAGGCAGCCTGGGATTCACCGGCGGGCCAGGCCCTGTGCCTTGCC
>NW_011488913.1:14465-16713 GCF_000754665.1 Bison bison bison
CAGCCCCCAGCCCCCCGGGCGAGCAGTAGAGCTCTCCTCGAATTCTGGCGGAGCCTCGTGGGAGGTGAAAGGGCGCCGGGGGAAGAGGAAGAGAGATCCAAGCCTCCGCTCACCTACCTGCTCCAGAGCTGGCCTGGGGAGCCGGTGCTCCCCGGGAACGCACGCACGTCTAGCAGAACCCCACCTTCCTACTTCCTCGCAAGGGGGTATAGCAGCGCCTCACGTTTTGAACCGTTTAAAGCACTTCAAAACATGAATTGCTGCTGCATCCCCTCGGAGTCAACGAAGGAGGATCGCTCTGGGGTACCTGCAGGTGGAGAAAGACAAGGTGACTGGAAGGAAGACCCCCGTGCCGCCCGATGGCGAGGAATAAAGCGAAACGTCAGTCCAAATCGACATACTTTTTAGAAATTTGATTTCCAGGTTCAGCAGGTGGAGTGAAGGATGTTACTCGATTTCTTCTTTTTTTCCCTAAGAGGATGAATCTTGGAAAAGTGTAGTGGTGAAAGGCAGAGGGCTGAGAGAGGAATTAGGGTGGGAAAGAATCTTACTTCTGAAGGAAAGCATAGTAAGAAAAGAAATTGAGGCAGTTTGGCAACATCTGGATCACTCTTGCCTGCTTCCAAAGTCTTCCTGAAACTTTTTCCTGGTGTATGTTATAAATAAGCCTCACTCAATGTCCCCACTAAAAAAACAATAACTTTTCATTTATTGACTTAAAGAAGATCACCAAAATGTCTCTGGCGGCTTCAGCTTATTTTAATATATATGATAGTTGGGAAATACAGATCCATCCCTAGAAGCATGAGATGTCCTCTTGAACTCACCAGTGCTTTCTTATTACAGCAAACACCCTGCTTTGAGTTCTTTTTAAAGGTATTAAAGAATGAAGAGATAACTCTTCTGATATGAAATATCTGGATGTTTACGTATGAAACTAACTCAAACTTATTCATAAATACTTTGTACCTTTTAATATCAGCTATTAAAACACAAGTCAAAAAGTTTAAATACTTGATGTCAAATCAGTCCTTCTTGTCTCAAGCAGTTCCCCAGAAATGCTTTCCCGTTCTGAAATGGCCGGCTCTGTGCATACTCCTTAATGATTAACTCATTACATACCACTTTTTCCTTTTTAAAATGGACACACATTAGCAATAAGTTACACGCATCCTTTCCCACAGTGTTTAAACGGAATAGTCAAGCAGAAGCAAATAAATCTGTAACCCTCAATCACAAACCTGTAAGTTAAAACAACACAAGTAGCACAAAATGCTAATGGTTTTGAAAGTTAAAATAGTTTCAATACAAGTAATAGACACGACAAGTATCCACGTCTGTTAAGTGTTTTGGTTCATTTAAAATTTACATCGTTTTTTCAAAACCAGTTTAATGGATGCTGTGTCCTGTTTATTAGATGATAAAATGTTCAGAGTATTCAATGAGACTAATTACAAAATTCGTAACACCAGATTGAGATCCAGTGTTACCAAATGCACTACTTATGGTAAACTAATTTATTAATAACTCGTTCCCTAAATTGGGACATACATTTAAGTGTGTGTAAATTCCATCTTGTTTTGGCTATGCTATTTACAAACAACTCTCACTTTTGGGATTAATGGAGATAAACGTCCTTGGTTGCCTTTAAAAAGAAAGAAAAAAAAAACATGTTTAGCAAATGTACAGTTTTACTTTAAAACTCCACAACCTTCTCCCAATTAAATATTTATGCCCCACACAAATATGAGAACCCTCACATTAAAGTCATCCCTCATTTAACATTTCCTTAGTTGACTACTTAGAAAAACAAAAGTTCATTCGAAACAGCAATGGTGTCAAAGGCGAAGGTCCCTTCCAGATTGCTCTGCAAACTCACTGGAATCGAATTCATTTGTACCTGTCATTTAACCCGTTTTTTCTCTCCTAGTGACAGTACAACGACTTACATTCCTAAAAAGCCACTTCGCTCCCCTAGTTTATGGATTTCCCCTTAGATTAAAGTTTACTTACGAAAAGAGATTACAAAGAGAAGTCTTGTCACTTCAGAAGAGAGTCAGTCGCCGATACAATAGACAAAGAATCGATACTTTCGAGTTGCCCTTAGCCCCACCCCGCCTTCTGAACTGAACTGTGTTGGGCCAAATCATTTGAGAGCCAAAGCATACGCCTCTTCCTCTGTTCATATTTTACAACGTTTTGTCTCAATTTTGCAGATGTCTTCTTCCCCCCACCACAAACACGATGG
>NW_011488913.1:17705-18397 GCF_000754665.1 Bison bison bison
CAGGGTAGCGCAGCGCACACCCAGATGTGTAGGACGGACGCCACCCCGCGCCCACTGGTCCTCTCGCGGTGCCCCCTGAGCTGCCAGTAGGGAGCAAGGTGACTGAGCAACGCCCCTGGCGCTGTGCCGGCTGGGGGTGCCTGACTTGTTGCGGGAGGAAACGGGGAGGGGTGCTTCGAACCGCGTGAGCGTAGCGCTTTCCCCAAGCGTTTGAGGCCAGCCTCGTGGGGACTCCCCTGCCCAGGCCACCCCTCCGAGCCTCCAAGCCCTCAGGGAGAGCAGCCCCAGAGCGGGTCCCGTACTTGCAGGCCGTCCGCTGGGGGCACAGAGCCCGGAGGAATGGAACAACTGTCTGCACACGTCCCGGTCCAAGAAGGGGAAACATTTTTAAGATTGACCCCGGGCAACAGGAGGGAAATGAGCCCTTATTATAAATGCTAGCTGCTGTTAGGGACGGAGAGTTGATTTTCTTAGGTGAGAATAGTGAGAATAGTATTGAAGTTAAGTAGGAGGATACCCTTAGAAGATGAAGGCTGGAGTGGAGAGGTGAAATATCATCTTGTCTGCAGTTTTCAGATGATACAGCCTACACACGCACACATTGTGCCAGACAGAGGAAGCAAGTGTTATAGTGTGTTAAGTTGTCACATCCAGGTGGGGGATAAGTGGACGTTTGTTGTACTGTTCTTTCA
>NW_011488913.1:19373-19845 GCF_000754665.1 Bison bison bison
TCGCATGCATTTCACTGAGGTTTCTGGAGCGCCGATGTCAACTCTTAATTTCTTTGCAAGGGCGATCTCGCAGACCCGAGGCGCTGCAAGTGCTGCGCGGCCTGTCCCTTGCCTCTGCGGCTGTTTTCTTTCTTTCATTTTTTTAGAGGTGGGGGGTGGGAGGGAGAGTAGACTCTTCCAGGGTCTGCAAAACTATTTTCAAAGATTAACTAAAAAGATTTTACAGGCCAAGATTTGATTTTCAGGAAAGGTTTTAAGACTGCAGTGACGTGTAAGGGTTCGGTGGGCGCTAAGAAGTTATTTCTAAACGATAATTTCCCTCTGAAAGTTTTCAGAATGCTTCGTGGACAGGGCTGAAAGTTTGTCGGGCTGTCAGACGTGACTGAACAAGCTTCTAAATCCTCAGATAGATCATTTATAAAGCTCCAGTGTCCTTGGGGTGAAAGACTTTTCTGGGCTTTTAAGGCTCGGC
>NW_011488913.1:19945-23048 GCF_000754665.1 Bison bison bison
TCGGCTTCGTGGGTAAATTTGCTTGGGTTGATCTAACTGCGCGCAAGCGTGCATTCCCCTCCTTGGATTAGCAGAAGGGCAGAAGATTCCAGCACTATTAGATAAAAGTGGAGTTTGTGGCACGTCCTCCAAAGGGGGGGGGAAGCAAGTTTCCTTTATTAAACTCTTCTTGCTACATCAGCAAATTAGAGAGCCAGTTGAATATTGATGAATGCTTTGAGGGTGAGTAATATGGCTACAGGCCGCAGAAAGTGAGGGCAGGCAAGCTAAGTATTTACTCAAGTGAACAATCTTCGAGTATTTTTCAAATATGATGTCTTAAGGATTTCCTTAGGTTTTCTTAGGGCCTCTGAAACAAACCCTGATTCTGCAAATGGCTTCTCATTTTAGTAGGCCCTTCCCAACCTCACAAAACAGAAGTTGCCCCAAGAGTCGCTTAGAAACGCAGCCTGGCATTAAAACCCAGCCGCAGCCCTCCAAACCCCGGTGTCAAGGAGGGAACTTCTCGCTGGGCAACCCGAGAACCCCCAAATGAAGTGGACACCATTCACTATTTGTTTTTGTTTTTTTGTCGTTTCTGAAATTCAGCTTCAAAGCAGGTATTTTCAGGAAAATAGCACATATTTTTTTCCTCCCTGAAACGTTCAGAAATTACCTTGATAAGAAATAATTCTAGTCAGCCGTGGGAGGAGAGTTTTAAAAAAAGCTTTGAAGGCTCTGAAGGTGCAGCTGAGGAAAATAAATTAGCCCTCGAGTGGAGAAATTCAGCAAGGAAGTAACCCATAACAAGGTATTTAGAAGAATTTTTGGAAAGTGTTTTCTGAGAAGCAATTGCAAATAAATCTTTGGAATTAGATACTAGGAAAAGGAGTTGAATTGAAACTCTTTTTTACACTGTAAACAAAATGTCTAGAACTTAGCATTTTCATTTTAACTAGAAGTGTCTTTTATGATTATGTTTTTCATGAAGGCCTTGAGTTAGGGAAACAAGATTTTCCTTATGTTGTAAATATCCAGAAGTCTTCAGAGAGATAAAATCAGGATAGAGTTACAGATTTAACAGAAAGAAAACAACTGGAATTGTGTTATGAAGCTTCTACTGTGTTATTTGTAAAAGCTTTTTTTTTTTTCAGGGTTCAAGAAAAGGCTAGCAGTGAGCAGAAATAATAGACTCATGCCTGCCCTACTGTCAGATTTAGCAAAAAATATAGTGCACCTTAGTAATTTTTATTTTATTTTGAGAAATTGGTTATGATAAAAAATAGCTGCTTGCAAAACTTAGAACTTTGAGGGGGGGTGGGAAATGTCAAATCTTAACTTCTCCCAACCCCATGATCTCACCAGGAGAAAGAATAAATTAGTAAATTTTTCCTTTCTGTCAAGGAGGAGCTTAGTAAGTCCTTGATGGCTGTTGCTTTTGATTTCGAAGTCTCTTTTCAAAGATGCGGAATCACTGCCTTCAATGCTGCTGGGATTTCTTCTTTAAACAGGGCATGTTTTTCTTGTTGGGTGTGCACTATTATTGTCTTAATTATTCCTGGATTTTGGCCCATGAAATCAAAGACTCTCTCAGATGACAGAAATGATCGGATCTTTGCACAAAGGAAGGCCACAGTGGAGGGGTGGAGGGTGACCTCAGTCTCTACACTGTGCTGGCCCTACAGGGTCCTCATCCTGTAAGCCAGCTGGACTCTCCTTTGCACCAGAGTGAGCTCACAGCACAGTATAATGATAGGGGCATGGAGATGAAAGCCCACCTCCTGGACAAGATTTGGTCACTTGCTTTCACCGTAAACATTATGATCAATTTCTAATCTTACACTTCTAGCACTTTCCTTGAGCCTTATTACCCTATTATACAGAAGAAATAAAAACAAAAACTCAGTATAGAGCAACGTCAACACATCAAATGCTATTGGATTCAGGGAGGCTGAAGTGCATTTGGACAGTTGATTACTCCTTTTATATTAAAAAAATTTTTTTAAGCTCCAAATTGGCCAGCACCAAAGAGGTGCTGTCAAAAGCACAGAGCTCCCCAAGTTGGAACGACTTCACTTTTAGGATCGTGCTACTCCTGGGAGAAAATAATATCTCGCTGGGCAGAGATAGGAGGAGGGGACAGGAAAGTGCACAGTGCTAAGGGATGCTATCTGTTTAAAACCAAGATGTGTTTTCCAAACCATGAAATACTTGTTGAAATAGGAAAGGAAGGAAAGTCAGTGTGTATAACTGAAGCATAATATTAAAGCTATTAATGCCAGAATATCCAGAACTTCTTCTTGTGTCCATAACATAGCTGTTTGCATTAAAAAAATATTTAAAAGACTTAATATGTAGAGTTTCTAGGACTGGTGAGACATGTCGTTTCTTTTACCTCCTGTCTTTTAAAATAATTCTTGGGTTTAAAATCAGGTGGGATTCCACAGTAGCTAATGATCAGGGTGAGCTCCATCCATTGGCAGGAAATGGAGCTAGAGATCTGAGTCCAGTTTTCCATTTTAACATGTGCCCTAAACCCAGGGCTTCAGCAGCTTCCTTAGCTCAGAGTCCCCAAGGAATGCTTAGGCCTCAGGCAAGGAAAGAGGAGGGAGGCAGAGAGTAGGGGCAAGGACAAAAATGAGAAAGGAGGAAGGTGAAAGAAGGAAAAGAAAATCAAGTCCTTCCCCTCATTCCTTCTCTGTCTTCTAATGCAAACCCTTAACTTGCCACCCTTAGGTCACCAAGGTAACCTTCTCAGGCTCCCGGCTCATCCCCCAGCTTAGTTTGGCCCCTCTCACCCTAGTTCCCTAAGTTCAACTCTAAAAACACAATTCTGATCATATTGATCCTTGGCACTAAAAAATCATACAGCGAAAAGTGTAGTCCTTGAATGTGGCCTTCAAGACCCTCTCCAACCTGGCTCTGATCTGCCCCTCTGGTTGTACCCCTTCACCCTCCAACCACAGCTTCTTTTTTATCCTTCCACGCAGGAGATTTTTGCTCTTCTCATTTCCTCATCCCTCAAGGCTCAGCCCAAATGCCATCTCCTCCCTGAAGACTTCTCAGATGATCTCAGGTTGGGGTTAACTGCCTCTGGCCTGTTCCATCACAGCACATTAATAAA
>NW_011488914.1:0-309 GCF_000754665.1 Bison bison bison
AATTAAAAAAATGTTTGATTAACACAAAAGAAGGCAGGGTGTGTGGGTAAGGTTAAATGTAAAAGTGTTTGAGAGAATTTGGAATTGATCAAACTGCTCTATACCTTAGTCTGGTTTTGGTTATACAACTGTTTACATTTGTCAAAAGACATTTGGCAAATATTATATTATAAAAAAGTTGAATTTTACTTGATGTAAAAATGTAAGTTATTAATATATTTTGTAAAAGCTGCAAAAAGTTGATTTCCTATTACTCTAACTTAAGAATATTTAAAATGAACACTTGAGCCCTAATCACTAGGACTCAGC
>NW_011488914.1:4804-5261 GCF_000754665.1 Bison bison bison
GGAAATAGAGGTTTAGAGAAATCAGGTAAGTTGTCCAAGTTCCCACTGCTGGTCAGTGCTGAGCCAAGATGATATTCAAGTGTCCGTAGCCCCACTGTTGCTCAACTCACTAAGTCAAAAATGTATCCCCCCTTACTCTTCTCACAGTCCTCAGCTTGATTAGAGGTTGAGGCACATGTCACCAGGAGAGCAAGCCTATCAACTGTGATTCTGTTACAAGGGCATTTGAGGGATTGAAGACATTTTCCCAGCATGGATTTGGGAGATTTTATTTGGTATTGCATCTCAGCAAAGTCAGGACCTGCAGGTTGCCATGGTAACGGAGAGCAGCTGCTCACAAACTCATTTCCTGTGGAGTGATAATCCCTTCTCCGTAGTTCGAGCTGGGAACAAATCTGGTAACTTGTATGATGTGGCTGTGCCAGGGCTGATGGTTCTATTTAGACCTACATCTGAT
>NW_011488915.1:0-1184 GCF_000754665.1 Bison bison bison
CCACAGGAAGACGAAGGTTCAGTGTGCAGCCGCAGCAGGGAAATACCACCTTGGTTATCAGGAAGGCTACATTTGTGGTTTTCATGAGGGCACTGTTCTGAAAACCCCCAGGGCTCCTATTTTCCTAATCAGCTGTCCGTTGGGAAACACATTGAAGGAAATTAGAGTGATCTTTAGGCTTCATCCTACTACCCCTGCCTCAGGCACACTGGGATGACAGAAGGGGCTGGTAGTCTCCTACACAGAGGCATCTGCTATTTCACATTCAAGACCACCACCCAACTAGTGGCCAGTCATAAGACCCATTCCCTCTGCTGTCCTGTATTTGTCATCACAAATTTCCCTGGGATTTCTGAGAAGTGAAGAGGTCCTCAGCTTATCACCCCAGTCAGTAGTTATCACCCAGTACTAAGTGGTCATTGGGAAGTTTTCTGTTCTGGCCTCTGGAGTCCTCAACATGAATTAAGAGTGCTTCCTTTGGTGCCCCATAGGGCCTGGTGTCCCCACCCCTTTCTTAGAATAGTATCTGCACCTTCATACTAAGGGGTTCACTTCCTACACACCTGATATGAATAAATGTTGGTGGAACTTCAGCTTGATAGCTCTGCCCTGGTTCTTCAAGGGCTACAAGGAACAGGGCAGGATTCATTATCACTTCTTTCATTGGTAGATGATCCCTCAGTCCTTGCTTTGACCTCTGTTGTGGCCTGAAATTCTACCCTCCCTTCCCCTTAGGTCCACCCCATCTACTACTATACTTTTTTATAGTAGGGCAAGCATCTCCATGAGACCCCTAGGAGAAAGTAAGATTCTCCTCATCTGTCCATACCCGTCCTTGGTCTTCTGATGCGCAGAGGATGAGAAGAATCATATGGTTATGGGGTGTGTGGTTCCCTTCGTCTTCAGGGTACTCAGTTGGTTTCTGGAAAACCTGGAAATAATCTCACTGCTGGCCCTAGTCTATACCCCTTGGACCATGTCCCAACCCCACTTGTGACTTCATAGAAGGAAATGGGCATGTCATGTCAACAATGAGCAGGTATCCCAGGGATGCCAGGAAGGGCAGGGTTCTGTGTGGTTTCCTCAGAGTTCTGAGGTCAGGGGGTTTCGTAAGTCCAAAGCTTGACTCCTGGCAGAGTGTGGGGCTCCTTTCTCTGTTTATGGACGGGAGCTCTCTCAGACTA
>NW_011488915.1:5240-6120 GCF_000754665.1 Bison bison bison
GAATTTCAGTGAGGGCACATTCAGGCCCCGTCTTCTGGGCTGGGTGATGCTCCGTCCACTCTCCATGTCTTCCCTTGACCCCTGTACGTGGTGGGTACGTCCCATCTGCTGGTCTGAGGACAAGGCCTCCCATCGAAGACATCAAGTCCCGAGGCTTCTGCTGAGAAGTGCACGTACATCTCCTCTGGACCCTTCTGCCTGAGGCTTCCAGGAAATGGCTGCTGCAGGTAAGATGAGCTGAGAGGGAAGGATGGGAGACTGCCTTCTGTGGTGTGGAACCCCTGACATCTCACTCAGGATCTTCATATTGACTGCTGGCAGGGCCTGGAAATCCGTCCCTTTCTCGTATGAATCCACCTCTGTCCCCAACTTTGCCCCACACCATCCCAGCAGAGTAAGTGAAGGGGCTCCTTAGCCTGACGGTTCTCACTGTGGGCTCTTAGTCGACTGCAGGGGCATTGCTCAAAAGTTCTGAGGTGAATTTCTGTCCTTTGGTACAATTTTGGGGGTACTAAGTTTTCTCTTTTAGTCCCTGCGTGATAGTCTATTACGGTGATCACTTTAAAGGGCCAGTTGTCATCCAATAACAAAGTTTGTGCTGGTTATTTCATGACCTCTGAGCCATGCTTCCACATCCAGCTCAAACTTGTTCCCCATGATCTTGGCATGGGAGCTCTGAGATGCTACCTCAGATTCCTTCAGTGAGGCTGTAGCGATTCATGGCCCCAGGGCACACTGGAAGAATCAAAAGCTGAACTTTAAAGCCTTTTCCAGCTGATCCTGCTGTCTTCTTCCCTTGTAGCCTGCACAGCCCTTGTCAGTCTCTGAGGACTCCCTCACCTTGACACTCATAGGGTCAAGTTCATTAGAGACTTATTTT
>NW_011488915.1:9854-10436 GCF_000754665.1 Bison bison bison
TTCATTCTCAGGTATTTGTAAGGCCTCCTCAGACAACCATTTAGCCTTTTTCATTTCTTTTTCTTGTGGATGGTTTTGGTTACCACCTCCTATACCTTGTTCTGAACCTCCATCTTTAGTGTTTCAGGCAGTCTTTCTACTAGATCATATCCCTTGAAACTATTCCTTACCTCCACTGTATAATCATAAGGAACTTGATTTAGGTCATATCTGAATGGCCTAGTGATTTTCTCTACTTTGTTCAACTTAAGTCTGTATTTTGAAGTAAGAAGCTTATGATCTGAGCCAGAGTGAGCTCCATTTCATGTATATGCAGACTATGTAGAGCTTCTCCATCTTCAGCTGCAAGTTATTCCTTTACTTCCTACTTTTCCATTCCTGTCCCCAGTATGAAAAGGACATTTTTGGGGAATGTTAGTTCTAGGCTGTGATGTACATCTTCATAGCACCACTGGACTCTAGCTTCTTTGGCAGCAGTGGTTAGAGGATAGACTTGGATTACTGTGATGCTGAATGCTTTGCCTTGGAAATGAACCAAGATCATTCTGTCCTTGTGGACACTGCACCCAGTACCTGCAGTTC
>NW_011488916.1:0-308 GCF_000754665.1 Bison bison bison
AAAAAAAAAAAAAAAAGATCCAACTTGGGGAGAATTGACTTCTTAATAATATTGCATCTTCCAACCCATGAACATGGTCTATCTCTCCATTTATTTAGATCTTTGATTTCTTTTGTCAGTGTTTTATAGTTTTTCATGTATAGATACTGCCAATATTTGGTTCAAATGTATACCTTCATTTCTTCTGATGCTATTGTAAACCTTGTTGTTGTTGTTCAGTCACTAAGTCGTGTCTGACTCTTTGCGACCCCATGGACTGCAGCACGCCAGGCCTCCCTGTCCCTCACTATCTCCCAGAGTTTGCTCAA
>NW_011488916.1:408-761 GCF_000754665.1 Bison bison bison
CTGATCATTGCTTTTGGGGAAAGCCATACAAAAACTTCATATTACATACTTGTGGCAAGGTCAAGGGGGATGCTTCAACTCTTGGTTCAGAGGTCTCTGGGTCAACCAGTCTGGAATGGCAACAGGCCTGGGAAGTGGGCAGTAACATTTCATTATAGGTGTGCACAGGCGAGACCTATAGTTCTTTATTTTTTCAAAAAAAATTACAAAAATCTGTAGGGTAACAATCTTCTGCCCAAATATTTTAAGCCACTGCCAATGAGTCCTAATTATCAAACATTTTGGCTAAAGCTTTGAACTTGATTTCTATTATGGCAGGCATGCTTAGCTGAAAAAAAAAATAAATCTTACCT
>NW_011488916.1:861-1301 GCF_000754665.1 Bison bison bison
ACTCTAGGTATGATATGTCCAGAATTCTTGCTGGGGTTTTGATTGGAACTGTGTAAAATCTAAAGATCAGGTTGGAGGACTTCCCTGGTGGTCCAGTGGTTAAGACTGTGTCTTGCAGTGCAGGGAACGCAGATTTGGTCCCTGGTTAGGGAACTAAGATCGCACATGCCATGGAGAAAGTAAGCCTGCGAGCTGCAACTGCTGGGCCTGTGCTGCACAACTAGAGAGCCCATGCGCCGCAATGAAAGATTGTGCATGATGCAATGAAGATCCCACGAGCTACAACTAAGACCTTAAGGTAAGGTAAGGTAAGGTAAGGTGAAGTCACTCAGTCGTGTCAGACTCTTTGCGACCCCATGGACTGTAGCCTACCAGGCTCTTCCATCCATGGGATTTTCCAGGCAAGAGTACTGGAGTGGGGTGCCATTGCCTTCTCCAGA
>NW_011488916.1:3100-3975 GCF_000754665.1 Bison bison bison
TGCATTGGAGAAGGAAATGGCAACCCACTCCAGTGTTCTTGCCTGGAGAATCCCAGGAACCGGGGAGCTTTGTGGGCTGCCATCTATGGGGTCACACAGAGTTGGACACGACTGAAGCGACTTAGCAGCAGCAGCAGCGTGGAGAGAGAAGCTTAGCATGTTGAAGGAACAGAAAGAGGGCCAATGTGACTAGATTGTAATGAGTGACAGAGAATGAACAAACAAGAGGTGAGGTCAGAGGAGTGTGCAGAAGCCAGGCCATGTGTGGCCTTACAGGCCCAAATAAGGATTTGGGGTCTCAAAAGTACAGGGGGAAATGACTAGACTCTCAAGCAGGGGAGTAACATGATTTATGTTTTAAAATCATTCTGGCTGCTACATGGAGAATGGTTTGTTGTTGGGAGGCAAGAGGAGAAGCAGGGAGACCAAGGAGGAGACTAGTGTAGTAGCCGAGGTGAGAGATGAGAGTGGTTGGACCAGGGTAGTAGAGAAAAATAAAAAGTGAATGGAGTGGTGTTCTGGAGGTTTTGTTATCAGTACTAGCTGACAGACTGTGAGAAGTGAGGTGAAGAGGGAAATCAAGGACAACTTCTTGATTTGTGGTCAAATAACTTGGATGAATTGAAGTGCAATTTATTGAGATGAGGAGGAACCCCATTCAGAAGATAGCCATGTGCTCTGTTTTGGACATGTGTTGTTTGAAATGCCTATTGGCTATTGAAGTGGAGATGTCAGCTAGGCAGTTGAGTATGTAGTCAGGCGGGGAGGTCCAGCTAGAGATAGAAATTTGGGAGTTTTCAGCACATTGGTGTTATTTAAATAGATGTTATCCATGAGATAGGCTGAGACTCCCAAAGATGTAAGTGTAAATAGCA
>NW_011488916.1:4075-6378 GCF_000754665.1 Bison bison bison
AATCCTGGTGCACTCCATCTTTAAATGGTCAAGAGATGAGGAGAAATCAGCATGGAAGATTGAATAGAAATGGCTAGTCAAGTCGAAGAAAAACAGAAATATCCTGACAGCTAAGAGAAGTAGGTGTGTTATATCAGACAGGGGCCAGTTAGAAAACAGAAGCCACACTCAGAATTGTAAACAGGAAAATTTAACATGAGGAATTGCTTACTTAGGTGAGACCTATTCTTCCTGGGAAGAGCTGAGAAGCCAAGGAGGTAATGGTTAATTAACCCAGAAATTTAGCAACAGCAGAAAGCTGCTTCTCCTCTCAGTTCAGTTCCATTCAGTCGCTCAGTAGTGTCCGACTCTTTGCAACCGCAGGGACTGCTCAGACTCATGTCCATTGAGTCAGTGATGCCATCCGACTTCACCTCTACTGGAGGTAAAAGTGATGTCGCTCAAGCCGAAGATCAGGGACCACACAGCAGAAGCAGGAAGGCTAGCCCTGAAGGAGTTTTGCCCCATGGGGGGAGGGCCTATCCAGGGGAACCACAGAGGATGTACAGTCACCGCTAGAGATGACACTCCAAACAGAGGGAAAGGAAGGGGAATACCCTTACTTGTCCACTTCTCCTGCTCTTTCATCTTAAGCCATTGATTCTCACTGGCCAAATGTATCAGGAAGTCAGAGGGACAGGGTGGCTGGGAAATGTTGTCTTTTCTACGCAGCAGAGCAGGAGAAGAGGGAATGGCTCTGAGAGCAAACAGGCAAATGACCACCACATGTAAGTAAGATGACAATTTGGAAATGGCTATGGCCTTTAGCGATATGGAGATCGTTGGAGACTTTGACAAGAGCAGTTCAGTGGAGTGGTATGAGCAAAAGCCTGGAGGAGTGAGTTCCAGAGAGAATAAAAGAGGAATTGGAAGCCATGAATACAGGCAACTGTTTTTAGTGTTGCTATAAAAGGAAAAGAAAGAATTGGGAATATATGAAGTGGGAAATAAGGTTGACAGTCGGTATTTTTGAGATGGGAGAAATAACAGCATATTTGAATGGTGATAAGGAAAAAGCCAAGACGGAAATAAAAGTTGATAATGTAGGAAAGAGAAGAATTACTGGAGTGATATATTTGAGTAGGCAGGAGGGGATAAGATCCAGTGCAGAAGTGGCATAAAAATAGGATTTGGAGAAAGTCATTCATAAATTTAGAACAGGCCTTAAACATCACGTGCTCTAATGTCCCACATGCAGGGATTCAGACACATATTGGTCCAGGCTTTGCTTGAAAGTCTCCAGTGAGGGTAAACTTACAATTTCCCAAAGCAGCCATTACCATTTTAAGACAAATATAGTTGTTAGAAAAATATTCCCCTTTCAAAACAATCAGATTCAATTAATGCCTTGTTCTGAATTGGGTTTTGGTTTGGACAAACCAGCTATAAGGGTCATTTGGGGGGTCAATTGGGAGAATGTAAATATGTGGTATTAGATGAGATGAAAATTTATTAAAATGGTGGAGATTGTTGGCTGAAAAGAAGTTTGCAGAACAGTGTGGAGAGTGAACTTATTTGGTGTATTATATATTTATTCATGTGTACTCACATACATATGCACATAAACAGATCTGAAAGTGTATGTATGCACTAAGATATAAGTGGTGATCTTGGGTAATGAGTATATGTCACTGAGTTCCAGTAGAACTTAAGTAAATAGATCTTACACTGTTTTAGGGAATATAAAAAGATAACTTTTCCCAATTTTTGATATGAAATAGGATAACTGATACCAAACCTGACAGTGATATAGGAGAAAGAAATATATGGACCAATCTCACCTGCAAACAGATATAAAAATCCTGAGTATGGTTCTAAAAGTTCTAAATAAAATATTAACAGATACGATCCAGGTGAAAATCTAGAGGCAATTTCATTAATGTCAGGAACAAGACTAGCATGCTTGCCATCACTGCTATTACTCAATATTATTCTGGAAGTTCTACCTCACTGAATAAAATCAGAAAATTGAGAGAGGGGCTTCCCTGGTGGCACAGTGGATAGGAATCTGCCTGCCAGCCAGGGGACATGGCTTCCATTTCTGGCCTGGAAAGATTCCACATGCCACAGAGCAACTAAACTCGTGTGCCACAACTACTGAGCCCAGGCACCTAGAGCCTGTGCTCCAAAACAAGAGAGAAGTCACTGCAATGAGAAGCCCTCATACTGAAAGGAAGAGAAGCCTCTGCTTGCTGCAACTAGAGAAAGCCCTTGTACATCAATGAAGACCCACCACAGCCAAAATAAATAAATCTTAAAAATAT
>NW_011488916.1:8454-8757 GCF_000754665.1 Bison bison bison
TTTTGGCCTTGAGGCTTGCAGGTTCTTAGTTCCAGACCTGAGGTGGAACCTGTGCCCCCTGCAGTGTAAGCTCAGGGTCCTACTCACTGGAGTACCAAGGAAGTCCCAAGGCCACTTATTCTTTTTGCCTCTGAAGGCAGAGCCAGAGTCAGGGAGGGAGGTGGGAAAGTTAGATTTTGAAAGAGAATGTGCTGTCTAAAGACCCTAATTGAAAAGATTTCTTTTCTCAGAAGGACTAGAGGGAATAGGTGTCCACATCCCATCATGCCCTTCATCATAGTATCTCAAGGGACAAGTGAGTGG
>NW_011488916.1:9947-11093 GCF_000754665.1 Bison bison bison
TTTGTATTTTATTTACTTATTTATTTATTTTTGGCTGTGCTGGGTTTTTGTTACTATGTGGGCTACTCTCCAGTTACAGTGTACGGGCTTCTCATTGCAATGGCTTCTCTTGTTGCTGAGCACAGGCTGTAGGGCCTGTGGGCTCAGTAGTTGTGGCACTTGGGCTTAGTTGCTCCTTGGCAAGTGGGATCTTCCTGGACCAGGGATTGAATCCGTTTCTCCTGCATTGGCAGGCAGGTTCTTCACCACTGAGCCACTGGGGAAGCCCTCCTGTGTATTTTTGTTGCTCATTTTGTTTACTGTCTGGCACTCCCACAGTGAGGACAGGGATGATACAACAGGGTCACTGTTGTATCTCAGAGCCTAGTAGTTCCTGGTAATGTAGGAGATGTTCAATAAATACTGGTTGAATAAATGAATCAGCGCTTATTGAGTGCTGACTAGGTCCCTGCCTGTGCTGGCTGCTGAGGGTATGATTGAGAAAGATGCAGGCCTTGGCTCCTCAGGGAGTTTGCTGTCTCTTCAAGGAGAGAGCAACAAGGAAGCAGGTCTGTTGGGAGCCCCCACTATGAGACTCCAACACGAGGAAGAACCCTTGCTTGGTTCCTGTACTCCTGCAGTTCCTGATGGGAGCCCCACTCACAGTGGTTTGGTTTCCAGGCTTCAGAGTGGGGGCCGAACAGGAGACTGCACCACCAGAAATGGGTCCCTGACTTTTGTTTGGCTTCTTTGAAGCTGGGCCTGAGAAAGGAGTCCCTGTAACCTGTTGGCTGCTGCACTGGAGCCCCGCCACTGGGCCCTCTGAAGCACTGTCACAGCATCCCCACCCTGACTGAGGGACTCGTCACCATGTGCTGTAATCACCCATCGACCGCCCTGGGGCCACGCTAGAAGGTAAGCACAGGGCAGGGGCAGGGGCCGAGTCTGTACGGCTCTAACCTCTCTCGCCGTCTACCAGCCCAGGCCGTGGACCACACACGCCAAGGAGCATGGGCACTGTGGGCCAGAGTGCCCGAGTTTGAATCCCAGCTCTGCCACTTACTACCTGTATAATCTGGGGCAAGTCACTAAATATTGCTTGTGCTTCAGATTTTCCATCTGGAAATGGAGACAATAGCAATACCCCTCTCGTGGGGTTATGAGAAT
>NW_011488917.1:0-308 GCF_000754665.1 Bison bison bison
CAACAATAATGTGGATGACTTCCCTGGTGGTCCAGTGCTTAAGACTCTGCACTCCCAATGCAGGGGCCTGGGTTCAATCCCTGGTCAGAGAACTAAGATCTCACATGGCATGCAGACAGTCAAAAAGAAAATTATAAAGGAGTACTAGGAACTTGTTGTATGCCAACAAATTAGATAACCAAGATGAGATGGAAACATTCCTATAAAGACACAAAATATCAAAACTGATTCAAAAAGAAATAAGAAATCTAACTGGACTTTAAAAAGTTAATAGATTGAATTTCATAACTCAAATAATTTACCACAGT
>NW_011488917.1:4813-5053 GCF_000754665.1 Bison bison bison
CTTTCTGCCATAAGGGTGGTGTCATCTGCATATCTGAGGTTGTTGATATTTCTCCCGGCAATTTTGATTTCAGATTGTGCTTTAGTCAGCCTGGCATGTTGTATGATGTACTTTGCATATAAGTTAAATAAGCAGGGTGACAAGATACAGCCTTGACATACTCGTTTCCCTATTTGGAACCAGTCTGTTTTTCCATGTCCAGTTCTAATTGTTGCTTCCTGACCTGCATACAGATTTCTC
>NW_011488918.1:0-2234 GCF_000754665.1 Bison bison bison
CGACTTCATACGGGGCCGCTCAGCTGCCTTCTTGGCTGCATGACTTTTTAACGTGTTCAATCTACTGGATTGTTCACCTTGAAAATTTTCACCTCTTTTCAGTGACCACCTGTTCCTCTGCAAAATAATCCATGTGCTTGCCTCCCTTTATTTTTCTGTAACCATGGTTCCCTCTGTGTGTCCACATGGGTGGAAAACTTTCTCCGACCCCGAGATGATCCCCGCCGCCGGGGCCACAACGCCTACCTCTCCTGCTTTGCTGTGGTTCCCCTCCATTTGGGGAACTTTCTTTCTGCCCTTGTCTGTGGCTACGTGTTTCTAAAACACTCTCCAGAGCACATCTCAGTGTTAGGAGCAGAGGAGGCTCTGGGTGGGCACCACACTCACCCCCTTCGGTGCAGTCTCAGCCCGCAGCCCTTCACGTCCACCCTCTCCTGCTGTCCTGTCATCTGGAAATTGACCATGATGACAGCAGCAAGAGCCTGCAGCCCCTCTGAGAGCTGGTGTTGGGACAACAGGCAGAGGAGGAACCTCAGGCGCAGAGAAAGGGCACCGTTGCCCCAGGTACATAAGAAGCAGGCACACGTTTACAGGACCATCTGTTTTCCAACAGAGTGAGAGCTCTGACCCTAATCAATACCCACTAAAGCTTGCAGGTGATGACAAGATCGGGAAGAGAATGTGCCCAAGGACTCCGGGGCCCTGAGGAGGCAGGAAGCACCCAGGGGCTTGTTCCCAGGAAGGCGGGCTGGACGGTCATGCGATACAGACAGACGCCCCGAAGGGGGCTTCGATGGGGGAAACCCACACTCTGGGGCAGTGGAGGAGTCAATTTCCTTCCTTATTCCCTGAAGCCTCCTCTGGGCTCTTGGCCACATGGACTCCACTGAGCCCAGGGACACTCTGATCGTTTGTCCCTCATAAAGAGCAGACTTGTGGACACAGAGGGGAGGGAGAGGGTGGGACGAATGGTGAGAGTAGCATGGAAATGCGCACACCAGCACGTGTAAAACAGACCACGGGGGAATGTGCCCTGTGACTCAGTGAGCTCACACAGGGCTCTGTACAACCCAGAGGGGAGGGAGGTTCTAGAGGGAGGGCATGTGACACACATGGCTGATTCATGCTGATGTATGGCAGAACCAGCACCATATTGTAAAGTAATGATCCTCCAATTTAAAAAAAAGTTTGTCTCTGGGGATGAGTCCTGTGGGCAGCAGGGGTTGGCATCCTCTCTGAAGCATCTCCAGGGCCTGGTGACCCATCCACGGTGAGGACCCCACAGGGACCTCCTGATGGGTGGGCAGAGGAGGAAGCAGAGCCTGAGGCGAGGCCTTCAGAGGGAAGGACGTGCCCTGCTTGCCCACACCTGAAACAGGCGTCTCAGGAACACCCTGGGACTGTCACGGGAACAACGCCCGCTTTCAAGAAGAGGCTGTTCCCCTTCCTGCAGGGACGCTGAAGTGACAGCTGCATGACAGGAAGCCCCAGCCCCGGAGAGGACACACCCTGTGGTCGGTCTGTCCGGAGGACACCCAGGTCTCCTCCATCCTCACAGCCTGGACCGCAGGGAGGAGACGCCATGGCCCCTGTGCTCCCCGCCCTGCTCTGCCTTGGTGAGATGGGAGGGGCAGGGGGAGCCCTGGTCTGGAGGGACCCCCCAGCCAGCCTGCTCCGTCAGGGGACCCCAGGGCCTAGGAGACTCCCGGGGTGGAGAGGCACTGCTCAGGGCTGAGGGCAACCTCTCACCGGGTGCTCTCTTCCAGGGCTGAGTGTGGGCCTGAGGACCCAGGTGCAGGCCGGTGAGTCTGTCCCAGGGCCCAGCTCCCTCCTCTCGTGGGGACAAGGTCACCCCCAGGCTACGGGTACAGGGAGGGCATCTCGGGGCTCACGGAGGGGGAGTCTGGGAGGTCTGGGCTGAGAGCCGGGGCCTGGGGGGGACGCCTGGTGAGCCCGCCTCTGATTTCCTTCCAGGGACCCTCCCCAAACCCGTCATCTGGGCTGAGCCGGGCTCTGTGGTCCCCTGGGGGAGCCCCGTGACCATCTGGTGTCGGGGGACCCTGGGGGCCCAGGAGTTCCATCTGGATAAAGAGGGAAGCCTGATTCTCTGGGTCAGACAGAATTCCCTGGAGCCCCGGGACAAGGCCAAGTTCTCCATCCAACACATGGGAGAGGACCACACAGGGAGCTATCAGTGCTACCACAGCACCCCCACTGGCTGGTCAGAGCGCAGT
>NW_011488918.1:3953-6183 GCF_000754665.1 Bison bison bison
CCCAGGCTGGGGTAGCAGGGCTGCAGAGAGGGAAAGCGGCCCCGCCCCCGCCCCCTTCCTGACCCCCAGGGGCCTCTTGGCATCAGTTCCATCAGCTCCACCCCTCAGTGGAGTCAGACACTGCAGAGAGGGGAGCAGGCTCGTGGGGAGGTGATGGCGGGTTCGGGCCGAGCAGGGCTGAATATGCCGCCGGTTCAGGCGCCTCTGGAGACTCTGATGTGGACTCCCTCACCGTCACGACACCCCCGTGCGGGCCTCAGCTTCTCCCGGTGTAAAAGGAGAGACCCGTGCCCCAGATCTTAGATTTCCTCAGTTTTGACCTGGGTGTGACCCCACATCGGGCGAGGAGCACAGGGAGCCCCCGAGGAGGTGACTGTGGGGATCTGTGCCCTCCACTGCAGCGTGTGGGGAGGGAGGGGAGGACCCAGAGGCCCCTCCACGCAGCCCGCCCCTCCCCCCGCCCCCGCTGCGGTGGGGGAGGGGAGGGGACAAGGGAGGACCCTCAGCTCCAGCTGAGACCCTCGGACAGCCCCCTGCAGGTGAGGGGACCCCAGAGCAGAAAGCTGGTGTCCTCCTGGGGGCCAGCTCAGGAGGAGCTCAGGGTGCCCACGGCCCTGGTTCCAGTCCCAGCTCTGCCACCTCCAGGCTGGGTCACCAGGGCCCCTGAGTGATCTCCCTCTCTGGGCCTCAGTCTCCTCGTCTATAAATGGGTCGGGTGGGCTGGAGATGGATGCACAGACCCCAGCACGAGTCTGCACACAGCAGGTGCCCAGTTAAACGGCACCCCTGGCTCACTCAGGCGTCTCTGGTGCCCCAGGCCTCACGTGGTACCTGAGTGTCCTCATCGGGGTCTCGGTGACCTTCGTCCTGCTGCTCCTCGTCCTCCTCTTCCTCTTCCTCCACCACCGGGGTCAGGACAGACGCAGGAAGTCACGTGAGTAGGGAACGGGGTGACTTGGACCCCTGGAGGCCTTAGGGCATCAGACAGAGGGAAACCAAGGACATGGGAACAGTCAGCTTAAAAAATTTTTCCCACCATATGGAGGTTCCTTAAAAAGTAAAAGCAGAATTATCATATGGTCCAGCAAATCCACTGCTGCCTATATGTTTCAATAAAATGAAAACTAATTTGAAAAGATACAAACATTCCAATATTCATATAGGCAATTTACAATAGCCAAGATATGTCAGCAACCCAACTGTCCAGCAAGAAATGAAGAGAGAAAATGTGGTGTGTGTGTGTGTATCCACAGATACATACAATGGAATATTACTCAGCCATAAAAAAGAAGGAAACTCTGCCATTTGCAACAGCACACATGAACCTAGAGAGTATTACGCTTACTGAAATAACTCGGAGGAAGATAAACGCTTCATGATAGCATTGGTACATACTGAATCTGGAAAATAATACAAAGGAACATATATGAAAAACAGAAACAGAGTCCTTGATACAGAAAAATAACTAATGGTTACCGGGGGGTCGGGCAGATGAGGAGTGTGGACTAGAGACACAGACTACTGTGTATGAAATAAACAAGAAGGATATACTGGATAGCACAGGGAATGTAGCAATTATTTCGTAATAACTTTAAATGGAGTATAACCTATAAAAACATTGAATCATATGTTGTATGCCTGAAACTAATATGTTACAAGTCAACGGTATTTCATTTAAAAATTTTTCCAGAATCTCAAATCTGAAAATCTAGTGGAAAAAAACACCCACTGTCACCCACGTGCACTCATTTAAGCCATTCCCCTCCTTCTCAATGTCACGAACTGACACACGCACCACGAGCCCAGGCTGCCTTCTCTCCTGAATCCCACGTGGAGGGCGTGGGCACCACGTCCCCGGGGCCGAGCCTCTGTCCCGGGTCCCAGCCCAGGCCGAGGCTGATATCCGACCTCCCACAGGGGCCGCAGACCCAGGGCCCGAGGACAGGGGCCCGCAGAGCAGGTAACCCCCGCCCTGACGCCCCCAGACCCCCACCCACAGCACCCCACCTTCTCCCCCTGACACAGTGTCTCCTCCTCAGCTCCAGCCCAGCCACAGACTCCCAGGACCAGGCCATCTGTGAGCAGGAGAGGCGGTGCCCCCCGGGGGTCACTGAGACTTCTGGAGGCAGTGGGGGGGGGGACACTCAGAAGGGTGGGGTACCGGGGCTGGGGACTGAAACCCCACACAGCACTCCCCCAGGTGCAGGGTAGGGAGGGTGCAGAGAGACCT
>NW_011488918.1:8761-9656 GCF_000754665.1 Bison bison bison
CTCTTGCCATCTCCTATTTGACCACTTCCAATTTGCCTTGATTCATGGACCTAACATTCCAGGTTCCTATGCAATATAGCTCTTTACAGCATCAATTTTGTCAATTATACCACAGTAAAGTTGAAAAGGTTTTCTTTCATTTAATTACACCAGGCACATTGGGAGTTATTCCATTGCTCATTTTAGGCACTTGCTCTCGTGCTTAAAATACGTATTTACATTTTTATTTCTGAACCCGTACACATTCTCCTCCTCCTTTACAAAAGACAAAGTTCTAACGGTGCTTCACCTGAACTCTAGGTACTCATATACACGTGTGTGGGCATGCGCACGGACTGTCCATGCACACGTGTGGGTGTGTTTGTGCGTGCAAGAGTGTGTGTACTTTTCCAAAGCTCATTTTCGGCCATGTGTTCCTCTCTGTTGCATCTCACTGTCTCTCTGCCATCTCTTAGTATTCCTTTCTGTGTGAAAACAGTCAGTATCTAAGAACTTGCACCTCTGGAAATGCCTTCTCTCACCGTCATTCTCTTTTAAACAAGTTGCTTGAGAACACTCTATTTGGAATCCAGCGTGTGACTCAAGTACTAGGAGAGGAAAACGCTTGTCAAGGTTAAGGGCCCCATGCCCCCAGAGCCCACCTCCTCTCTCAGGACCTGGCGGGTTGAGGCTGAGGCACGGCGCACAGCAGGAGGCGGTGCCGAACCTCCTGGAAGCTGGGGATGTGCTCTGCATGAAGCTCTCACTTCTGCCCCTTGCAAGTGCCCCGACTCAGGGGGAACTCTTCCCTCTTCCTGGTTAATTCCCTGATGGCATGGCTCCAGTATCCCATGGCGCCCCCTTTTGGTAGGGGGCAGTCTGCTCCCAGTGGGCTGCTCATTCTCTTGATAATATG
>NW_011488918.1:9756-12422 GCF_000754665.1 Bison bison bison
CACGGAAACTACAAAATGGGAAAATCTCAGGAAGCTCTTTTTCCCTGGTTTGTTTTCCTAAACAAACATTCACAAAGAGGATTCATCAGTAAATAAAATGGAACACATATCACGCACGTGCACGTATTTTTTTTCAAGAATGTGTGGTTGGTTTCATCCACAAAAATCCATCAATACAATTCAAATATTAAAAGAAGAAATTTTAAAACATCATGATAACAGATGAAAAGTTTTCTGATAAAATACACCACCAATTTATAACGAAAAAGTCGTAAGTAGAAGGGAATTTCCTATCATTTATCAAAGCATCTTTTAAAACCTGCACTAGAAATCTATTTTTTATGTTTGTTTATTTATTCATTGTTGCTGTGTGGGCTTTTCTCCAGTTGCAGCGATTTGATCTCTGCTTTCTCTGCCTTTTCTAAAACCAGCTGGAACATCTGGAAGTTCACGGTTCACGTCCTTTGAAGCCTGGCTTGGAGAATTTGGAGCACTACTTTACTAGCGTGTGAGATGAGTGCAATTGTGCGGTAGTTTGAGCATTCTTTGGCATTGCCTTTCTTTGGGATTGGAATGAAAACTGACCTTTTCCAGTCCTGTGGCCACTGCTGAGTTTTCCAACTTTGCTGGCATATCGAGTGCAGCACTTTCACAGCATCATCTTTCATCTTTCAGAATTTGAAATAGCTCAACTGGAATTCCATCACCCCCACTAGCTTTATTCAAAGTGATGCTTCCTAAGGCCCACTTGACTTTACATTCCAGGATGTGTGGCTCTAGGTGAGTGATCACACCATTGTGATTATCTGGGTCATGAAGATCTGTTTTGTACAGTTCTTCTGTGTATTCTTGCCACCTCTTAATAACTTCTGCTTCTGTTAGGTCCATACCATTTCTGTCCTTTATCGTGCCCATCTTTGCATGAAGTGTTCCCTTGGTATCTCTCATTTTCTTGAAGAGATCTCTAGTCTTTCCCATTCTGTTGTTTTCCTCTATTTGTTTGCACTGATTGCTGAGGGAAGCTTTTTTAGATCTCCTTGCTATTCTTGGAACTTTGCATTCAGATGGGAATATCTTTCCGTTTCTCCTTTGCTTCTCACTTCTCTTCTTTTCACAGCTATATGTAAGGCCTCCTCAGACAGCCATTTTTTGCATTTCTTTTCCATGGGGATAGTCTTGATCCCTGCTCCTGTACAAAGTCACAAACCTCAGTCCAGAATTCATCAGGCACTCTATCAGGTCTAGTCCCTTAAATCTATTTCTCACTTCCACTGTATAATCATAAGGGATTTGATTTAGGTCATACCTGAATGGTCTAGTGGTTTTCCCTACTTTCTTCAATTTAAGTCTGAATTTGGTAATAAGGAGTTCATGATCTGAGCCACAGTCAGCTCCTGGTCATGTTTTTACTGACTGTATAGAGCTTCTCCATCTTTGGCTGTGAAGAATATAATCAATCTGATTTCAGTGTTGACCATCTGGTGATGTCCATGTGTAGAGTCTTCTCTTGTGTTGTTGGAAGAGGGTGTTTGCTAGACCAGTGTGTTCTCTTGGCAAAACTCTATTAGCCTTTGCCCTGCTTCATTCTGTACTCCAAGGCCATATTTGCCTGTTACTCCAGGAGTTTCTTGACATCCTATATTTGCATTCCAGTCCCCTATAATGAAAAGGACATATTTTGGGGGGTGTTAGTTCTAAAAGGTCTTGTAGGTCTTCATAGAATCGTTGAGCTTCTTCAGCATTACTTGTTGGAACATAGACTTGGATTCCTGTGATACTGAATGGTTTGCCTTGGAAACGAATAGAGATTATTCTGTCAATTTTGAGATTGCATCCAAGTACTGCATTTCGGACTCTCTTGTTGATCATGATGGCTACTCCATTTCTTCTAAGGGATTCCTGCCCATAGTAGTAGATATAATGGTCATCTGAGTTAGATGACCAGTCCCCTTTAGTTTGCTGATTCCCAGAATGTCGACGTTCACTCTTGCCATCTCCTATTTGACCACTTCCAATTTGCCTTGATTCATGGACCTAACATTCCAGGTTCCTATGAAATATTGCTCTTTACAGCATCAATTTTGTCAATTATACCACAGTAAAGTTGAAAAGGTTTTCTTTCATTTAATTACACCAGGCACATTGGGAGTTATTCCATTGCTCATTTTAGGCACTTGCTCTCGTGCTTAAAATACGTATTTACATTTTTATTTCTGAACCCGTACACATTCTCCTCCTCCTTTACAAAAGACAAAGTTCTAACGGTGCTTCACCTGAACTCTGGGTACTCATATACATGTGTGTGGGCATGCACATGGCCCTGTCCATGCACACGTGCGGGTGTGTTTGTGCGTGCAAGTGTGTGTGTACTTTTCCAAAGCTCATTTTCGGCCATTCGTTCCTCTCTGTTGCATCTCACTGTCTCTCTGCCATCTCTTAGTATCCCTTTCTGTGTGAAAACAGTCAGTATCTAAGAACTTGCACCTCTGGAAAAGCCTTCTCTCACCGTCATTCTCTTTTTAACAAGTTGCTTGAGAACACTCTATTTGGAATCCAGCGTGTGACTCAAGTACTAGGAGAGGAAAATGCTTGTAAAGGTTAAGGGCCCCATGCCCCCAGAGCCCACCTCCTGTCTCAGGACCTGGCGGGTTGAGGCTGAGGCACGG
>NW_011488918.1:12522-13133 GCF_000754665.1 Bison bison bison
GCAAACATTGGCCCAATAAGTGAAAAACCCTTCACCAATACAATTTCTAATCAATCTTTTAACTACTCCAAAGAATCTGTGTTTAGACAGTTTAGAACATCTCCTGCCTCTCACAGTTGGGAGGCTCTGAACAATCACATGTGGCCAGAAAAACCTATTCAGGCAGGCTAGAGGATTTCAAAAGGAGTTTGTAGGTTGAAACACTGTCACACCCAGGAATTATTAACTGGAGCTGTAAGCTAACTCTTTTTTCAGAGAGAGGTAGTGGGGGACAGCCCCCCGTAAAGTCAGAGGTGTAGGTGAAAGCATAAAGCAGAAAGTAGGCAGACTGGTTTTGGGGGTAGATGCTCGAGAATTTCCAGGGAGACCCCTGAGGCTTGATCCCGCCTTTGCGTATGCCAAGCCTCCTTCCTCATGACCTTTGCCATGGGTGGAGCTTGCTCCCCACAGGTATGTATCCAAAGAAGAAGCCAGGACCTCAGAGACGTATCTGCACTCCTGTGTTCTGCAGTGTTGTTCCCAGTAGCAGGATACGGCCACAACCTGGATGTGTGTCGATAGATAAATGCACAAAGAAAATGCCAGACACACACACACACACACACACACAA
>NW_011488918.1:13233-14387 GCF_000754665.1 Bison bison bison
CCAACACATGAGAGAGGACCACGCAGGGAGCTATCAGTGCTACTATGGAACCCGCACTGGCTGGTCAGAGCACACTGACCCCCTGCAGCTGGTGGTGACAGGTGAGGGACACTCGGGGGCCTCAGCCTTTGCCCTCTGGAGGGGTCTGCTCTCAGGGGGTGTCCTTCTCACAGCCCAGCCCTGGGGAGGGGAGGGAAGCGTGGGGGCCCCACAAAACCAGCTGCCTCCTTCTCTCCTAGGACTCTACGGCAAACCCAGACTCTCAGCCCTGCCGAGTCCTGTAGTGATGTCGGGAGGGAATGTGACCCTCCAGTGTGGCTCCCGTCGGGGATTTAACAGATTCCTTCTAACCAAGGAAGGAGAAGACGAGTCCTCTCGGGCCCTGGATGGACAGCGAATGCTCGACGGGCAGACCCAGGCCCTGTTCCCCGTGGGCCCCGTGACCCCCGGGCACAGGTGGACGTTCAGATGCTACGGCTTTTACAGGCACAACCCCTGGGTGTGGTCAGCCCCCAGGGACCCCCTGGAGCTCCTGGTCTCAGGTGAGGAATCCCGTCCTGACCCCATACATTTGTGCAGACAAGACAACGTACTGGGGTCTCTGCTCCCAGGGGAGCCCCTGTGAGAGGGTGGGGAGAGGAGCGTGGGGCTCACAGGACAGACACACAGACTGAGACACAGCGAGGCCTGGGGCCGGGCCGGGAGAGGGGGGTCCACGGGGGAAGCGGTCCCTACAACCCAGCGCGTGTCTCTCCCCAGGGCTGTCTGGGAAGCCCTCCCTCCTGACCCCACAGGGCCCTGTCGTCACCTCTGGACAGAACCTGACCCTCCAGTGTCGCTCTGACGTCGGCTACACCAGATTCGCTCTGTCCAAGGAGGGGGGACAGGACCTCCCCCAGCGCCCTGCCCAGAGGCCCCAGGGGGGGCTCTCTCAGGCCGACTTCCCCCTGGGCCCTGTGGGCACCATCCACAGGGGCCAGTACAGATGCTACAGCGGACACGGCCTCTCCTTCGAGTGGTCGGCCCCCAGCGAGACCCTGGAGCTGCTGGTGGCAGGTGAGGAGCCAGCGGGTCAGTTGGAGACGAGACTCTGCACAGGCCCCACCGGGGAGCCCCAGGGGTGAGGCTGGGACCAGGGGGAGGGGTCCCAGGGA
>NW_011488918.1:14487-17554 GCF_000754665.1 Bison bison bison
GAACTTGCACCTCTGGAAATGCCTTCTCTCACCGTCATTCTCTTGTTAACAAGTTGCTTGAGAACACTCTATTTGGAATCCAGCGTGTGACTCAAGTACTAGGAGAGGAAAACGCTTGTTAAGGTTAAGGGCCCCATGCCCCCAGAGCCCACCTCCTGTCTCAGGACCTGGCGGGTTGAGGCTGAGGCACGGCCCACACCGGGAGGCTGAACCTCCTGGAAGCTGGGGATGTGCTCTGCGTGAAGCTCTCACTTCTGCCCCTTGCAAGTACTCCGACTCAGGGGAACTCCTCCTGGTTAATTCCCTGACGGCATGGCTCCAGTATCCATAGCGCCCCCTTTTGGTAGGGGGCAGTCTGCTCCCTGTGGGCTGGTCATTCTCTTGATAATCTGCGTTTTCCACAGGAAGTAGTTTCAGGACATTTTTAGGGCCTCAGTCCAGTCCGCCTTGATTTTCCTTTTTTTAGTTGAAATTTACTTAAAAGAGAATTAACTGTTTCAAATTGTATAATTCAGCGCGAAATAATTTTTAAATTTAACCTGCAGTTTCTCAGTTTACTATGAAAGGTCAAGATACAGATGTTACTTCCATTTACTTTTACAAATATGTAGTTAATTAACCTATTGTTGACGTCGCTGCGCCACACAGGCTCTCCGTTGCAGGGTGTGGGGTCTTTAGCTCAAGTGTGCCGTGTCTGGATCCCTGGCCGCTGATCCCGCCCAGGCCCCTAAGTATGAGCACCGAGTCTCAGTCAGGAGCCCAGCAGGGCGGCCCTCAGGTGTCACGTGCACAGCATGAGTCCCAGCCCTTCGCAGGTCGGTTCTCATCAGTAAAGGAGGCTCCGTTATTTGCTTCCTCAGCCGTTGCTGTCTGTCGTGAGCGTCTTCCCGTCTGACACTTACGACAGATACCACACTGGCCCTCAGCACAGGCCCGCCTCTCCTGAATCTCCCTGTCTGCACTCTGTGCTGCACTCTGGACCATTTCCTCAATGCTATACTCCAACTTCATACCGGGCTGCTCAGCTGCCTTCTTGACTGCATGACTTTTTAACGTGTTCAATCTACTGGACTGTTCACGTTGAAAATTTTCACCTCTTTTCAGTGACCACCTGTTCCTCTGCAAAATAATCCATGTGCTTGCCTCCCTTTATTTTTCTGTGACCATGGTTCCCTCTGTGTGTCCACATCGGTGGAAACCTTCCTCCGACCCCGAGACGAGCCCCGCCGCCAGGGCCACACCGCCGACCTCTCCTGCTTTGCTGTGGTTTCCCTCCATTTGGGGAACTTTCTTTCTGCCCTTGTCTGTGGCTACCTGTTTCAGAAACACTCTCCAGAGTACGTCTCAGGGTTAGGAGCGGAGGAGGCTCTGGGTGGGCACCACACTCACCCCCTTCGGTGCAGTCTCAGCCCGCAGCCCGTCACGTCCCCTCTCTCCTGCTGTCACCTCGTCTGGAAATTGACCATGACGACGGCAGAAAGAGCCTGCAGCCCCTCTGAGAGCTCGGGTCAGGACAACAGGCAGAGGAGGAACCTCAGGCGCAGAGAAAGGGCACTGCCGCCCCAGGTACATGAGCAGCAGGCACACATTTACAGGAGCATCTGTTCTCCATCAGAGTGAGAGCTCTGACCCCAATCAATACCCCCTAAAGCTTGCAGGTGACGACAAGACTGGGAGGACACTGTGCCCAAGGACCCCGGGGCCCTGAGGAGGCAGGAAGCACCCAGGGGCTTGTTCCCAGGAAGGCAGGCTGGACGGTGATGCGATAAAGAGAGACGCCCTGAAGGGGGCTGGGATGCAGGAAACCCAACTCCGGGGCAGTGGAGGAGTCAATTTCCTTCCTTATTCCCTGAAGCCTCCTCTGGGCTCTTGGCCACATGGACTCCACTGAGCCCAGGGACACTCTGATCTTTTGTCCCTCACTTGTGGACACAGAGGGGAAGGAGAGGGTGGGGCGAATGGAGAGAGTAGCATGGAAATGCACACACCAGCACGTGTAAAACAGACCACGGGGGAATGTGCCCTGTGACTCAATGAGCTCACACAGGGCTCTCTGTACAACCCAGAGGGGAGGGAGGTTCTAGAGGGAGGGCATGTGACACATGCGGCCGATCCATGCTGATGTATGGCAGAAACCAGCACCATATTGTAAAGTAATGATCCTCCAATTTAAAAAAAAGTGTGTCTCTGGGTATCTGAGCCCTGTGGGCAGCAAGAGACAGCATCCTCCCCAAAGCATCTCCAGCGCCTGCTGACCCCGTCCACGGAGAGGACCTGCTGATGGGTGGGCAGAGGAGGAAGCAGACCCCGAGGGGAGGCTCGCAGAGGGAAGGACATGCCCTGCTTGACCACACCTGAAACGGGTGTCTCAAGAACACAGTGGGACTGTCAGAGGAACAATGCCTGGCTTTCAAGAAGAGGCTGTTCCCCTTCCTGTGGGGACACTGATGTGACAGCCGCGTGACAGGAAGCCCCAGTCCCGGAGAGGACACACCCTGTGGTCTGTCTGTCCGGAGGACACCCAGGTCTCTTCCATCCTCACAGCCTGGACTGCAGGGAAGAGACGCCATGGCCCCCGCGCTCCCTGCCCTGCTCTGCCTTGGTGAGATGGGAGGGGCAGGGGGAGCCCTGGTCTGGAGGGACCTCCAGCCAGCCTGCTCCATCAGGGAACCCCAGGGCCCAGGAGACTCCCGGGGTGGAGAGGCGCTGCTCAGGGCTGAGGGCACACCTCTCACAGGGCGCTCTCTTCCAGGGCTGAGTGTGGGCCTGAGGACCCAGGTACAGGCCGGTGAGTCTGTCCCAGGGCCCAGCTCCCTCCTCTCGTGGGGACAAGGTCACCCCCAGGCCGCCGTGGGCAGGGGGAGGGCAGCTCGGGGGTCATGGAGGCGGATCAGGGAGGTCTGGGCTGAGAGCCGGGACCTGGGGGGGATGCCTGGTGAGCCCGCCTCTGATTTCCTTCCAGGGACCCTCCCCAAACCCACCATCTGGGCTGAGCCAGGCTCTGTGGTCCCCTGGGGGAGCCCCGTGACCATCTGGTGTCAGGGTCCCCCGGGGGCCCAGGAGTTCC
>NW_011488918.1:17654-19131 GCF_000754665.1 Bison bison bison
GGTGGGGGCCCCACGGAACCAGCTGCCTCCTTCTCTCCTAGCACCCTACGGCAAACCCAGCCTCTCAGCCCTGCCGAGCCCTGTAGTGATGTCGGGAGGGAATGTGACCCTCCAGTGTGGCTCCCGTCGGGGATTTAACAGATTCCTTCTAACCAAGGAAGGAGAAGACGAGTCCTCTCGGGCCCTGGATGGACAGCGAATGCTCGACGGGCAGACCCAGGCCCTGTTCCCCGTGGGCCCCGTGACCCCCGGGCACAGGTGGACGTTCAGATGCTGCGGCTTTTACAGGGACACCCCCCGGGTGTGGTCTGCCCCCAGCGACCCCGTGGAGCTCCTGGTCTCAGGTGAGGAATCCCGTCCTGACCCCATACATTTGTGCAGACAAGACAACGTACTGGGGTCTCTGCTCCCAGGGGAGCCCCTGTGAGAGGCTGGGGAGAGGAGCATGGGGCTCACAGGACAGACAGACAGACTGAGACGCGGCGAGGCCTGGGGCCGGGCCGGGAGAGGGGGTCCACGGGGGAAGTGGTCCCTACAACCCAGCGTCTGCGCTCCAAGGACCAAGCCAGGCGGTACCAGGCCGAGTTCTCCTTGAGCCCTGTGACCTCAGCCCACGGGGGCACCTACAGATGCTACCGCTCACTCAGCACAGACCCCTACCTGCTGTCACAGCCCAGTGAGCCCCTGGCGCTCGTGGTCTCAGGTGAGGCCAGTCTGTCCGTCTCACTCAGCAGCTCGGGGCTCTGCCCTGGGAGCGCCAGGCGGTGGTGGAGGAGGGGGCGCTGAGGGAGGGCCCCGGAGTCGCGCCCCGTCCCTTCCTCCCACACTGGGGTCTCGGAGGGGCAGGTGGGCAGTGGGAGGGTCTCGGGGAGGCCACAGGGCTGTGCAGGGCAGAGGTTGGTGAGGTGGGGTCCCCGGGTCAGCCCGGCGTAAGCCTTCCTGGGCTCATTCCCAGGACCCAGTCTCCCAGCCACAGACCCAGATCCGAACCTGGGGAGTCTCGGGGCTCTCTGCTTAGGGGAGACAGCCCACCCCAGGGCATTTTAACATTCTCTGGGAGGACAAGGCCCCTCAGATCGTCTAGGGGTGGCGGGGAGTCAGGCCGAGATGGCGCCAGAGCCACAGGCTGCAGGGGCCTGAGGCTGCTGGATGGGGTTCAGTCTGTGGAGAAGCAGGTCCGCCCCCTCCACATCCTGCCCCCGGAGGCTACAGGGATCACCTCCTCCCGCGGGCAGAGTCCAGCTGGCAGACACAGAGGGCTGAGCGAGCGTCTGTAGGGGGAGGTGGATCCGTGGGAGCCACCGTTGGGTCCCACCCCGGGACCCCACAGACCACTGATCAGGGGCGGGGTCCCACCCCAGGACCCTGCAAACACCACTCAGGGGTGGGCCCCACCCCGGGACCCCACAGACCACTGCTCAGGGGAGGGCCCCACCCCACCCTGTGCTGTCCGAGCTCCTTCAGCTCAGGGTCCTGA
>NW_011488918.1:19231-20905 GCF_000754665.1 Bison bison bison
TCCATCCCTGCTGCGAGAAGATCCCACAAATGCTGAGCCCGCGGGCCCAGAGCCCTGCCCTGCGACAAGACACGCCATCAAAGCGAGGAGCCGAGACACCGCAGCGAAGAGAAAAGCTTCCTGAGCTCAGCTCAACGGGAGGAAAGCCCCTGGGCAGCGAGGAAGACCCAGCACTGTCCTTTGTCGCTCAGGCATGTCCAACTCTGTGACCCCATAGACAGTAGTAGCCCACCAGCCTCTCTGGGCAGTGAGGAAGACCCAGCACCGTCTGTCCCTCAGTCGTGTCCGACTCTTTGGGACCACATGGACTGTAGCCCACCAGACTGCTGTGTCCGTGAGATTCTCCAGGTGAAAATACTGGAGTGGGTTGCCAGGCCCTCCTCCAGGGGATCTTCCCCACCCAGGGATCAAACCCAGGTTTCCTGCATTGCAGGCACATTCTTTACCATCTGAGCCACCAGGGACATCCAGCACAGCCAAAATTAATATAATTTTTTAAAATTAATTATTTTAATTAATTTTAAAAAATTGATTATTTTAAATTGATAGCTCAGAGATACAAAAGTTTATAAGACAGTACTAAGAACCACTGTGTGTTGAGCCATCTGACAGCAAACCTGGAAGAGACACGCACGAGTCTCTAGAGACACACAGCCCGCCAGAACGGAGGCCAGAAGACGCAGACAGCCTGAACTGTAATAACACCAATGATAACACCATGCAAACCAGAGGCCAGAACTGGATGGCTTCATGGAGGACTTCTACCAAACTGACAAAGAGGAACTTATATGACCCTCTTCACACTCTCCCAGGAGACTGAAGAGGACGAAACACTCCCAAAGTCTTTCTATGAGCCACTGTCAGCCGGATAACTAAACAAAAGACACAACCAAAAAAGAAAAGTTACAGAACAGAGCGCTTTATGAACATACATGCAAAATGTGCAACAAAACATTAGCTAACTGAATTCGACAACACACAAAAAGAATCACACGCCACGGTCAACTGGGATTCATACCAGGGTCACAAGGATAATTCAACATGTGCAAATCGATCAGTGTAAGTCACCACATCAACAAGAGAAAAGACAAAACAACATGCTCATCTTAACAGGTTCAGAGAAAGCACTGAATGGAAAGCAACATCCATTCATCATAAAAGGTCTCGCCAAAGTGAGTACAGAGGGGAGACATCTCAACGTAATAAAACCGACTTATGACAAGCACACAGTCAACACAGTCCTCAAAGGTGACAAGCGGAAGGCCTTTCTAGAACTCTGGGACAAGGTAAGGACGCCCAGTCTCACCATTTGTGTTCAGCACACCACTGGAAGTCCTAGTCATAGCAATCAGGCAAGAAAAAAAAGGATTCAACTTGGGGCAGGAAGGAGGCAAAACTGTCCCTGTATGCAGATGACGTGATACTGCATTTACAAAACCCTGAAGACTGCACACACAAACTGCAGAGCCGAGGGAGGGGGCTCCTGGTCTGGGGAGTGGGCAGGAGGGTTGTCTGGGTCTGCAGTCTGTTCTTGTGTGTGTGTGTGTGTGTGTGTGTGTCTGTGCGTGTGTGCCCGCGTGTGTGCTCAGTCATGTCCAACTCTTTGTGACTCCACAGACAGTAGCCCGCCAGGCTCGTCTGTCCATGGATTCTCCAGGTAAGAATACTGAGGTG
>NW_011488918.1:21005-24855 GCF_000754665.1 Bison bison bison
GGGCAGAGTCCAGCTGGCAGACACAGAGGGCTGAGCGAGCGTCTGTAGGGGGAGGTGGATCCGTGGGAGCCACCGTTGGGTCCCACCCCGGGACCCCACAGACCACTGATCAGGGGCGGGGTCCCACCCCAGGACCCTGCAAACACCACTCAGGGGCGGGCCCCACCCTGGGACCCCACAGACCACCGCTCATAGGGGTCGACCCCAGGACCCCACAGACCACTGCTCAGGGGAGGGCCCCACCCCACCCTGTGCTGTCGGAGCTCCTTCTGCTCAGGGTCCTGACAGGAACGTCTGAGACAGTAAGATAGAGAGACCCCAGGAGTCTCCCGAGGAGGACACGGCCCACCCACAGCCTCCCTTCACGACACTCGGGCTCAGCTGATACCCTCCCCCAGCACCGCTGTCAGACCCGCGAGTGTGAACAAGGACAGCGTCCATGTCAGGAGTTGGGCTCGGGGCTGCATCTTCTCACGGGAGGCTGGTGCCCTGGGCACACGCAGTGAGTAACGGGGCCGGCGCTGACCTGTGTGCCCTCACCCCAGACTACACGGTGCAGAATGTCACCCGGATGGGCCTCGCGGCTTCGGTCCTGCTGCTCCTTGGGATCCTTCTCTGCCAGGCTTGGCACGACCACGGAGGAGCCCGAGATGCAGCCCAGAGCTGAGCACCGGGACCCCGCACCGCCCAGAGCGCAGGAGCCTGGGACGCGAGCTTCTGGTGTAGGAATTTCTGGATGAGCCTCTGACCCTGGGGGAGAGATGAGCCGCAGGGTGGGAGGAGGCCCAGGCGTCCCCAGGGGGCTCGGCCTCTGCTCACGGGGCCCCCTCCCTCCTGGGGAGGACACCCCGGCTCCCGGCTGGTCTCACCCCTGGCCCGAGGCGCATCCCACATGGCAGGGGTGGGTCCTCACCCTGCATGCCCCCAGGCTCTGTCCACTCGCATGGAGGATGTGAGCCTCATTTTCATGCCCGTCCTCTCTGGTGTGCGCAATGACCTCCATCTCTTCTCAGAAACAGAATGCTGTTAAAGTAACTGAATAAATGGGTTAAATGGGGCCCCGTTTGGAACAGTTGGATCCTAAACTCTTCCCTGAGCCCCCTCTGGACCCTGCATGCCCCTCCTCCTTGTCCGAGGACACCCGCTGTAGTCTCTCCAGAAACACTGTCAGTGTGAAGGGACACCCTGGCGTTTGAAGTGACCGTCAGGGCTACACTGGTAAATGAGCTCAGGAATATATCGTTTTGTAAAGAGCCCCGATATGGGGGTTTCCCTGGTGGTGAAGAATCTGCCAGCCAATGCAAGAGACACGGGTTCAATCCGTGATCCTGAAGACCCCACATGCCAGAGAGCAACTGAATCCATGAGCCGCAGCGACAGAGGCTGGCACGTCCTGGAGCCCGCGCACCACCAGAGAGGCCAGTGCTGCAGAAGCCCAGACACCAAAGCGAGGGAACAGCCCTGCTCACATAACCAGACACACCCCCGCAGCAACACAGACCTGGCACAGACAAAATCAGCAGGCAATAAATGCTTAAAGGGCCCAGTGTGAACTGTGTGTCTCCTTTGGGGCAAACGCACTCTGTGGCCAACCTCAAGGAGCCTGGGTGAACGTGCTGAAGGCCGGGTGGGAAGGAAGGAGCAGGTGGACTTTCTTACAGGCCGAGTCTGGTGCAGCCAGCCCCCACTGATGGCCCCATGGGCACAGATGTGTCCTTCTCATTACAATCACATAGGATCATCTCCACCTCAGCTTTATGCCCCAGGGACCCTGAAATGAGATGCCCACCTCCTAGTTCATCTGTAAGAGATGGAAAGAGAAAACCATGGAGGAGACAAGGCTGACTCTGATGAATCCCAGCACATCACGGGCAGGGGTACTCATCAGCCTGGTCAATCTGGAGAGTCGACAGCAACTGTCAGTTAAAGGGCAGAGACACAGCGCTGGCCCAGTTGTATAACCCAGAGGAAGATGCGTGCACGGCCACACGTGTACAAGGAGAAAAAGGACACGTGGGTTGTTCACAGTAGGAAAAGTTACAGAAATCACTTTCACCAAAATGAATGGTTTGGTGTGTATATATGCGACAGAATTTTATACAAAAAATGCACAAAGCTGGACTGCTACTACAGAAACACAAGTCAGTTTTCAAGCATGACGGTGAATAAGTGAAACACGACCTTAGGAGTCCAGTGCATCACATCAAATTCAAAAGGGAACAACGTGGGACTCAAATACACAAAATAAGAAATGAGACGGGAGGAACAAGAGCTGCTACCGGGTTTCCCTGGTGGCTTGGCGGATAAGAATCCAGCTGCCAACACAGGGGATGCGGGTTCCATCCCTGCTGCGAGAAGATCCCCCGCCGGCCGCAAATGCTGAGCCCTCGGGCCCAAAGCCGTACCCTGCGACAAGACACACCATCAAAGTGAGGAGCCCAGGCACCGCAGAGAAGGGAAAACCCTCCTGTGCTCAGCTAAATGGGAGGAAAGCCCCTGGGCAGCGAGGAAGACCCAGCACCATCCTCTGTTGCTCAGGCCTGTCTGACTCTTTGAGACACCATAGACAATAGTAGCCCACCAGGCTCCTCTTGGCAGCGAGGAAGACCCAGCACCATCCTCTGTCCCTCAGGCATGTCCGACTCTGTGACCGCATGGACTGTAGCCCACCAGGCTCCTCTAGGCAGCGAGGAAGACCCAGCACCGTCTGTCCCTCAGGTGTGTCTGACTCTGTGCGACCACATGGACTGAGGCCACCAGGCTCCTGTGTCCATGAGATTCTCTAGGTGAGATACTGGAGTGGGTTGCATTGCCCTCCTCCAGGGGATCTTCCCCACCAAGGGATCAAACTCAGGTTTCCCAAGTAGCAGGCAGATTCTTTACCATCTGAGCCACCAGGGAAGTCCAGCACAGCCAAAACTAATAAATTTTTAAAAAATGATACCTCAGAGATACAAAAGTTTATAAGAGAGTACTAAGAACCACTGTGCGCTCAGCCATCTGACAGCAAACCTGGAAGACATGCACGAGTCTCTAGAGACACACAGCCCACCAGAACGGAGGCAAGAAGACCCAGACAGCCTGAACAGACCGGCCAATGGAAGCGACACAGAATCTGTAATAACACCAATTGAAACTCCATGCAAACCAGAGGCCAGAACTGGATGGCTTCACGGAGGACTTCTACCAAACTGACAAAGAGGAACTTATATGACCCTCTTCACACTCTCCCAGGAGACTGAAGAGGACGAAACACTCCCAAAGTCCTTCTATGAGCCACCGTCATGCCGATACCTAAACCAGACAAAGACACAATCAAAAAAGAAGTTACAGAACAGAGCGCTTTATGAACATACATGCAAAATGCGCAACAAAATATTAGCTAACTGAATTCGACAACACACAAAAAGAATCACATGCCATGATCAACTTGGATTCATACCAGAGTCACAAGGATAATTCAACATGTGCAAATCGATCAATGTAAGTCACCACATCAACAAGAGAAAAGACAAAACAACATGCTCGTCTTAATAGGTTCAGAGAAAGCACTGATAAAATGCAACATCCATTCATCATAAAAGGTCTCGCCAAAGTGAGTACAGAGGGAAGACATCTCAACGTAATAAAACCGATTTATGACAAGCACACAGTCAACACAGTCCTCAAAGGTGACAAGCGGAAAGCCTTTCTAGAACTCTGGGACAAGGTAAGGACGCCCACTCTCACCATTTGTGTTCAACACACCACTGGAAGTCCTAGTCATAGCAATCAGGCAAGAAAAAAAAAGGATTACAACTTGGGGACAGGAAGGAGGCAAAACTGTCCCTGTATGCAGATGACGTGATAC
>NW_011488918.1:24955-30241 GCF_000754665.1 Bison bison bison
GTGGAGAAGCAGGTCCGCCCCCACCACATCCTGCCCCCGGAGGCTGCAGGGATCACCTCCTCCCGTGGGCAGAGTCCAGCTGGCAGACACAGAGGGCTGAGCGAGCGTCTGTAGGGGGAGGTGGATCCGTGGGAGCCACGGTTGGGTCCCACCCCGGGACCCCACAGACCACTGATCAGGGGCGGGGTCCCACCCCAGGACCCTGCAAACACCACTCAGGGGCGGGCCCCACCCCGGGACCCCACAGACCACTGCTCAGGGGAGGGCCCCACCCCACCCTGTGCTGTCAGAGCTCCTTCAGCTCAGGGTCCTGACAGGAACGACTGAGACAGTAAGATAGAGAGACCCCAGGAGTCTCCCGAGGAGGACACGGCCCACCCACAGCCTCCCTTCACGACAGTCGGGCTTGGCTGATACCCTCCCCCAGCACTGTTGTCAGACCAGCGAGTGTGAACAAGGACAGCGTCCCTGTCAGGTTGGGCTCGGGGCCGTGTCTTCTCACGGGAGCCGGGTGCCCTGGGCACACACAGTGGGTAACGGGGCCGGCGCTGACCTGTGCCCCCTCACCCCAGACTACATGGTGCAGAATCTCACCCGGATGGGCCTCGCAGCTTCGGTCCTGCTGCTCCTCGGGATCCTTCTCTGCCAGGCTCGGCACGACCACGGAGGAGCCCGAGACGCAGCCGGAGCTGAGCAACGGGACCCAACACAGCCCAGAGCCCAGGAGCCTGGGACTCGAGCTTCTGGTGTAGGAGCTTCTGGATGAGCCTCTGACCCTGGGGGAGAGATGAGCCGCAGGGTGGGAGGAGGCCCAGGCGGGTCGGCCTCTGCTCACAGGGCCCCCTCCCTCCTGGGGAGGATGTCCCGGCTCCCGGCTGCTCTCAACCCTGGCCCGAGGCGCATCCCACATGGCAGGGGTGGGTCCTCACCCTGCACGCCCCCAGGCTCTGTCCACTCGCATGGAGGACGTGAGCCTCATTGTTCATGCCCGCCGTCTCTGGTGTGCGCAATGACCTCCATCTCTTCTCAGAAACAGAATGCTGTTAAAGTAACTGAATAAATGGGTTAAATGGGGCCCTGTTTGGAACAGTTGGATCCTAAACTCTTCCCTGAGCCCCCTCTGGACCCTGCATGCCCCTCCTCCTTGTCCGAGGACACCCGCTGTAGTCTCTCCAGAAACACTGTCAGTGTGAAGGGACACCCTGGCGTTTGAAGTGACCGTCAGGGCTACACTGGTAAATGAGCTCAGAAATATATCGTTTTGTAAAGAGCCTTGATATGGGGTTTCCCTGGTAGTGAAGAATCTGCCAGCCAATGCAAGAGACACGGGTTCAATCCGTGATCCTGAAGACTCCACACGCCAGGGAGCAACTGAATCCATGAGCCGCAGTGACAGAGGCCGGCATGTCCTGGAGCCCACTCACTGCCAGAGAGGCCAGTGCTGCAGAAGCCCAGACACCAAAGCGAGGGAACAGCCCCACTCACATAACCAGACACACCCCCGCAGCAACACAGACCCAGCACAGACAAAATCATCAGGCAATAAATGCTTAAAGAGCCCAGTGTGAACTGTGTGTCTCCTTTGGGGTGAACGCACTCCGTGGCCAACCTCAAGGAGCCCGGGTGAATGTGCTGAAGGCCGGGTGGGAAGGAAGGAGCAGGTGGATTTTCCTACAGGGCGAGTCTGGTGTAGCAAGCCCCCACCGATGGCCCCATGGGCACAGATGTGTCCTCATTATAATCATATAGGATCGTCTGCACCTCAGTTTTATGCCCCAGGGACCCTGAAATGAGATGCCCACCTCCTAGTTCATCTGTAAGAGAGGGAAAGAGAAAACAATGGAGGAGACAAGGCTGACTCTGACGAATCCCAGCACATCACGGGCAGGTGTAATCATCAGCCCGGTCAATCTTGAGAGTCGACAGCAACTCTCAGTTAAAGGGAAGACACAGTACTGGCCCACAGTTGTATAACCCAGAGGAAGATGCGTGCACGGCCACACGTGTACAAGCAGTATGTGGACATGTGGGTTGTTCACAGTAGGAAAAGTTACAGAAATCACTTTCACCAAAATGAATGGTTTGGTGTGTATATACGTGACATAATTTTATACAAAAAATGCACAAAGCTGGACTGCTACAGGAACACAGGTCAGTTTTCAAGCATGATGGTGAATAAGTGAAACACGACTGTAGGAGTCCAGTGCATCACATCAAATTCAAAAGGGAACATCGTGGGACTCAATACACAAAATAAGAACTGAGACGGGAGGAACAAGAGCTGCTACCGGGTTTCCCTGGTGGCTTGGCGGATAAGAATCCAGCCGCCAACGCAGGGGACACGGGTTCCATCCTTGCTGCGAGAAGATCCCGCAAATGCTGAGCCCGCGGGCCCAGAGCCCTGCCCTGCAACAAGACACGCCATCAAAGCAAGGAGCCCAGGCACCGCAGCGAAGAGAAAAGCTTCCTGAGCTCAGCTCAACGGGAGGAAAGCCCCTGGGCAGCGAGGAAGACCCAGCACCGTCCTCTGTCCCTCAGGTGTGTCCAACTCTGTGACCGCATGGACTGTAGCCCACCAGGCTCCTCTGTCCGTGAGATTCTCCAGGTGAGAATACTGGAGTGGGTTGCATTGCCCTCCTCCAGGGGATCTTCCCCACCCAGGGATCGAACCCAGGTTTCCCGTATTGCAGGCAGATTCTTTACCATCTGAGCAACCAGGGAAGTCCAGCAGGGCCAAAATTAATTGATAACCAATTTTTAAAATTGATATCTCAGAGATACAAAAGTTTATAAGAGAGTACTAAGAACCACTGTGTGCTGAGCCATCCGACAGCAAACCTGGAAGACACGCACGAGTCTCTAGAGACACACAGCCCACCAGAACGGAGGCAAGAAGACGCAGACAGCCTGAACAGACCGGCCACTGGAAGCGACACAGAATCCGTAATAACACCAGTGAAAACCCCATGCAAACCAGAGGCCAGAACTGGATGGCTTTACGGAGGACTTCTACCAAACTGACAAAGAGGAACTTATATGACCCTCTTCACACTCTCCCAGGAGACTGAAGAGGACGAAACACTCCCAGAGTCTTTCTATGAGCCATCGTCACCCCAATACCTAAACCAGACAAAGACACAACCAAAAAAGAAGTTACAGAACACAGCGCTTTATGAACATACATGCAAAATGCACAACAAAATATTAGCTAACCGAATTCAACAAAACACAAAAAGAATCACACGCCATGATCGACTTGGATTCATACCAGGGTCACAAGAATAATTCAACATGTGCAAATCGATCAATGTAAGTCACCACATCAACAAGAGAAAAGACAAAACAACACGCTCGTCTTAATAGGTTCAGAGAAAGCACTGATAAAATTCAACATCCATTCATCATAAAAGGTCTCACCAAAATGAGTACAGAGGGAAGACATGTCAAATAAAACCGATTTATGACAAGCACACAGTCAACACAGTCCTCAAAGGTAACAAGCGGAAAGCCTTTCTAGAACTCTGGGACAAGGTAAGGACGCCCACTCTCACCATTTGTGTTCAACACACCACTGGAAGTCCTAGTCATAGCAATCAGGCAAGAAAAAAAAAGGATTCAACTTGGGGCAGGAAGGAGGCAAAACTGTCCCTGTATGCAGATGACGTGATACTGCATTTACAAAACCCTGAAGACTGCACACACAAACTGCAGAACCGAGGGAGGGGGCACCTGGTCTGGGGAGTGGGCAGGTGGGTTGTCTGGGTCTGCAGTCTCTTCCTGTGTGTGTGTGTGTGTGTGTCTGTGTCTGTGTGCCCGCACTTGTGCTCAGTCATGTCCAACTCTTTGTGACTCCACAGACAGTAGCCTGCCAGGCTCGTCTGGGCATGGATTCTCCAGGTAAGAATACTGAGGTGGGCTTCCATGTCCTTCTCCAGGGGATCTTCCCCACCCAGGGATCGAACGTGAGTCTCTGCACGTCCTGTGCTGGCAGGCAGATTCTTTACCACTGAGCCGCCTGGGGAGCCCGAGTGCAGCCTACCATCACTCCGTTTCTCTCATTCAAAAACAGCGCCAGATACCTGCTTACTCGTCTCGCTTTTCCCTGTGTATGTGGACTATCAGGGCTTCCCAGGGGGCACTAGGGGTGAAGAGCCCACCTGCCAGTGCAGGAGATGTAAGAGACTTGGGTTCAATCCCTGGGTGGGGAAGATCCCCTGGAGGAGGGCATGGCCACCCCCTCCAGTATTCCTGCCTGGAGAATCCCATGCACAGAGGAGCGTGGCAGGCTACAGGCCATTGGGTCCCAAAGAGTCAGACATGGCTGTAGTGACTGAGCACGCACACTAGTTAACTATCGTTTCTGTTTTCCATCTCTGGCCTCACTGTGACACATTTCAGAAATTTTAATCAGCGCTTTAAGCAAGATGGCAGATCAGGAAGTCTCAGCCCTCATCTCGCACAGAAACACTGATAAACGGGGATTATTTGGGCCTAATGACCTTTAAGCAAACTGAAGAATCCAGCTAGTGAGCTGCAACACCTCAGATGAGCAAAAAAAGCAAGAAGAACCACTTCAAAAGGATAAACGAGGGAGGTTCTGTTTCCCTGTCTCCCCTCCCACAAGCTGGCATAGCTCAGTGCTGAGAGGACCCTCCTTGGGCCCAGGCCCCTCCTCCTCAGGAGGACAGTGGATGCAGCCGCGCCACGTCCCCAGGCTCCAGGCCGCTGCCTCAGAGACCGCCTCGCTGCTCGGCTCACGAGAGCACCAGGCCACAGACACACTTGGGGCCACAAAGCAGGAAGAGAAGGGACGGGGCTCTGTGCGGCCGGCTCGGCCTCGGGGCTTAGAGGAGCACAGAATCCTCAGACTTCTCCCTCAGGGCAGGGGCACGACGGGGCGGGGGCACCGCATCGTTGCCCTGGACGGGAGGGCGGGGGAGCCTCATGTCCACAGAGCACATCTCTGAGGCTCCAGAATCTCTAACTGGGCTGGGGGCAAAATCCCACCATATATCCGAGAGGAGGCGGCTGCTTCTCCCAGCGCACACACAGCAAAGCAGAGCCACAAGAAACATTGAGAATCGGGAACCATGACTCTGCCCAGGGAAGCAGAGAAATGGCAAGAAAACGGGAGATCTATGAGCTCCCTTATCACGGAAAACAGTTGTCCCGAAGCAGCTCAGTGAATTGATCTTCCACAAGGTGCCAAGAACAGAGAATGGTAAAGGACACTGCCTTCAATAAACGGTGCTGGAAGAGCTGCTTCTGCTGTTGCTGCTGCTAAGT